>NC_088302.1:44869952-45187385 GCF_032854445.1 Liolophura sinensis | reverse complement strand
TTTGTGAACACAACACACGCCCAAACAAATACATCTGTCTGAAATGCATAAAAGAATACCAGCAGCAATGTGGTGAGCATAACTGCTGAGTAGAATCTTCATGGGTGTTGATGATAGGTATGTGGTTACCATCACAAACGCCCAAATAGACAAATGGGTCCACCAAAAATGAAAACTCTATGCGGAAACAAGTTGAGTTAAAAACTGCACATGAAATCATATCTTTTTATATGGTCCTAGTATATATGTGTATATATATATATATATATATATATATATATATATATATATATATATATATATATATATATATATAAGGTAAATGGCTATCTGGTTACCATGAGAACCTTGGAAATGGACCAATGTGAGTTCCGACATATCGTCATCTGTGTATTTATGTATCCACTAAAAATTAAATTTCTGCGCAGAAAACAGTTGGACTTATAGCCAGGACAGGAAATCATATCTATTTATATAGTATAAACATGGAAAATGGCAATCTGGTAACCATGACAATCGTGCAAAGGACAAATGTGAGTCGCCACACATCGTTATCTATGTATTCACCAAAAATTTAAGCTCTATGTAGAAAAGAGTTGGAGTTAAATCCCTGACTTGAATTCATATCTATTTATTTAGTATATAGATAAAATGGCAGGTTGGTAACCATAACGACCGCGCAAATGGACAAAGGTGAGTTGCGACACATCATCATCTGTGGTTGGATGTATCCACCAAAAATGAAAACTCTACGCTGAAAACAGTTGGAGTTATATTTATTTATTTATTTGATTGGTGTTTTACACCGTACACAAGAATATTTCACTTATACAGCTGAGGCCAGCATTATGGCGGAAGGAAACCAGGCAGAGCCCGGGGGAAACCCACAACCATCTGCAGGTTGCTGGTAGACCTTCCCATGTACATTTGGAGTATAGCCCAGACACGAAATCATATCTATTTATATTTAGTATTTGTTTATTTAGAATATATGCGAATAATGGGGATATGGTAAGCATGACAACCGCGGAAATGAACAAATGTGAGTCGCGAGACATCACCATGTGTTTATGAAGATATCCAGCAAAAATTAAAACTTTATGCAGAAAACAGCTGGACTTGTAGCCGGGACACGAATTCATATTTATTTATGTAGTATATATAAGGAAAATTGCTATATCGTTACCATGACAACCTCGGAAATGAACAAATGTGAGTCGCGACACATCGTCATCTGTGTATATATGTATCCACCAAAAATTAAAACTCTCAGTGGAAAACAATTGGAGATATAGCCTGGACATGAATATGAACAGACAGAGAGACAGACAAACTGACGGACAAAATGGCTATAACATAATACGCTCCGCCTAATGGCAGGGATACATAAAAAATGGTCATAAATTAAAAGTAACTCACAAACACATCAAACTTACCATTTGTGTGACTCTGCTATTGAGTTACAGGCTCTCCCAACGCCTTCATAATCTTGAGTCATCTTACACACTTCAAAAAAGGATGTCAAATGCTGAAACAATACAGATGCCATACATATGGTATTACAAACCACTAGCAGAAGACAAACAGCATGTCACCCTGTAGGGTGGGAACAGAATAATGATATAGCTCATTGTATCATGGGTAACCACACAACCAATAAGAGAATGCTATCCATACCTGTAAGGCAGTTGCATTGTCTCCTGTCCTCTGATAGGCTAGGCCAAGTCTGTATGCAGCTTCCCCAGCTGACTTTCTTTCTCCACCTAAACACATTGCAAAAATGTTAGTAGGAAATATTAAACTCTCAAGAAATTGGTTCAAAGATCCAAACCCCCAAGGACAGTTGCATAATAACAGTTTAATACCCAGCTAAAGCATTTGATAAAGTTGAATTAATCTATAGATTGGCCACACATGTATTTGCCCAAATAACAAAAAAGGAATCATTAGAAGAAATTCTACTCAGAGGAGAACTACAGTGCTTTCACTTTACACAGAATTACTGTCAACAAGCTTCTGCTGTAACTGTATAAGATTGTAGGAGTTTCATAGTGAAAATAATTCATTACTCATTTTTAATATAAATCTGTGCAACTGTATTGTAACATATGCGAATCATTTAATGTCCGTTAGTTTATCTCTGTTTTGAGAATTTTGTGATGTCATCAGCGGTCCCTGTCATTCATGTTAACAGTTTTGTTTCAGATCAAAAACCTTCATGATTCACATTTAATATATGTGCAAAATAGGTTAAATAAAACAGAGAGTATAGTAGAAAACACTTACTTTGTTTGGCCATTGAATAAGCCTTCTGGAAACTGGACAAGGACTGATGAGGATCATCTGCTTCAATCTTGTTGCCAAAAGTGGTGTAGATTCTGTACATGTTGATGCATGCATCAGTCAGCAATGTCACACCATCTTTTCCTTCCCACTCTGTGTTCTCGGACGCCAGTTTGTAGTAGGCTTCAAAATGCTGTACTGCGCCAAATATATCACCTGTAAATGAACCATACATATCTATAGTTCCATGAATGATTTGCAGCACATTACACTTGAGATCACACAATTGTCATATTTATTCATCTTTTTTGCAAGTCTGTAAGAAATATTTGCCACTCATATATATGGAAAAAATATAAAGATGGCAGTAACAGTAACCACTCATAGTTGTTGTCGGTGGTTCTTGAAAAAAAAAGCAAACAAAAAAACCAAAAAAACTCAGCTTACCATTTTGCTCCAAGGCTAATCCAACATTGCAATGACCCTGTGCTAACATCTTGCCTCCATCGCCTTGTACCTGACTACTGACTGTCAGACAGGAGTTAAAGAAATGGTCAACCAACCATTTATCTCCTGTCATCTGGAAGTATTTAGCCAATTCAAAACGTGCTGAGTACATGGTTGCATAGTCATCTGAAATAGCAAAACGGGCAAAGTCAAACCTTCTGATTATGGCCAAAAATAATTAGGGAATAAGACCAGTACATGCATCATAGTAAACATCTATTATGTAGCTGATATATAACATCAATTTCATATCCTACATTTGTTGCGATCAATGAAATATTTACTGTACAGACTTCTTAAAACTTATAACAACCTTTTCTTGATGCCTTCTCTGCCACAGTGAGGTGCCGTTTTAACATGTCCAGTTTTTCATGCTGGTCTTCCAATTGAGGTAAAGTCCACAGGAGTGACTCTGGACCAGCTGACAATCGCTCATCCTGCTGACTTTTCATCAATGCGAACAGTTCACCATAAGACTTGTGATAGCCTTCCGCAAGCATGTCCAGGCATAAATTGTGCTTGTAGCTGTTCCGGTACCTACAAAAGACAGGGTTTAAAATTCCTTTGATTAGCTACAAAGTTTGTATAAAAAAAAAGAAAAGGGTTTCATTTCAAATAAACAAAACACAAAAAAAAAAAAAACAACATGTGTTCTGAGATTTGTACCTGTATGGTAACCACTTTTAAAGTCAATTCCATTACAAAATGGCAATGAATAGGTCTACTAACTAATCAAGATCTGTACTGTCTTCATGGTAAACTTTTCATCAAACTTACTCTGAGGTTTGTGCTTTTGTAAGAAGTGGCTGTTGACTTCTTAACTCATTTCTTTTGGCAAATGCTTCTCGTTCCTTTTTGCTCTGAAATTTTTGTATTGGTCTGAGAATCTGTCTATTATTTGGTTTTGGTGGAGGTGCTGGAACATTGTATTGATGAAGACGGGTTCCTCGCATCATGTTTCCACCGCTTCCTGGCGCACCTGGAATTGGGGGTAATGTGGCCGCCATTTTTCTGAAATAAAAAGTAACAAAATTTGAATTACTGGTTGATATAAGAACCTTCCAAAAAATTAGCTTAATTTAAAATTCAACCATAATTCTGGATTGGCCATGTCAATGAAAGTTATCAGAGAAATTTGGTAAAAAGATGCAATGTTGCTCCTAACTCAAAAAATCGCATTGCTAGAACACACACCCTTAGACTGGGAATTTGTAAATTCCATCCCTCTCATTGTTTGTGGGGCTTTCATGACAATAAGGTCGGTTCTAATTTACACCGAGCAGTCCCGTTTCTTCTACACATAAAATTATAGAGTGTGGCCTTAAACAAAACTAAAAAAAATGCTAGAAAATAAATTATTGAAAATCTCTTTGCCTCATAAAGACATAAAATGTTTGCTTTTTTATGTCCTGCCCACCGTGAGACAATTGTGCCACATGGGAATGGCATCTGGGTTATTGTAGGCGCTGTCACAACTGTCACTTGTCGACAAACAAATATTTCACCCTTGAACAGTTGAAGCTGAACAGAAAGTTTTTGACCATGCAATGTTGAATGTTGGTTGTAAACAGTGTAGTGATCACCGTTTAGCATATTTCTATTCTGTTCACGAGATTCATCGTCTAACATGCAAATAAATATCTGCTGACATTACAAAAATAGAATCATCTACATTAATATTTGTCTTACATTCAAAAATGTATCACACGAGTCCACAGAAACTCAGGCCTACCTTTGCGAAGTTACGAAAATGGCGGCGAGTTAAAGCGGTAACCATAGAAACAAAAGTCCGCACCAAGAGGAAAAATATATATTTTAATCTTGATTTGGAAATATCTTTGAATGATATGCCTGACTGAAAATTCGAAGTACTGTATATTTTTCGTCCGATAAAATTTTTCAAGTGCGGACCCTATAAATGGTCGCGTACATTGCACGCACATGTCGCGTATATTGTTTAGATACCGGCGTAAAATTAATTTTTCGGATCAACTTAAAATTATTCCAACCTATTACACTAGCACAGAGAAGATTTCGCGAGTCATTATTGCAATGACTGAAGGCAGTTTCATGGATAGAGAATAGTTTTAATGTGGTAAGAACAACCACTTTCGCAGACACTTTGTTAAAACGGCATTATGGAAGCCTCGAATCAAATGATCTGTTCTATGCATCACGCTCAGTACTAGGATCACTGTCACATGTGGCACAAGGTAATGACCGAGCCAGTGCGGAAAATGGTCCGAGAAGTGTTATTGTCGCTGTTACTCAGGGAAATATTTTAAGCCCAAGGAGGTATGGGTATCCACACCAATTTAAGAACTACAGTATGCATAAGAACAGTCTACAGTAGTCACAGGAACTCAAGCCCAACCCTACAAACACTCCATGATTTAGGTGAGAGAACTAAATGGAGTGTGAGTACATGAGGGCTCCTGTGTTAAATACTCATGTACATATAGCTCTACACGGCTATACACGGTTTCTACGTAAACATATCCCCATAAATATGTAGACTACATATATATCTGAGTTGAGCAAAAAATAAGAACTACAAGTATTTCTGGTTATTTGCATTTTTCTTCTGCATGGAAACTCAAAAGTGCAGTAGAATGACACATGCTTGTTATTTGTTTGTATGTTTTCAGCTTTGTGAGAACCTAAACGTATATGAGAAAGATGTCAAACTGGGGTGAGATTCCAACAGTTCCAGAGACGGACTCTGGAATAATGGCGATTGAGAGGGAGCAGATCACCAAACCACGGCCTATGGATGTAGAGGGTCCATGGCTTTACCAGCCGTCCAGTCGTCACAGTCCTCCTACTAATGAGTAAGCCCTAATATGGTGATTTTCACTGTGTTGCCCAACATCGTTTATCTTATTAGAGACTACGCACGATCAGGCACTCCACTCACCTGTGGCAGAAGCAAGCAGAAAACGAAGTGAAAAAGAACATGGGAAGAATAGGAAAATCAACAACAAAAGACATTATTCTGAGAACCATACCTGATAATAACTGGATATTACAGTATGGCAGACAGCAGAACAACCTGCACAGCATACTTGTATGTAACCGTTCAGTTGGTCTCGTTTTGCTGTGAAGTAGAGCTTTGTATTAACTTCCCATATTTTCACCACCGTGTCAGCTCAAGTAAAACAAATAGGCACAAGTTAAATGGCAAATGTGTGGATGTCTTTGGTGTACACACAGGAGCTCTCATCTACTTGCACTCCAGTTTGGCCTCTCAGTATATAATATATGACACTTATATATGTGCAGTATGAGACCAGAGCTTGTGTGGGCTAGAGCCACAAATAACATACCAGGATACATTATGCAGTCTGGGTTGGGTCATATCAAAGAATTTAAAATGATACTTGTTGCTTGGCGCTCAGCAATGAAAGGGTAGAGCAAGGAAATAGGACTGGTTGGCCAGGTGTCAGTGTAATGTGACTGGGTGGGGTGTCGTGTCTGGTGTCTTCAGCATGATATTTCAGTGGTGGCTGCACTTTGGCGACATGGACTTGTCTGAATATATTTTATACTTTCAGCTCATTACCTGCAGAAAGGTTTCAAATTGATGCCATCACCTTGCACACAATTCGTCTTCTCCAGCACGCTCGAAAGTTGAGACATCTGATACACACAGTACAACAACAACTACAGGAAAACCTGGTGAGGTTATTGAACAGAAATAATGACAGATAGTTGTTTATCATTGTCGTAATTAAGAATTTGTCACTAATGCCATGGCGCCCAGTTTCAGGTGGTGGAGGTGGGTGGGTGGTCTTGTGCACAGGCGGTGATGATATGATGGTCTCATATCAAAATGATAGCAGTAGTTATATAGATAAGAACACAAGTAACCTGTAGGTAGATACTTATTTATTTAATTGGTGTTTTACACCGTGCTGAAGGATATTTGACTTATACAACTGCGACCAATATCATGGCGGGAGGAAACCGGGCCGAGCCTCCGTGGCTTAATTAATTTTCCCCTGCCCCTTAATGAAGTGTAACTTTGTTTCACTTGCTCATAAGCTCCAGTGACCCAGGAGCCTTTCACCAATGGTGTCACCGAGTCATACCTATAAGTGAGAAGGTCTTCCAGCAAACTGTGAATGGCCATGGGTTTCCCCTGGACTCTACTTTAGTGCTGGCTGCCACTGTATAAGTGAAAAATTCTAGAGTGCAGGATAAAACACCAGTAAATAAATAAATTAATGGTGGGTCTCCCCTATTTGATTTTAACACAATCTACAAAACGACTAGGCTATAATCTGTCTACTCTAGGGGAAGGGTTGGAGCAGATCTGAGGGGTATTGGCTCCATGAATGCATTGTTACCTTTGGTCAACAGAAAACTGGCGATGCAGACATCACCTACCCTGCCACACCCAGTATCCCAGAGTTTGAGGGACCACCTCCGAAACACAACTTCCTGAAGCCTGTGCCTTTCATGCCAATTCCACTGGAAAAGTAAGTCAGTCATCGTTAGAGCACCAGGTGTGTGCTGTAATAGTAATTCAGCATTCTTCAACAATTTCGTGGCTATGTCAGACAGATTGATTTTATGACGACTAGCACTTCATGGTTCTGGTATCCTGTTTAGCTCCATTTTCTGCTGGCAGTGTCTGTAACTCTATGGTTTGGTAGTTTTTGATGCACTTTGCAGAGTACTTTCTAGTTTGAATTCTTGTTTTAAAGCTCCCTCAATTTAAAATGAGAGTTAACAGTGAGAACAGGGAAACAGCTAAATAACTATTGCCATGCTAAATGCTGAGATGCTTTTGTGATTGTAGTGTGAGTGTCATTTCTACGAAGGCCTGGCATGATGTTGATGTTCACTATATTAATATTAATGAGGTTTTATTATGGTATCTAGGGCATGGAGTATCAGTATGATTATTTGAATTGTTTCGTCTATTTTTTTATCTCTATACCAACAGTATTGTGTTACAATTTACAGTGTGCTTTTATTATGAGCAAGTTACATAGTTTTACTTTGTCATTTCAGTTTGTCTGACTTTGTGAAGGGGAAATCAGAACCTCCGCCAGTTGTGGACGACATGGCTTGTCGCAAACTTCTGCGTCGCTCTGTGGCTACAATTTGTGCACACGCAGGCTTTGACAGTCAGTAGATTTAATATTATTTGTGTATCTCTTTATGGTTATATCTTGTTTTCATAAGACTTCAGAAAATGTTTTATCATTAAGAATTCCAGATGCTGTAGGCTAATGGGTTTAAATTAGTTGTAAAAGCTTTTCATTATTTTTTGCTTACTCTGCAAACTGGTGGTTTTAATTGATTCCCTGTGAATACGTATATAACTGCTGTGATTCTTGTGTGACAAATTTTAATCGAAAATTTACTATCATCACTCCTTACAACAACATGTGGTACAAGGAAGTAACTGTATAAGTTTGTGTTTCATTTTGATTGCGTTTTTTTTGTGTCACTTTGTAATGTATTTCTGGTCATGAATATTTATCTGTGTGAGGTATAATACTGTATTCAGGAATATTTGATTTCAAAGCTAACGGCCAGATGGGCTGAGAAACCAAGCAGAAGGAGACGTGTACATTCTGTTTGTAATTTTAGATTCCAGTGAGTCTGTGTTGGAAATGCTAACAGATTTGACCAGCGAGTATTACCTACAGTTCACCAAACACATGAGAGCTGCAGCTGACCATCAAGCCCTTCATGGATCCTCTGGTTTCCCTGTGAGTTACCTCCCCTTGTCTTATGTCAGCAGTCAGATGTGACCGTGACTGATGTTCTGATTGCTTCATATTGCCTGTTCATAGACTAGTGTTACTATTGTAAAATTTTGCATTTACTTCACATTTTTAATATCTAGAAAGTGTAAGGATGTGCCACACCAGTATAGTGCATTTGAAAAACAAAAAAGTAGTCCAAACAGTTGTAAGAGATGTTTTTGGAAGTATCCACCAATTTTTAGAGCAGCCCAATAGCCATCTGCCAATTTTTAGAACAGTCCAAGAGGCATCAGCCAATTTTTAGAGCTGACAATGAACTGTCAGTCAGTTTTTCAAACATTCCAAGAGCTTTAAGAGTATATTGAAAGCTTTCCATGAACCATCAGCCAATTTTGGCACTGTCCATGAACTGTCAGCCAGCTTTTAGTGCTGACAAAGAATTGTCAGTCAGTTTTCAGACAGTTCAAAAACTGTCAGATTATATTGAAAGCTTTCCATAAACCATCAGTCGATTTTAGAGCTGTCCATGAACTGTTTGAGGGGCCTCCGTGGCTCAGTCGGTTAGCGCGCTAGCGCAGCGTAATGACCCAGGAGCCTCTCACCAATGCGGTGGCTGTGAGTTCAAGTCCAGCTCATGCTGGTTTCCTCTCCGGCCGTAAGTGGGAATGTCTGCCAGCAACCTGCGGATGGTCGTGGGTTCCCCCCAGGCTGTGCCCGGTTTCCACCCACCATAATGCTGGCCGCCGTCGTATAAGTGAAATATTCTTGAGTACGGCGTAAAACACCTATCAAATAAATAAATAAATAAATGAACTGTTTGAGAGTATTTAGGGTTGTTGATGAACCATCAGTCATTTACAAGAGCTGTCTACTGTGAGGCAGTTGTAAGAACAGTTCATTGTTCAGATGTTAAGATCAGTGCATGAATCATCAGGCAGTTGCTAAGGATAAAAGCAGCCCACAATCAGCAAATTTGTAAATAAAAGCTAATCTTTTCTCCTGCATGAAATGGTACTTGATTTAAGAAAAATATGGTGAGCTGTTTTTCTTTGAAAGCCTACAAATCAGTAGCTGAAATTCTGATGTGGCGTGTTTACTTTGTTCAGGATATCATGTGTCAGGTGTTTGCCGAGATGGGACTGGGTAGTATCACGACGCTGCACGACTTCTACCAGACGCGGATCCTACAGTACCATGAGAATATGATAGAAACCTGTCAGCAGCTCTCACAGGAATACAACAAACTCAAACATCCTCTTGAAAACAAACAAGAGACCTTCACCTTGATCAAGTATGTCTTTGTTCAAGCATTGTGTTGAAATTTTGCTTGCATTCATGATTTAATAGCCAGCAGATCATATACTAGGCACCTGCTTTAAAAAGTTTTCTTAACATTGGAAAACTAGAATGCCTTGTATTTCAAGATCTGCTGCAAGTCCTGGGTAGTGTTCCAAGAAGCCATTGTGGGCTAGCAACACATGACATTTGTCACCAGATCTACCAGCAACCTGCGTATGGTGGTTGGTTTCCTCTGGGCTCTGCTCGGTTTCCTCCCATCGTAATGGTAGCTGCTTTAGTAGAAGTGAAATATTTTTGAGTACAGCTCAAAACTCCAGTCATATAAATAAATAAACAAACAAACAAACATTTGTCAAATGGTAGTTACATGTACACTTAACTTTGTCCACGATTGGTTTCTGGACCAAGCCCCAGACTAATATTTCTGCAGCATGCATAAGTTTGTAATTGTTCTGGGAAATTCCAAAGATATAAGAACACAACTAGACAGTTTGAGACACATGTAATTAGTTGTATAGGATACCTCCCTCAGAAAATGACTCCCGTTAACATGTCATGACTGGAGACAGCCTCAGTTTTCTTGAAACCTGTATGATCCTCCACGTGAGACTAACTATTCATTTTGACTGTCACAGGATCAAGGAGGAAGCATATACTGATATTCAGTTTCCTAACCTGGATGATACGGATGAAGATCCTGAGCAGTTGCTTCAGCTGGATGGTGAGTAATGTACAACACTGGGCCTTTTTACAATACTGCCAAATACAAGCTGAGGGGAACTAACCAACAGTGAACCAGCAGTGATGACAGTGATGATCATTGACATCTCCTCACTCATAATCCGTGAAATACTACCATCTTTTTTTTCACTACCATCACTTGTTTTTCACCTGCTTTAAAGTACACTTTGCGGCACAGTGTCATTTTTTTCTGGGAAAATTGCATTCTGGAAGTTGCTTTGGTTTAGTTTCAATCAGAGGTAGAGTCCACAAGAAGGAATGCAAAAAATCTTTTGTTTTTAAATACTTAAGTGCATGAACTTAGCTTATAGCCAGATTATGTCTTTGGCCAAGGTCACAGCACATGTATGAAAAAAACAGGCTGGAGTTTCCTCATTGTATAACTAGATCAGGTGTAGGTTTGGCAACTGCTAGAATATGTTTCATGCAAACAAGATGGAGGGTAATGTGAGAGGAGGTTTTGTTTTCAGCTCTGGGTAGCTTTGAGATCACTGTGGAGCAGGAATCTGCATCTGGTCTGACCACAGAGGTAGAGTCTAAGTGGATGAATCAAGGGATAAAATCTGAGCCTCCAGATCTCAAGTATGCAAAGTGAGTCCACAATATACATACTTCTGCTTACAAACATAGCCTGTGTCAACCACCAAGAGGTTGTATCAACCACGAAGAGAAAAACATTTTCCAGGTCAACTCTTCACAGCCCCCTCTCCCTCCAGTTTTATTTGTCAAGCATCTCATAAGCAAAAGAATGTATAGCATGAACACCAGTAAACTAACACCATTAAAGTCCAGTTTATCACCTAGAACTTCATGGATTTATTTTTTTTTTGTCTGATTGCACTGTTGTACTAAATAGGTGAAAAGAGATTCAAGTTACGATTTAATCTAATTTTTTACTGACTAACCACCCTTCTGTACTACAGCTTGTACAGCAAGCCAACAATTTTTGAAAAATTCCATGAAATTATAGGTTGCTTAGTGTAATTAAGTATCTCAGGTGGTCCCCGAATACAACCTTCCCTGGCCCTGCGTGAAGTAAAACTGTATTGTTTGTGAAGGTACACTTCATGTATGGTTGTGTTTGAACCCACGCTTAAAATTGGGATAGATCTCAAATCTGTTTTGAAAAGTGGGCCATTTCTACCAGTCCTCATGTGGAGTTCAGATTTGTAATGAGTTCCTATTGGGTCCTGTCTTCCAGTGCCAGCGCCCAGCTGGAGGCATATGCTAACCCTGGAAGTGTTCAGGATCAGCCCCCTACCACCCCAGCCCAGATGAGTGACCCTGGGGACTTGCAGGACCCTCCCTCCATAGGGGCCTCAGAGATCATGTCGCCTCCATCTGTACCTCCAAGACCAAGTGCCCCAAAGAAGAAGTAAGTCTAAATATAATGGCTTTGATGTCTATAGAAGATTTCTCTCAACTGCACCTTTTGCAGAAGATATTTTTTTTTATTGCATTGTCTTCAAGAAATACATCAAAAGTGAACCTGGTTTACTAGAATTGGATTTGTGTGGAAAAGAAATTTTGATATAGTTTGTGTGGGTAACAGATGGTAGAATGTAACATTTTTGTGTATGTTTATGTGCACTTGGTCTAAAATATCCAGATGGTGTAGTTTGAGTTGAAAAATGTGATGTCAACTCACATGTTGATATTTTATTTATTTGCTTGGTGTTTTACGCTGTACTCAAGAATGTTTAACTTATACTACGGTGGCCAGTATTATGGCAGGTGGAAACCCACGGCCATCCACAGGTTGCTGGCAGCTCTTCCTACGTATGGCCGGAAAGGAAGCCGGCATGAGCTGGGCTTGCACTCACAGCAACTGCATTGGTGAGAGACTCCTGGGTCATTACGCTGTGCTAGCGCGCTAACCAACTGAGCCACAGAGGCCCCCTCACATGTTAATAAGACAGACTCTAACAATAATACAAAATATAGGTTTGTTTTCAGCCAGTGTACATCTAAGCTTTATTTTTGCAGGAAAAAGAAGTGAGCTAGGAATTGAGTGCCAAATGAGTGCATTTCATGATCAAGACCTGTGGTTTCCAAGCCAGGATGCCTCCATAAATGTGCTTCAACCAGTTGCCAGTGATGGAACAGAACTTATGAAGTTTGACTCAAGTTTTGTCGAGAAACACTTCATCCTGGACTTAGAGAAAAAAAACTCTGACTGGACTGTCAAAGTTTTATGAAACTGGGTCCTGGTTTTGCCGTTTCGTGCAATCTTCAGTGTAATTGAGCTTTGATTCACATGTACGTGTTATCTTCGTGTGGACTGACACGGTCAGTGTGCTCATAGAAACCCCATGGGGATGTCCAGATGAAGAGCTAATACCACATGTCATCCTGTCATAACATCCTGGCATTCAGTTTAACTGTGAAATAACACATTGGCCTTGGGGATGACAGAGCAATCTTAGATTTCAGTCAAAATTTCAAATGACTTCAAAGTTGTTGTTTGTTATGTTATAAGGTCAGTATTTAGCTTGACACTGTAAACTCTGGGTATGTTGTTGGACAACAAATTTCAGCTAAAATAATGGAAAGGAACATACCAAATTTTATGATTGACGTTTGGACTTAAGTCTAAAATCTCTTTATAAGATCCCAAAGCCTGAAGAAAAATCCAGGCAACAAGCTACTGTTATGGGTATTTTTACTTGTACATATATACAAGATTACAAGACTAGTAATGGAAGTTAAAGATCACTGTTCAGCATATTAGACTGAGCAACCGTGGAAAGCGTTCATATACTATAGTACATATTATCTGTACAGGTTCCTTCCACAAGTCAAATAAATCTGAGGAAGATTACACTGCATACATGTATGTAATTTATTTTATGTATACAAACTGCTGATTCCTTTCCTAAGGCAATGAGCGGGTTTATTTTTACATGTATATATTATCGTATCTTATTAAAATACATCCACTCTGCCATCATGAATACCTGCCGTCTTGACTTCATCTTCCAACTGATTCATCTGAAGAAAAGCAAAAGGGTAGTAGCTCTTCATGCAATAAATTTATCTGTACAAATCCTTCTTAAATATGCATTTCTGGATGCAATCACTTAAACCCCATCGAGAATGGATTTTCATTCGGATCTATTTTAATGTCTTCATATTTCTCTGTCTTTCCACCCTTTTTTAGCAGCTGTAGTTTTATTGTGACAGGGTCCTCTGGTTTCTCAGCCTCAGGGTGGTTAGAGCTGGTGGTGACTAGGTCTTCAGGGTTAGTTACAGTGATCTTCAGGACACACCCCTTGTGGATCAGTTGTCTCTCGTGTGCCATGGCTAGCTGGCTGACAACTCTACGCTCAACCTACAAAAGCAACAATCAACACTGCATGAACATGGCAACATCGATCAGGCCTGCTAATATTCGGGATATGATAATAATATTATCTTAATTTATCGAAGGTGGCTTGGTCAATTCACAATGGAACTGTTCTTCCTCGAGGCCTTCACAGAGAAAACAAGTATATAGGACACACATACTTCAGAGTCCAATCCAAAAATAAATCAATATATATATATGAAAGAAGAGAAAGCACCATGTAATCTGAAAAGAGAAGCTATATACATTCATACATACTAAAAAACAACAACACAACCAATAGTGCTCTCCCTGAAACTCTCCCAACCAGCAGGAGAAGTAAGGACTCTCCCCACCAGCAGGAGAAGTAAGGACTCTCCCCACCAGCAGGAGAAGTAAGGACTCTCTCCACCAGCAGGAGAAGTAAGGACTCTCCCCACCAGCAGGAGAAGTAAGGTAGTGGGATACTCTGCGAATAAGAATATGAGTATGGATTCCCATAATTCTCTATCCCTGGGGATGTTGTGGTAAACTCAAGTAAACGTACACACGAAAACCAGTGTGTCTGAACTCTGTACTACTGAAAATCACTGTTAACTCTCAAACAATCTATGTAAAAAGTTCTCAAGTTTCTGCTTCTAAAGTTTTCTTTCACATTTGTAACATCTGTAATTCATCCTGGTCTTCTGATCCTGGTAAATGGATCTACCACGACTGAATAGCAGTCACACGTAAACTTACTCTTGTAGGACTCCTATTTTCCCACAGTAGTCATGTGATTGAATGAATTTAAATGCACTCTGTGATAAAAATGGGCATATGATTCATAAATACCATTTGTATTGGCGTTCAGCATTAAGGGAAAGTGCATTGACTGGTTGACTGGTATCACATACAGAGTTTATTCAAGGTGCAACCGATTAGTCTTTAATTACATGTAACATATTATTTTATCAAGGACAACTTTTTTGCATATACACTATGCCTTGCCGTCGTTGGCGATATCTTCTGAATGGAAACGGTCACAGGGAGGATTTTTTTAGGTTTTTTTTTTTTTTTTGGTGTTTAAGTTTCACCTTTTTTCTGGTATAAAAGTTTATAATTACACTGCACTTTGAATGAGTTCAGCCCTTCATGAACAACTTCACCTCATACTCGAAGGACCTAGCTCTGTAATCATTCAACACCAATGAAATAAACAGACATCCGTCAGCTAGAATGTCACTAACTTAAGTCTCACCTTGTACTTGATGGATCTAGCTCCGTAATGCACACCCTATCCGTTAGCTAGAATGTCACTAACTTAAGTCTTACCTCGTACTTGATGGATCTAGCTCAGTAATGCACATGCTATCCGTCAGCTAGAATGTCACTGACTTAAGTCACCTCGTACTTGATGGATCTAGCTCCGTAATGCACACCCTATCCGTCAGCTAGAATGTCACTAACTTAAGTCTCACCTCGTACTTGATGGATCTAGCTCAGTAATGCACACCCTATCCGTCAGCTAGAATGTCACTAACTTAAGTCTCACCTCGTACTTGATGGATCTAGCTCCGTAATGCACATCATATCCGTCAGCCAAAACATCCACCACCTGATGATCCCAGCTCAGCTCTATATCATGCTTCTTTCTGGCCTGGAGAGAAACAATGTCAATAAATTTACTGGACTGGTGTTCAATGCTTTATTCAAGAATATATCACTTTTTAAATGGCTGCTTCTGTGTGAGCAAAATCGGTCACAGCCAAGAAACCACTTCCCTTTTCCTAGGTCCTCACAGATGTCTTGGCATACTGCATGGCCACAGCCAGACCATGGACCATCAAGTTTCTGTGAAATAAACTGAACATAAATATTAACACAACACTTGATTTTGCCGCGTTTCACAAGACTCTGCTGTGATTTTTGTCAACATAGTACAGAGGGATGGCCAAGAGCAAAACCCTACACTAGTGTACATTCCAGTAAATGAAAGTGTTGAGTTCAAGCCTGTGCACCATTTTGACCCGTCAGACAGGTGTGGCTCTATCTGTAGTATTCAGTGATGATCTGTAAGGTCTTCCCTGGCACTCCTTACCCTCAGGTGTACAATAGGCCACCCGTACAGTACAAGATCTGTCAAAAGGCACGATGCCATGGATGCCACAAAACCAACGAGATCATGCCATCAGCATCCTCGACTCTGGCATGACATGTACAGCTGTTGCCAGAACCGTTAACGTTAATGTGTCAATGAAGAATTCTGCATGACAGCCAATAGACCACGTGTAAAGACTCCCGATCCAGACCACCATATTCGCCTCCTCCACCTCCACGAGGGTTTCAGACCAGTCACTTGCCACAGCAAATGAAACAGTCGGGCTCTTATCCTGCTCAAACAGTTTAGAATTGCCTCACAGAAGAGAATTTGCGGCTTTACTCCTGCACGATGCCAGAGTTGGGGGCGACTGGGTGAACATTCATGTATATTTTCCTTTGGAACGATGGCGGCGTATTATGTTTTCAGATGAATCCCGTTTTCAACTACACAGAGCCGATGGGAGGCAGTGGTTGGTGAGTACTATGCCGACATTTCATAAGCAGGGTGCAACATGGTGGTGGTGGGGTACTTGTGTGGGTGGGGATTAGCCATTGCCATTACACTCAACTTTAATGCGACAGTAACTTGAATGCAATAAGATACTGTGATGAAATCCTGCACCCAAAAGTCGACCTATTTGTCCTGCACCATGGGTAACATTTCAGCATAACCATGCCTGTCCCCATGTTGCTGCTGTATGTTTCCATCAGTTATGGAAATGTATTAAGAGTACATTTTATGCCCCACTGAAAAGCTGCATAGAAAGGAATTTGATAACACAGTAAATTTCATCAAAATACTGGGTGTTGCATTTGTATTTTTGTTCAGTTTCCTTTTTGTTGTATATTTATGTATCTATGAAATACTAGCATTTGATAAACATGAAAACCAAATTTATACAATCAGTCAGATGCCAGTCTGAAACCTGCTTCGTTTGAAAACGATTTTAGTGGTTACATCAGAACGAGTTTGTCTAACTTAAGCATTGTGTTCATCGTAGTATCTTTACTTACTCGGGTAGCCCAAAACTCTAGCTCTTTGACAACCAGTTTTGCCAGCTCTGACCGTGAGAATGGCAGGAAGTACACAATCTCATTGATCCTACCCAGAAATTCATCCCGGCGGAAATGGCGCTGTCACAACAGTTGGGTAGAAAAGTGTCAATCAACAATCAATCACTTTTCTTTCAGTCATCACGCTTTTCACAAACACACTTTCTAGAATGATTTTGACAATGCTATGGCGGGGGGGGGGGGGGTACAAAAACATACATGCCCTCCCTCTAATCTGTAGCTATGGTGAGTTATCAAAAGTGAGATTATATATATATATAACATTGATAAGCTGAAACCTGCTTACAGAAACTGGTTCTAAATATGGAAAAATGGAGAAAACTAAAGACATTTATCAAAAAATTAGCTCTTTGAAAATTAGGTAGACCATGACAAAAACTATCCAGAAAATCTGAACCAAATTTTAAATTCATCTTGCTCCAAAGGTTATGCCAAACACAAACAAACACATTCACCTATGGACAAGTAAAAATCAAGATGACACACACAAAAGTTGGGGGGTGGGAGCGATATAAAAACTAGATTCAGCAGGCCATGATCATCCGTGTACCTTAAGAATGGGTCGGACTGTCCTGTCCTTAAACCTTCTTGATATAGTGATTTTTTCTGCAAGTTCCAAGTCATCTACAAGTACAATAAAACACAATATTATTACAAGGTACTACCAAGTCTAGCCTGGTGTACACTTCATTTGCTGTACTGATCATGTTCTGCAGCCCTTCTCGCTAGGCAGCCCATCAGCTGGTAACACAACCTTGCAGCTCTGAAAGAGTATAATTACCCAGCCACACATAATTTTTAATACATCCAGTGTACAGATGTAAATGCGCTTTAAAATTTGGATAATACACTAGTATTATCAAACTAAAACAGTTTACAAAATACATCCAAGTATTTATGAATATGCCTATGTTCTCAAACATTTGTCAAAAGCTAGAGTACAGGTGAAATTTAAACCCAACCTTCTTATTTTCAAGTAACAGATAAAGCAAAGCAGTTCTCTCTACGTAGATAAGTGCAATTGTGGTCCTATGTACCTAGCTTGCCTTCACGCCTCTTCCTGTCCATTTCCTCAGCTTCTGCCCTGAGCTGCAGAGCATGTTCAGCTATCTCCTCACTGGCAAGGTTAGAGGTCATGATGAAAATGGCGTCCTTACACTCAATTGTCTTCCCTTTTCCATCTGTCAATCGACCCTGATGAAAGTTGCATACCTTTAAGTTTGTGCCGATCATAGCTATTATCAATGAAATATATGCTGGTTTAACTTATTCTTTAAGAAATGGCCTCTTTTGTTTAAAACCAAACCTAGGATCTTTAGGCTAAGTTAATCATCAGGATAATCTATTTATTAGCCTGCTTTCCTTAGGATTCCGTCCTCTCTGAAATAAAAAAAAAAAAAAAAAAAATGGCCTATGTCTCTCTAGCTTTTCTTCAAATATATTTTATTACCTCAACAAGTTACTAGGAATTCATCTTAGATTTATTTATTTATTTATCTGATACGACTGCAGCCAGCATTATAGTGGGAGGAAATCAGGAATTCATCTTCTAGAGTATTCACTGTTAGATTAATCACCCATTTGGTAAAAACAGATTTGCTGAATTTGGCACAATTAGTAGAAAGATGTATGTACTCAAGAATATTTCACTTCTTCAACAGCGACCAGCATTATCGTGGAAGGAAACCTAGCAGAGCCACAACCATCCACAGAATAGGCTGCTGGTAGACCTTCCCACATAAGACGGCGAGGAAGCCAGCATGACCTACAAAGATTTAAGTTGTGACAAGTTTTTAATGGAACACGACAGAAATGGCAGACCTCATCAAACAGCTGGAGCATGATGGTGAGAACATCAGGGTGAGCCTTATCCACCTCATCAAACAGTACCACAGCCTTGGGAAACTCTGTCAGCTTCTTTGTGAGTTGTCCCCCTTCATCATGACCGATGTAGCCAGGGGGAGATCCGATGAACTTGGCCACCTGGTGGGGTAAGATGCAATCCAAAGCCACTGTAAAGTCTTACTAAAAAGTTTAGCAAATACATTACAAGATTACATTTTAAATATTATCTCAGTAGTGTGGGCATAATTTCTCAGAATATCTTTATGGGCAGTGCTGCTTTTGCAATCAGCCTCTATCAATTAAACTCCCAACAGCCTCTGATTTTCTGCTTTGTGAATTGGTAATTGCAATTCTCAAACTGTCAGACTAAAAGGTTATACTAGTATTAGACTTAACTAAGTCTATTTCCAATACTTGGTCAGATGTACTCACCTCATGTTTTTCCTGATACTCCGACATATCCAGTCTGATGAAACCCTGAGATCAGATAAAGATGTACTATATTGTTCAAATTAAAGTGAGTCAGAGGTATACATGTACCAAACGTATCTTTGTGTGACGAAATGACCCTGTTGGGGTCTGAATCAATGACCTTTGGGTTTTGAGGAAATTTCCTCCAGTCTGGAGGTATATAGAGCTTATGTTCCACCTTGTTACATTTGTATGAGAGGTTAAAATTTCCGAAGTCCTTATTTTCCACAGAGAATTGGGAAAATAACAGCTGTTAACTAATCATGAGGCGACTCCCTCAACACTCCTCATACTCTCTGTTCAAAATTCTGCCAAAACAACATTACTACATGTACCTTTTTCACAGGAAACTTTTCAGTCTGCTGGTTGGCAGAGATCAAGTAAATCCAGACCTTTTTGTAAATTCCTTAGGTGGCCCAGCACTCTGAAGTCATTCCGATTTTTATTATTTTTCTACCGTTTTCTTGAAAGCTTTAACAGCTGTAAAAGAAAAAGTTTTCACTGGATGTTGCTGAAATTTTGTTATTCTAGGAGCCAGGTTACGAGGCAAATTTTGGTTGATTTTGGTTAACTTTGATCATGTGACACAGCTGCCATCTTCTTCTCAAGAACCAACAAATGGATTCTTTTGACATCTGATGTACTTGTAGAGTGATCCCAGCAAGTTTGAAAAAATCTTGGGACATTCATCCAAAGCTTTTAGAAGCTAGCCATTGGTTGAAGGTATGACGTCATAAAAACTTTGATAAGGTTTTCAAGTGTATTTCGCAACGCTGATTCCGAATCTGCTTACAGATTTTGCCTATCTTTGTAACTTTTTGTGGTCAAAAAACTTTTTTCAGTTATATAATTTCAATGGCCTGTAACTCGAGAACTATGGTAACTAGAAATATGAAACTTGCACCACATTGTAGCCCAAGGCATGCCCTTCTGGCAACATGCCAACGGATTTGAGCTACGATAAATAGTTTTCTCACTAGAAATGTTTAAATGACACCACCCTACTTCAGAAATAGAAATGTAAGCCTGTGCATTTAACAGAGACTTTGGAGGTAACTGTATTACTGTGCATGTGCTGCATGTTAGCACGTAAACCAGCCCTGTTCGCAATGCATCATGGGTAATTCTCAATTATCCTGACAGCCTTCCCCTATACCCTTGTGCTATGTGGAATATAAGTACAAAGTCATGGCTAAACATACCAAAAATTTCTATTCACACATGTGCCTCAAGTCATTACGAACCCAAAACATGTTACTCGTTTGGCCAAATTCAACCATTAAAGAAATATCATGGTTTCCAGTTTCTATTCAGGTCTAGACCTTACATGTCCATCAGGAAGAGACGGGCTGTAGGATGCCGCACAGAAAAGTAACTACAAAACCGTACTCCATGGCTTTGGACTGGGGATATTTTGTAAAGAAAATAACATACCACACTGCTTATTCCTTCTAACTATTTAGACCAAATCCTATCTTTATAGTCTCTTAACATTCCCTGTCACCTTCATGTGCTCTGTCCTCGCCCGCTCTCAAAACTGAACTAAGCTCAGGTAGACCAGATGGGACACTAGCGTGGGGTGATTGCACACCATGTGTCCAGCAACCTGAAACGTACATACTTAACCAGGTGCGGTAATCGCTAAGGCCCAACTTGATCAAGGCGCTGTGGTGGTTTTCAGCACAAGACGCATTGTATATGATATCTGGTTGTGTGGGATTCAAACCCAATTGATTATTTTTAATTTTTTTCATAATTTTTCTCCATGTGTCCCGTTTTTGTAAATAATGTTACAATTTGTACATGCAGGTTGAATGTGTTGAATTTGCAATTGTCTATGAACCTGCGGATGGTCGTGGGTTTCCTTCAGGCTTCGCTCGGTTTCCTTCCACCATAATACTGGCCACCGTCGTATAAGTGAAATATTCTTGAGACGGTGTAAAACTCTCTTCAAATAAATAAATTTCCATTGTCTATGTACTTTGGCAGTTGAATAAAGCTATTTGTCTTAATGTGTGTTAGCATCTATTGGTAAACAAATGTTTTCCAAAGCTTAATTTTTCTGATCTTGGCAAATTAGTTCAGTCTGGCACAGCAATTGAATTTGACATTCAACTGGGCTTGGATGCTTGGCCACCGGTATCGCTGTAAGGGACGTAATAGCTTTAACTGAATCTTACTCCTGTAATGTAATGTGCTACCAAGTTATTCTCGTATATGAGACTCATTTAGACAGTTGATAACGCTGTTCCATGTATAAATACTCAGCTCTTAGATACATGCACCTTCTTAATGTCCTTGTGAAGATAATTAGCCACCTGCTTAGCCAGTTCTGTTTTTCCTGAAATGAAAGTCAAACATGAAAACTCCTGAAACAGCTGATTCGATGCTTAACTTTATTTCTATTTAAAAAAAATGAATGATATAGCTTGAATTTAATAGGAAAAGGGGTGAAAACAGACCTAAATGGTCACAAACATTTTTTGTGACACGCGACCTGACTCTAAAAACCTAACGAGGCCATGTGATACCTCCACTGCCATGTGATACCTCCACAGCCATGTGATACCTCCAAGGCCTTGTGACACCTCCATGGCCATGTGATACCCCCACGGCCATGTGATACCTCCACAGCCATGTGATAACTCCACGGCCATGCGATACCCCCACAGCCATGCGATACCCCCACAGCCATGCGATACCTCCACGGCCACGGGATACCACCACGGCCATGGGATACCACCATGGCCATGGGATACGTCCACAGCCATTTGATACCCCCACGGGCATGTGATACGTCCGTGACCATGCGATACCTCCGCAGACACTTGATACCCCCCACAGCCATGTGATACCCCCACGGCCAGGTGATACCCCCATGGCCATGTGATATCCCCACGGCCACGTGATATCTCACACATATACATGTATTGCTAAAAGGCAAAAGGGTTCGGTTGACATAAGCACAAACAGAGGGGTCCTAGGGTTGCAGAAATACTTGTGCTTGATTGGATAAAACTGATAACATGGCAGCGCTTTTGATTGTCTCAATGTCGGTGATTTTGCTAATACTTTGAGCTGCGATATAGGATGTGCAACATCACAAAAATAAGAAATTGCTCTTTAAAGTTCCTGTGGAATACATTATTGATGCATATATATACTTGGTCTAGAGTTGTTTTTTCTTTAAACAAAGCAGGTTTGGAAGGCATTACATCTTACACAAAAGCTGACATGCATTTACAACTACAATGCCATTAGACACATTCAAACTACACATCTAAACACACAAGCTATTACTACATTCACTGCCATCGATTATAAACCTGGATCACTAGTAAAAAAACTAAACACTGTTTTGACGACTAATTGTCTGAATACTTTTGTAGAATTATGTCTTGTTGACCAGGTGGCCTCACCTATTCCACATGACCTCACCTATGCCAGATGATCCCAGGAATAAGAAGACTAGAGGGTGATCCTCGTCATACCACCCATTCTCTTTTCTTCTGATCGCTGCAAGAATAAAATAGCCAACATATATAAATACATCTGTTCTCAAGCCATTCCTCTCTTAATATTTAAAAGTTTTCAATTTCATTCCATTTCTACCGCATGAATGAAACTTGTTTTATCTCTCAGGTCTTACATGTACATAAACTGGAATAATCAGGCACAATCTTCTCTAAATCAATCAAGTGTCAGGACATTACAACCGACCCCTCTACCTGATGCCACGGTGTTAATGGCTCCCTCCTGTCCACCAGGTGTTTCCTCAATCTTTGCTCAAGGGGGTACTTCCTCCTCTCTTCTGCAGCCTTGTTAGCCTGGATCTCAGCAAACTGGCAACAGGAGGAAGGGTAAAGTGCAAATATTTAACTCGTCTCTCTGAATGAGTGAGTGCTTGGGGTTTAACATCCTACTTAACAATTAGTCATATGACGACGAAGGAATCACTAGAGTGCATGTAACGTGCCTCCTTGTTGCAGGACAGATTTCCGCTGCTCTTTTATCTAGTGCTGCTTCACTGAGGTTTATTGAGGCAAGTAAGCAGCACCGCCTCAGCTATTATACTGATACGGGTCAACCAGTCGTTGCACTATCCCGTTCATGCTGAACGCCAAGCGAGGAACTTACAACTTCCTCTTTTAAAGTCCTGGGTGTGACTTGACCCAGGATTGACACTGGATCTACCACTCCCAAGCGGACGCTCAAACCAACTGTGCTATTGGGGCCAGTCGTCTCTCTGAGTACCAGTAAGTATTTAACTTGCCTTGTAAAGAATGGTAATGTCAGCAGTACTTCTTAGAGTTTCACTGATATATCATCATGAAGTAGCATAACCAAACATAGGAAAAAAAGTGAAAATACAGGTCTTGGTCAACTGCCTTCATCGTAAAGGATGGAATGAATCTGGTAGAAACCATGTGAAACCAGCTACCTAACTGGGAACCTGGACAGCACACCAGGTATTAGATGAAGACAATATTTCTCTTGGCCAGCAAGGACAGATGTGAAGGAAATACAATGCTGGGAAGTTAACAGGGCAACACAAAGCTACTGGGCACTCAGTTCCTTCGTGTTTATGATTACAGAGGCAAGGACTCCTATCATATGCACCTAAGCTAGCTGTATAAACTGAACAGCAGATTCTCAGCATTATTCTAAATATCGGTACTCACCCTCTTCTCATAATCAAGTAGACAGTTCTTTATTTCTGGGTTTTTCACATATTCCACTGGCCGGTGCCCACTGGCATTCTCAATGGTAGGGTCTGCCCCTGTCATAATGACAACATTTACATGTATTACTGTATAACTTTACATCAAATTTGCTTCATTCATAAGATATAAACTTATTTGTTGAGAATTTTTTCTTCAGGCGCACATATCTTCACTTAAGGCAGCAAAAATACTGGAGTGAAAATGAGTAAATTTACAGTTTACAGTTAACTTTCCATTTTTACCTATGGATTTACAATGGTACATGTAGGTCCCATCAACAAACAGAGCAACAGACACTGTCAGCCCAAATATAAATGTCAGAAAATGATGTGTACTATTACACAGGAGCATGAGGCTCACATTTTCCCTCTCTTTCAAATTAATGGTTTTCAAAATCACCACAGTCCTAGTTTTTAAGGTAGAAAACTGACAGCACATAGACTTGCCTGCATTAAGGAGCTCCTTCACAATATCCAGGTCATCAATTAACACAGCATAATGGAGAGCTGTGCAGCCTTTGAAGATGGCACGAACATTGAGACGGTCACAGAACTCGTCCTCCCTTGTCACCAGCACTAAACAACAAAGCACAATTTACGTCTCATTTGCTTGCTTCCATTCCTTAAATGAAATTATCAGGATGAAAACAATAGATGTATGGGATTCCTTGGACAACTATCCTAGAGTTCTACACCTATCCTCTACATCGACGTTTGACTGTAAAAAAAAACTTCCACATTATCTATTTAGGCAGGACGTCTACATCACAAAGATAGGAACTAATGTCACGGAAACATTTTGATGCAAAATGATTTTTCTTATTTGACATGCATTAAGATGTACAAAGTATATGTACATCCACTGCAATGATCATCTAATTTTTCTAGCATTCACTGTGGTCAAAATAAATTTAGTACAATTTCCTCATGTATTATTCATAAATATTCAGCAAAATATTCATAAAATAGTTATTCAAGAGGTCAATGTGTGATATCATCTATTTAATCAAGCCAAAAATGTGTTTTCTTTCAACAAATTTATGTTCCTAGTCTCAATGGTTCTATAATTATTTCAACCTTTTCGCACGTGTGCAAGGTGTTTATTCAAGCATACTCTTAAGGTATTATTCTGTGTAGACTGATTTTGTCTCAAAAATCAAATTAAAAAATGTGCACAAATTGTGCTGAAAGTTGCTCTTTCATACACTACAAGGTTGAGAATTAGCGTATATAACATGCACGTATTGGGAGTCCCTTGGCAGAGAAAGATATGCAGGGACAGAGGTGTTACCTTGCAGTGGGTTAAGCTGTTTCTCTCTGGCCATTCTCTGTACATTACTAAACTCATCACCCAGATCTGGATCTGCTCCAGCCTGCAGTAGCATCTTCACGGCACTGAACAACACAAACATTGTATTATGTTATAATGATACAGAGACATTCCTGAAGTCCATACCCAAATTTTAGACGAAGTACCTAAAGGAGTTTACTTTGTAAATATTTAATTAATTGTCATGACTCAAAAACTCAAGAAAGCAGAAGATTATATTAAAAGAAAGATGTTTACAGTACATATATTGTGCAGTACTTTCAAAGGAGTTGTGTTCACAAAAATCAGTGTAAAAATTTAGACCTTGGCGGATGATGCAGAGTATGCAAATTTTAAAGAAATCGGTGCTGTGCTTTAGGCAGAGTTGTGTGGTCGAAATCATGCATACTGACTGACTGAGACTGCATACGGACAGACAGACAGGCTGATTCCACTATACCCAATCTCCCTGATATCTGGTTATTAGAGTCTGAATTAACCTGGATCAGGCCCTTTACATAAACATACTGTAATTCTTCAACCTTTTCACACATTTGCAAGGTGTTTATTCAAGCATATTCTGAAGGCATTATTCTATGTAGACTGATAAAATTTCCTTTTTCTGAAACCTTGAAGTTGGTAAACTAGTCAATGTAGTTTTGTTTTTAAAATCAAATTTAAAACGTGTATAAATTGCAATGAAAATTGGTCTTTCATATGCGAAAAGGTTGAGGAATTAGGGGTATACGTAATATGTAGTATTATACATGTAATAACAAATTAGGCGAAGACGGACGCACACTAAGTTTCTGTTCACCACTGCCAGATGGAGAGCTGTCCAGCCCAGTTCATGTTTTTGATTTACATCCACTCCCAGTCTCAGCAGTCTAAAAAAGAAAATGCAGGAAAATAGTGGTGATAACAGTCATGCACTATAAATGACAGCAACAGTTTTGTCCGAGTAAATTATTATATCTCAGCTGGCTCAGTTCTGGAAAACAGATATAATTGTGGAAACGTCATTATTATGGTAACCAACAAATAGTCTATGTACTACATTTACACTGTTTTGTGATAAGTTAAACACACCTGTCGAGATCTCGGAAATCATTTTTCTTCACAGCTATCAGAAGCCTTGCATCTGAAAAAAAGAAAAAACATAAATATGGTGAATTAGATGAGTTTTAGTTGTATATGATATGACACTGATTTATTTGATTGGTGTTTTACTCTGTACTCAAGAATATTTCACTTATACGGCAATGACCAGCATTATGGTGGGAGGAAACAAGGTAGAGCCAGGGGGAAACCCACAATCATCTGCATGCTGCTGTCAGATCTTCCCACATACGACCGGAGAGGTAGCCAGCATGAGATGGTCTTAAACTCAGTGACCGCATTGATGAGGTCCTGGGTCTAACCCTTTCAGCCACGGACACCCCCTATAATATGACGTCTTGTTTTATGCCAGAACTATAAATATTATGCTCGTTAATTGTTATGGTAGCCACACACATTGCAAAAAAATACAGTAGAATATTGTGTACATTCCCCACCCGGATATAGCCCTGAATGACTCAACTCACCAAGTCAGACACTGGCAGACTGCAAGGCGGCATTTGATGACTTAACATCACTTATCACGTAGGAGTTAGAAAACACAAACAATATTAACGTACCCAACTTGGTATTTGGCCTCAGTGGCAAAAATGACATTGCCTGGCTTCAATTTGAAACCTAGTATATTTATTTACCTGATAAATCATTTGATCACTGACCGTCAGGTTAAGAGTTTTTTGATTGATTTTAAACTTAAATCACCTACAAACAATAACCCAGCCCACACAATCTTGTACATTTATAAAAAATCTGAAAATGACTTGACAGAAGACATGGTATATAACTTATTAAGATGCATGTGAAAAATACATGTACCGGTATTCATTTCTATCATTTCAGATCTGGTAGACAGAGGAAGGTACCAGAAGTACCTAAATGAAGTTAGCATAAACTACACTTACGATTGTTTTCGGAGCCTGAAAGACAGTGTGCTACGCAAAGGCCCAAGCCTACACCTGCTGCTATTCTGACATTTGTCACTGTGGAAGTGAATGCACGAAACAACCATGTTGTTGCGTCTACATTTAGCTGCCCCCGAAAACGTGACAGAAATAGTGGCCACGCTCGTGAGGTTTTACGACTATTGCAACATTTCGACAACTGTCTGTGGGAATTCACACCGTCAGAGGCAATTCGTCTGACTAAAATTCGTTGTGGAAACTGTTCAAAAATTAAAAAATTCCAAAATTTCTTCCCTGTGCCGCAAAGATGCCGTCTGCTAGCCATGCTTCTCAGGCTCCTTTGCGATAGTCGTAAATTGACCTATATTCACATGCCGCGTACATTTATGGCATATCTGAAACATATGCTGTTGAGTAAATGTACTAGTGTCTTGTCAGCTGACACCTGACCCAGTTAACAGAGGCGGCATCACAGCAACAATCGCAGAGAAGGACGTCCACGCCACACAAACAAGGTATCTATCGTTGAAAGGTGTAAGCAGAGGTAAGTCAGTGTGACATGGGTTAATGAAGGATATGTTCAAATTAATATGGCTTGAAAAGCTACGTTTGATGTCGATGCTAATCACGATGCATGCAAAGCCGTTCTACATCAAATTCATGTACATGTATATCGTATTAAATCCATGTCGTCTGTTAATCTTTGTCCACTTGCCAAAATGTACATACAACATTGTGATCAATTCTTGGCTTGGCATATGTTCATAAATTAGTCGTAAGTATAAAACCGTTACAACATTAAATGTGTGAGTTAAGTATTAAAACAGTGTGTTATAAATATTAAACTTTAATTTGACTGAATCATAAAGAATAAGGTTGGAGTGCACTGACAAGAGTACGACTTCACAGTCACTTTTGTCAGAACATTTCACATTTTTTTATTCATTATACACCAATAAAATACACCATTCATTTCAAACACAGAAGTCACCCAAACCTTTCTTTATTTTTCCCATTTATAAGAGTACATGTTTACCGTCCTGGAAATTTTAAACCATATAATTAGGCTTATAAATACACCTATGTGATATATTAATTCACATTAAATGGCTAGACATTCATGTGTTATGTTGAACTGTGGCCTTAGGCATTTTAACTAGACATTTGGCTGACTGTACAATTGAGACATTATATACATTGCAAGAAGCCTAGAGCCTAGCTTACATGTACTGTTATATATAGTTATCAGGTCAGACTAACGTGGGGCAGTCGTGAGATTTATCATAATTGCTCTACCATATGTGGCTATTCCACAGTTCCCATATGGCCAGTCTTGATTAATGGTTTCTCAGACTGACTTTTTTTCTCAAGTTTTGACAAAAAGTGTTTCGGGTTCATGAAAAAAAAAAGAAAAGAAATTGACATTCAACATACTTGTGTTTTTGGGTTTGTTAAAAGATGTGGATGGCTATACATTTGTGTATCTACACGCATTCATACTGTATGGCTGGCAGGTGGTGTTGAGAGATTTGAAGACAAGCTTAGATGCACGTTCAGCCTTTGTGATGCATAGAAATCGACCAGGAAAGATAAATAGTGGCAGTCTGATGAGTATTGACACAGGTCTGTATCCTGTATCTTGTCTGGGCTTATTGTAAACAGAGGCCCTGCTCACATGATCGTAAGATCACATACATGTGCAGGAAGATTTAATGACAAGCTGAGAATAGGTTCTGTGCTGTGTCATAGATGCACAAGCCATTTGCAAATCCATCAAACTCCCAGTGACAAGTACCTGTGGATAGTGTTCATGCAGGTAGTCAGGGATGTCAGATGAGGCTGGTTATTGAGGACATGTATTTAGATGTGAGTTATTCAATCTGAGTCAGTTAGTGGTATATTCATGTGTATTGCTATGTGTTGTAGGTGAGGCTGTTTAATCAGAATAGGTATTCAGCCCAAGTCAATCATTGATGTATTCATGTGGGTGTCTCTGCTGTGTTATGCGTTACACATGGTTGTTTGGATAGGTATTAAGATGTGAGCCATTCAGCCCAAGTTATTCAGTGATATACATTCACTAGTCTCTACTGTGTTGTGTTTTGTAGATGAGGCTGGTAATTTTAGATGCATATTCAGATGTGAGCAGCTGGTCAGCTCGCTATATCAGGAGGAAAATCGTTGACTTCAATCCTGGCCCTGATAAATTTTTCACTCTGGGACTTCCAACAGGTAACTTGCCAGCTAACCCAATTACCAGTGCCTAGGTTGTCACTTTTAATTTATTACCTATATAGTTACATTTCTCATGTTGCTTTGTCTGGACAATGTTGGCTTGTTGTATGATGTTACATGACATGACTGAAATATGATGAGTTTAACAAGTCACGCTAATAGGTCCCGTTTGAGATTGGTGATTTACCCCAGGCACCACTTTTCTCCACCTATAAAACTGACTAACGTCGTGTATTGAAGTGAAAAATTTTTGAGTACTGGTATGGCATTAAACAAGACTTAAAAGCTGGTACAAATATGTCAATATGTCCCACACTGTCCACTGTCTTGTTCACTCTTATAGCCTGTCTCTGAGGGAATGTTTGAACATATTTGTTGCACAGGTGGTTGAAAAGGTGGAAAAATTAAGGTATACAAAACAGCCACAATTGTAGTTGTACTTGCAATATATCAGGTCATAAATAAATGGGCCGTACTTTTACACTCAATATCTCCGAAACCCTCTTACGTCAGCTTCTAATAATTTACACACTCAAAAGCCATTATGTCCTAAGTGTACAGACCAGATTTTAATTTCATCCTTTAAGATTTCTGTTCATGGGACTAAAATCAAAATAGAGTCAAAATGCATGTTCCGGACATTTCAAAATGATGTTGTACATTGTTTTACTTGAAAAGGTGATCAATTCCCTGTCCGCCCCAGAGAAAACCATCTTGATTCAGCCAAACTTGTGCCTGTCTGGCAGAAGGGTTTCTCTGACACTAGAGCCAGACAATTTTTCCAGACGACACTTGATTGACGCGTGTCACACAGGTGTAGCGCGTGTTCTAGTCATGACACCTGACAGGTAATGCAATATGGGTCACCGGAATGTGTGTTTTTGAGGCTATGTTTTCATTTTAACCCTGTGTACAGACTACTCAAACTATGACCTTGAAAATTGGTCAGTATATTAACAAAATCATGCCATTTGAATGTCTAAAGTTTGAAAGGGTTTGAACAAAGGGTAACGGAGCAATGCAGCATCAAAGTACGGCCCATTTTTTGATGCCCACCAGATTTTCATACTGCCATCAACATTGCCAGGTAAGACCAGATATCTATATATCTTAGTTTACTCTGTGCTAACAAACAATGTTCTTTTATTCAATTTTGATAATGGATATGCGTTGCCATTCTCTTTTTAGGCAGTACTCCTCTAGGCACGTACAAGGAGCTGATTAAGCTGCATGAAAATGGCCAAATCTCATTTAAATATGTCAAGACTTTCAACATGGATGAGTATGTGGGTAAGACGAAGTGTGTGTGTCTTCCCCCATATAGGACTTGGCATAATAGTGCTATTCCATGTTCATGTATTTAGATTTTGTCCATGTAACTCTTCCTAAAGTATATCCAGGAAACTTGGCATACATCTTTCCTATCATCTTACCTTGTGCATGCTTAAGTTTAGTTACAATCAGTTAATTATTCTCATAATTACGTGAAATGACCTTAATTTAGCCCGCAAAATTGCATTTTTAGGGAAAAGTAAATGTCACAAAGTCACAAAATATTATTTTTCGTTCTGAAACTTGGTGCAAATTTCTTGTAGAATATCGTCTCATGTTCCAAACAAACATCAAAACACCTTTCTAAAATCAGCAGAATTCTCAGACTTAAGAAAAATGGGCAAGTTAGTCATGGATGAAATTTATGGTCGTGTAGGGTACTAGAGTAGTGAAATAATTGATTTTCATGAACACAGATTTCCCTAACACTGTGTATCTTTTGTATTATGTAAACATTTCAGTATGTATAAATTACTGCAACTAGTCATTTAGGAATCAGTGCACATCATGAATGGCCCATGAAACTAAACTAAGCAACATTATGTCTTGTCATTTCTTTAAAGGTTTTCTTTCTTTTATTTTTAGAAATGTTGGGAGGTGGAAGGAGGGTATTTTGAACATGAGGATTATAGTTGATAATACTATGACTTATATGTACGGCCAGTAGATTTGTATGGGTGAAGGCTCAGTGGTCATGAATGTGACACTTGAGTTTATACAACAGTCAAAGAGCAATCAATCATACTGGCATGATTGTGATCTTCATGTATCATTCACAGGCTTGCCAAGAGATCACCCAGAGAGTTATCACTCTTTTATGTGGAACAACTTCTTCAAACACATTGACATCAGACCAGAAAATGCTCACATCCTGGATGGAAATGCTTCAGACCTGGAAAAGGAATGTGCTGAATTTGAACAGAAAATAAAAGATGCTGGAGGAATTCGCCTGTTTGTTGGAGGTTAATATTGCTACGTTCAAAACATTCTTACCCTAAATCCTCAATGAATTTGGCAACATACTGCGTATATTACCTTAATAATGAGATATCTCATTATTAAGGTAATAATCTAATGAGATAATTTACCTGATCTAGACAGGCTTTTGGATAATTTCTGCAAAGTTTGTTTGTCTGCCTAACTGAATAACACATTTTAGTCTTCAAATTGTTATAAGTTATGCTTTCATATTGGACATGCGATTATGCTTTACTGCTCGAATTTATTGAGGACTTAATGTAAGTCTTATATGGCAAGTCTTTATGTACTGTAATTCTTCAACCTTTTTGCTTTTTGCAAGGTTTATTCAAGCATATTCTGAAAGCAGTATTCTGTGTAAACTGATCACATACCTTTTGTGAAGCCCTGAAATCAGCCAACCCAACCTATGTAGTTTTGTCTCCAAAATCAAATTAAAAATGAGCATAATTAAATTGCACTGAAAGTTGCACTTTCAAATGCAACAAGATTGAGAAATTTCCAACTAATTTCCATCAATTCAGAAAATAATGTGTTAATATTGGTGATATTAGAGGGCCTAGAAAGGCCTATATCATATACATTGTGAACATATTCCAAAAAGATGTGGAATTACAAATGATTATTATTCAATCAAAAGAAGATTTTGCTTTTTTAACTTGACACATTATTTGTGAATGTAGGATAGGAATAATTTCTATAATGTTAGTAATCTGTCTGGAGGTATTTATTACATGTACATGTATTTTGAAACAGGTATTGGGCCGGATGGTCACATCGCCTTTAACGAGCCTGGCTCCAGTCTGGTTTCTCGCACCAGGGTAAAGACTCTGGCTCAGGATACGATTCTTGCAAATGCCCGATTCTTCGGGGGAGAATTGAGCAAAGTACCGACCATGGCATTAACAGTGGGGGTGGCGACCGTGATGGAAGCTGATGAGGTTAGTGCTATTAAAGATGTGCCTGGCTGTTGGGATGCTTCCATCAGATAATTGCCAGATTACTGTAATTCGTTGACCTTTAACAAGCAGATATCAATCCACAGCTGCATGCCTGACCGTGAAATTTGCCACTTTTACCTCGAATGATCGAAACTTAAAACAGAGCTGCAATGGTAAGGTGGGTAGACAAACATCGTCATGGGAGTGTGGTGCACATGCTTGGAGAGATGCAAGTAGTCTGGTGGGTACAGGCTTGAAAACACGTATCCATGAATTAAAATGAAGAAAGTATCCAGCTACACTGCATCGGTGAATGCATTATATGGGGAACAGTGTTGTCTGTTCAGTTCCATAAATAAATGTAACAAATCAGTACGCAAATGTATTTCAGCGATGAAGACCTGACTGACGTTAAGCTTCTGTAAAGCACACGGGGAAGTTTTCCAAGCCTCATGCACGTTTTATCATCTCATTTCAGTTATACATGTAAACACGTACTCGGGACAAGATTTCCTAAACTAACATATTTACAAACATCGTTCGCACGTTATAGTGACAGCTGATTGTCATGTCTGCACATAAGTAAAACAAAGGTAGATCAGAAGAATTTCTAAACATTCCTCATTTCATAAAATCGCAAACATAAACTCTACAAGCACAGATTGAACAATGTGTTCGCATGTGTGGAAATGGATGCCCATTACCAGCTTCATATTGCAACAGTTGTAAACAGTGTGTTAATGCAAGGCTAAATCTATTCCTACTCACATTTTGGAGGAAATAAGTCACAGCGTAAGTCAGCAGCTTACAGAATTTAACACTGACCAATTAGACTTATTTTCATTGACCCACCCCTTGGGGAAAAAAAGGTCAACACAGTTGTGAAATCTTCGCCAAATGTAGACTAGCAGATGGAGGCTCAGAATTTTACATACTGCCACGTGCCTAGTGATGAGCCTGTGCATTTTAATTTGGACTTTCAGGTCTGATTTTGTTACTTAACTGACCACTCAAAGCTTGCTCTGCTCCTTCACTGTCAAGAGCACCCACAGTGCACTGTACAACTTATCTGATAGATTCCCTTACAGCCCCCGTTATGTCAACTTCAACGAGTGCTGCTCCAATGGTCGAAAGGTCAATGAATTACGGTACTCAAAAAAATTCACAACTGCTTAAATGTTATCATCACACATAACTTTGTATTCTAAATATAATGAATTTGAAAAAAAAAAAAGTATTTTCCATTTCTTAGATTTTACTTTCTCTTTACCATTTTGATATCAGTCGATGCAAGTCTTCCTGAGCTACTTGGTGTCTGACAGCCAAAACATATGCAATCTCAAGTAGCTCATCAGATTGTGATCATAGTGAATATTGCTGTAGTGAATCAAACTAAATTTAAAGCTGATAGTAAACTGCTTGGATACAAAGCTGGCTGAGGCATTCAAATCCTTGGCTTGCTGAAACTGTTGAGCCCTTGGCCAATGAGGTTTTGTGTTAGAATCCAGTGCATGTTTCATTGGCTCCAGCTGTAAGAAGGAGAGTTTGTCAGGTACCTGGCTTTGGGCATTGGTTTAATCCAAGCTGTCCTTTTTTTCACCACACATACGTAAAACCTGATTCCATTTGAACAGTTGAAAAAAGTTGAGTAACAGGTTACACTTTAATGCAATAAATAAGTAAGTAAATAAATCCATGCACCAAGGAAATGTTAACCTAAATTGTTTCAGGTGATGATTTTGATAACTGGTGCTCACAAAGCCCTGGCTCTTCACAAGGCCATAGAGGAGGGTGTGAACCACATGTGGACAGTATCAGCCTTCCAGCAGCATCCGCGTACCATCTTTGTGTGTGATGAGGACGCCACTCTCGAACTCAAGGTGAAGACGGTCAAGTACTTCAAGGGCCTGATGAACATTCACAAGAAGCTTATAGACGACCCGTTGGAGAAACAGAAATAGTTTCCACTAGTCTAGACACTGTTACAGATACAGTGTGTTGTAGCCGAGAGGGTACGAGGTACATAGAGACATTTAGTCATTGTGGTATGATTTTGTAAGTGGATTACTTCCTCCTGTTCCAGATCTGGGAAAATCACATTCCATGATTTATACAAAAATGCTTGGGAAATTTAACCATATGATGTATATACTGGTACATGATGTACATTTATACATCATACCTAAGTACAGCTATTAGCTATGATCTGCAACACTTCCAGACATTTACTTTGACAGACACTATTTTAAATGACAATCATAAATGATAATTCTGTTACTCTAGTCTGTTAACTGTGTTAATCCTGTTGCCACATGCTTAGGGAAAGAGGTTTCTTCTTGTATCAAGTCCACGCTGTTTATCCTGCTCGTTGAAACAGTGGACAGGTTACATCTCTAGTCAGTGGAGCATACATGCAAGTATGGATTTAGTTTTAGTTGTACAACATGTAATGTCTCTTTCTTCTCCCGGTTCATAACTTTATACGCAATTGTTAGACGTCAAGGATTCCTCTAGAACATCTACCAGGGTAATGTGTTGGTGTTTTATGATTTGTATGAACATGTGGCTAATTAACTTACCCTCATTCTCATTTTGTTATTGTGGTATTATCTGAATTAGTACCATTTTAAAATTTTTGATAGTTTTATTTATTGCTCAGTACCTTGATAGATTTCTCTATGATGTACATGTATCCCTATTTCTGTTATAGTCAGTTTATGGGGCCTATACATTGTAACGTGTCTGGACAGTGGTATTTTGTTATTTCAGTGCTTGTATTATTTCTTTGTGGCATAATCGTAGTTTGCTCATTTCTTGTCAGTTGCTCATTTGATCCCACCTCTCTAGTTAGGCCTATAACTAGCTCTGCTCACATGACAAATTCTATTCAGACATGGGTTTCAGTGTACTGCTCATTATTCTATTATATCTCACTACTGAGGTAAATCTATCTCACTATCTGGTAAAATGTTTTACCAGATTTAGGAAAACTTCTAGTTGGAGGTACCATAGTCAGATAGCCTGTGAATTTATTTATGTATTACTAAAGTCTGTATGATGTATTCTACTTTATGGACAAATATATTTACAGGAAATAAATACTTTTTGACAAGGTCTGGTGAATTTTAATGTTTCAGAAGGTATGGTATAAGGCCGATTTGAAGTTACATCTTTACGACAGAGAGTGATGTTCCAGTGCAAAATGACGCCACAGTAGAGCAGGACTACTTGCCAATCTTTCAACAAAAGTACTGACAGAAGATCATTATTTTTTTGCAAAACTATGAAACCAAAACCACGCAAGAACATAATTCAGAAGATGAATTTAATCCGTTTTAATTAGTTTTCTATGTTTTATATATAACACGCCAAGCTAAAATTGGCAGAATGGCCGTACCATACATAAAAAGAGGTCAAGGTCACAAGGTTGTATCTCAAAACCTGCATACATGCTTCTCAGCAAAACGAAAAAGGTCAGTTACTTGTACTGGTTGGCCCTGTGCCACTTTGAGATCTGAGATCTGTACTCTTCTGTTCATTAACGCTTGGTCTTCTCAAGCGTGCTATCCTCAATATGCTATAAAAACATTCTCCCAAATCCTGCAGTAATTCTGAGTTCGTATGACCTAATTGTGCAAATAATAAGGATCATTACGTCACAATTATCACAAATGTACATGGTGCATTGCTAGCCCCCATTTGTAATTTTTAATTTGAGCCGGCCACACTGCATCGTCTAGAAAAAGATAAACTAAACTAGTGGAATGATTTAACTGAATCCAATGAAATGTATACCTTTAAATTTATTTATTTCGTTGGAGTTTTACACTGTGCTCAAGAATATTTTACTTATATGACAGTGGTCAGCCTCTAAAGGGCGATTGACAAATTGCTTGGGAGTCTTTACATTATTTGTGTTTTAATAAAGACAAAGGAACTATGATCAACTATTGTGAAAAAAGAGATGATCTAAATTTTGTCCACCAGAGCAACAGAGTCAGGTGTTGATTGGCCAATGTATGATGCTGTCCGAGTGGGTGTGTGGGTTACATTTGTGTTACTTGCGATGTTATGGTCTGTACTATTCTTGCATATTGCAGTGATATGAATTCAGAATAACTTTTAAGGTCACTGGGCACCGTTTTTTGTAGCGTACTATGTTGCGACTTTTGAGGTCCGCCCCGACAACAGGACCGTGTTCCAGGTTAGTGAATGTAATGATTCAGAGCAGTTAAGATGAAAGCTAAGCCGGGAACAGATCTTGAAGTTAAATGCCTCAATACTCTGACAGGATGGGACAACATGTCTAGTGTCTTCAGCTTGGCATTCCAGGAAGGCAGCAAAAATATATTACAGCTGCAAGAGTGCAACGTAGCGAAACAAGCCACTTTATTAAACAGTGCAATTTTGTATCTCTGTTGAATTGGAAATGGGCTGTGGCAGTGCGATTTAGGTGTTTGCTTTTTAATCTGTAGGACACACTTAAGCTGCAAGCTCAAACTTGGTCTTGGACAAGGAATTTGTAGATCGCTGAGCACTTATAAAACGCTCATATAGCCAGCTGTGTTATGTGAATGTTCATTGAGACCACTTGTCTTCCACCAATATGTGTACACATTCATCACGCATGGGAAAGTTCATCAGTAACTTGCCAAAGGTTTGGCGGTTTACCCCAGATACATCTGATCAGGTTTCCTCCACATATACATGTAAAACAATTTAAGCTGACTGCCATTTTATAAGTGAAGAATTATTGAGTATGGAATTGAACAACAATCAAATAAATAAATAAATTTTAAATGGCTTGGCTAATACCTGTTCAAAGACGTAATAAATAAATACCAGAAAAATCTTTATCCATTCTATGCCTCTGTTTAATAGAGCTACACGAGAGTAAAAAAAAAAATGATCCTTCAATAATAACGGTTAAATCATGTCATTTATAAATACTTTTGAACCATGTTATTAACTCATTAGGGATTCTTTTATATTATTTTAACACTTCCATCTACATATAGTTTCCCAAGGAACTGGTGAAGCTCTAAACAGTCCTTTGTTTGTGCTTGTTTACACGTTTCTATTACATTTCAGATCAATTTAATATGACTGATTTGTATTTAACTCCGTACTCAAGAATATCTCACTCATACGACAGCGGTCAGCAGGATGGTGGGAGGAACCGGGCAGAGCCCTGGAAAAACCTGCAACCACTCGCAGGTTGCAGGCAGACCTCGATATAAGATGAGTGAAACTGGATATTGCTTGAAATAAACAAGGCATTGAATAAACATTTGAACAATGAAAAGAGCTTAATAGCATACACTGGCAATCGGGGACACAAAATATATGAACAACTGTATATATGTTTAAACTATCACAGATTACAGCAAACAATTTAATGTATATGTACAGCTGAGAGTGGTCAGGTTTAACTTAAAATGTAATGATTGATTTCACACTACATGGTCATCACATGGTGATAAACATTCACGCAAAGTTTGAACATGGACATTTACAGCATGCAGACACATTCTGAAGACTTGATAATGAACAAGTTTAAATTGTATCACACAGAATTGTGTAACGCCAAATTCAGCTTTCCTTTTCAGTGGAATCTGGACAATGTCAGTTTACAACAAAATTTTTCATGAATGGTTAGCAGGAATGCTTCATAGTCCCGCCTCGTGCTGTTTCATCCATTGCAACATTGATTTTCCACATCACATTAATGTAGTGATAAGAATGTTCAAAACTGTAGAAAGATTTCAGCTAAAATATAAATTTTTAAAAAGCCCACTGATATTATATTACAATGAAACTGGTATAAAGCTTTAAATCACTTTGATATGCTTTTGAAGAAGTGGTTCCTGATGTTAATGACCTAGCGCCTCTATTCCACAGGAGCAGTCACACAGGTAGTATTCTCTGATTCTTATTCCTCATGCCCAGGTGCTTGGCCTCCACAAAATCTCAGAAGACGGTGATGGAATACATACATCTCCTCATCCATCTGAAAAGAAAACAAAACAACAGCAGGAAAGTAGACTTGGTTTTGTTACATGATGAAGACAAGTTTCTCCGATATAATTTATAAAAAAAATATATATATTTATTTTTATTAATCAGGATTCATACCAAGAAGATTTCCAATGTTGACACATATGGAATAACATTTTATGATACATAGTAAAATATGCCAAGAAACAAAAAGTGAATTAATACTTCACTAAATAAGAGGATTCTGCTGTAGCACACCATATAAAAATACACTTTGAAAGCTAAAAGTTTTCCAGTTATATGTCATGTTAGTTGTAACAATGAAAAATGTAGGGGTGGTCACATTACCTCTTGTAAGTTAAAATCATCACAGGTAATATGAGGCATTGGACGCACACTGAGTGCTGAGAATCCTAAAAGTGCAAACAATTATCATGGCAACAGGAAATGATGAGAAACATGTACACAGGTGCAAACGCGTGAGTATTATATACTTTCATCCAATGACAATATCAAGATTTGAAGATGTGATGCTAATACACTCTTTTTAGTCTAAAAAAAAGGAATGCAAAACAGCATAGCTCAACAAAGTACATTATTAATAATATGACGTTCCTTAAATTCAATGAAACATCAGCTGATCTAAATATATAGGTATTAATCCTAATTTTAATAGAAATGACAGCAAATCATCAATTATACCTACAAATTCCACATTTAGTGAGACCACTTTCTTTCTCCTCGTTAGGAATATTGATTTTAACCCTGTGGAGAGTTCTTACGTTACAAAAAAAGAACCATTTACCATGTATATAATATTAAGTATGATGTAAAATAATCATAGAGGGAAATGACAGGGAAGTGCTGTTGCATGGCATATTCCCCACATCTTAAAATAATAACAATAAGATAAAGTTAGAAGAATTGCTGGATTTCCCCTTTTGGTCTGTGGGTATTCCAAAGTCCCTTTTGACTAACTGATAAAATTTTTGTCTGCAGGGTACATGTAATGGCTTAAATGATCACTGACCATGTCTGGCTGTAAGGCATTCCTCACTGAGGTGGACAGCCATGACTGCATCACTCTCTGTGACTTCTCTTCTGAGACTCAACTTAGCATGGGCTAATGCAAGGGAGTATCTACACAAAAAAATTCCATTGAAAACAAATCAAGAAAATAAAAATGTGACAGAAACATGTACTAAATATGCTCACTGTTTTTCTTTGCCCTTTACAATATGAAAGAAATGCAATTTCAATTAATTTATGTTACGTATTTATCTTGAAAATGCAAAATAAACGGTCACGGTTAATTTGCCATAAAAGAAATGGGAGACAGTATAACATATACATACAGAGTTGGGAGAGTTGATACAGGGACTGATGAGCTACTCGGGTCTGAAGACCTCATTCTCCTACTGGCCTGATAATACTGCTGAACTATCACCTCTGCTGCAGGCGTAAGGATTACCTCCCTTTCTCTGGCTATCTCCAAGAACTGTTATGAAACATACATTAATTTGTTTCACTGAACATTTTCTGATCTCTTCATATTTTGAATGAATGAATGATTGTGGCTTAAATTAAGCTTTTACATACTTTGTCTTGTAAATGTAGCATTACACAGAACTGCACTGGTGTGTCAGTTTATCAGTGACATAGCTGAATTTGTTACCTTATTGAATTCCTGAAAGGTAATTGATGGTTTGAGGCTGTCAGGGTGTACAGCTGAACGCAGAATGTCTCTACTGATCTCTTCATCAAAATTTGAAATGCTGTCACTGCCATCTGTGAATAACACCAGGCTAAAAACACTGAAACACCAAGCAATACCAGTATGAGTTAGAAACAGAAGACGTGAAAACATCTGGATCAACCCATTTTGGATGGCCACTCTTACTACTCCAACATTTAGTTTTAACATTCAGTATATCTTCATACTTTTAATCAATAAACAATTAAAAAAAAGTATTTTCCCCACCCCCATTAAATCCCAGTATACACAGATGTTATATTTATATTAAACATTATAGCACACAAAACTTTCCAAAAGCGTGACAAGTCAGGGAACTTTAGACACTCTTGACAAAAGGATGAAAAATACTAAATAATCTCTCTGCATTAACTGTTGTCAGCTAAAATCTACAGATTAGTGAAGAATTTGAACACTCATGTAAACTCACGCATGTGCTATGTACAGTTTTCCTTTAAGCTTCATTTATTGGCTGAAAGCAATCAAGACTAACACAGTCGTGGAATTTCAGATATATTAGTTACATAAGGAAACTTTTTTGTTTTTTTACTAAGTGACTTAATGTAAACAATTGCAATTAACCATTTTTTTTCACACAATAACAAATTCACACCAAGAGCCAGACAATATTTTCCAGATTCTCTCTTCCGTTCAGCTCTGACACCTGAATTTGGACGTACTTGTTTTGACAGGGTCTAATTTCTTGTTCAGTAGGGAACTTTACTGGCATTACATAATATTTCCTGATGAGCTGATTGAGAATATATATGAAGTACCCAGACTTTATTGTAGAGGGCTCATCACTACTTAACCAATAAAGCTGAATGTTTAAATGAAACTGTCACTGGTTTTACTTTGGAGTAATTTAGGTATTCAAACAGCCTCAGTCAAATAAAACTTAGGGATAAACTACACATCCCCAAAGTTGTCATTTCAAGAAATATGCCTCTCAGAAAGCTTACTCAAGCATTGCTTTTGAAAGTTCCCCTGTGTCGCCTGTAATGAAGAGCTCATCCTTATACTGAGAGGGTTTCTGTGTGGCAGGGTCTGAGTACGCCCACACATGGCACCTGAGAGGGGAGCTGTGCTGCTGTGGGAGGCCCTGAGAAAATTTAGAGCTCACATCAATCACAACTCTGCCTGTGTCCAAAGCTGCAACAAGGAAATATTTTGGAACAAAGGGTAAATCAGTCTCACTTATGGTACAAGATATAAAAAAACAAAAAATTCGACTAATTTACATAACGCATGTACGATGACCACAATGGCTCAATGCTGACCTTCATGAGGTATGATGAGTCTTCAATGCTTTTATTCCTTTATTTATGATACGCATAATCATAACACAAAACAGGACAGTTTACACTAGAAATTAAGAGAAGAAAAAACTCTCGCAGCGCGATATATCATGTAATGCCTCTTATGGAAGTTGGAACAATACTCTATTTGGTCATGAATGTTGCAGTCAAGTTTATGGCTATGAAATAAGAACAATGGGAGACTCAAGGATGAGCTGCACAAAAGGATCCATTTGCAGTAGAACACACTGTTTTTTCTTCTGTGACACTCCTAAAATGTGTTTTAGGAGCACACATATGTAACAAACAAAAGAACAAAGAGTTCATAGCTTTGGAGCATTTTGTTATCAGTGAGAAGAAGATTTACAAGTTTCCCATTATCGATTTAGCACAATACTCACTTGCTTTAATGATATCCTTTGTGATTTTTTTGTACCTTCCCAGGTCTCCAATGTTACAAACGCCATTTGTTGCTAACGACAAAGAGCCACCTAAAACATATATTAAGCATATAGGCTAGCTGACTTCATGCACTTTGTGGTAAAGATGCAGAGAACATCAGCTTAAAGCCTAATTCCACTTGACCCATAAACACCAAAGTATATTGCCTGGTTCTGGTGTTGCAATATTGTAACTTTGGAGGGGAATCAATTTGATATAAGGTTACCGCTTTACAGTGCCGCTTTAAAGAAGGGAAACAAGATTCACGACTTTATGCCTACCCTCTATGCAGATATTCCTTTTCTTGGATAATACTTCAGCAGACAATGGTCTTCTGGAAATCTTCTGTTTTTGTGAATATATGTAATAAACAGTATGTCTCAAAGTCATGTCACTGTGCTTTTGTAAGTTTTACCAGGAAGACTATGAGTCTAAGTACAAAGACCATCTCTGACATCAAGAGAAAGCTCTTCCAAAAACTGAAAGACCTTTGTCACACTCCACTAGCTTACCTTCAACAAAGTACTGGCTTTTGTGATAGGGATCCTTGGAAATTCGCCCTGTGACAGCATTACACAAGCTATGGGTAACAGCTCTCTCAGCAAATGTGCAACCATACCTCAATAGCCTGTCCAGAACAACGGACTCTCTACCACAGGCTAAAATATGGAAGAGGGACTTCGTCTGTGGGGAATAGATATCATATGACGGATGTAAAGAATAAAAAAAACACTTAAAGTAGTTTGTTTGTTATCTGATTGGTTACTTGTCTTTCTTGTCAGTTTAGATATATTTTAAACAAAACCTGATTTACTAATACACCTGAAATGAAGCCCTTATGGAAAGTATTGTATATACCTACTGCACTCCAAATTTTCCATCAGTATGAATTTGTATTGTGGTGTTGTTTTAAATATATATATTCAGGACACCTGAATAAACATGATGTCATTCACTTCATATAATACTTCTATGAGGATCCAAGGGTTAAACTGAGAATATAAAAAAACAAAAGACAACAACATTTCAGGTGAACACTTTATACGCCCCAACAAATGAATTTGTTTGAAATGTATAAAAGAATACCAGCAGCACTGTGTCCACCTCAAATCCAAACTTTTTGCAAAAAACAGTTGGAGTTATAGCTCGGACATGAAATGATTTCTATTTATGTAGTATATATACGCAAAATGGCTATCTGGTTATCATGACAACAGCAAAAATGGATAAATGTGAGTCGTCATACACTGTCATCTGTTTTTCTATGTATCCACCAAAAATTAAAACTGCGTGGAAAACAGAGAGGGGAGTGTGTGTGTGTGTGTGTTGCTCGGACACGAAAATCAAATCTATTTATAGTATATAAGGAAAATGACTATCTAGTTACCATGTGAAAAAGGATAAATGTGAAATGCAACACATCGTTATCTGTGTATCACTGTGCCAAAAAAAATTAAAAATCTATGTGGTAAACTGTAGGAGTTATACCCCGTAGATGAAATCATATCTATTTATATAGTACATATAGGCAAAATGGCAGTCTGGTAACCATGACAACAGCGGAAATGAACAAATGTGAGTCGTGACACAATTAAAACTCTACACAGAAAACTGTTGGAGTTATAGCCCGGACACTGACGGAAAAAACTGCCATAACATAATATGCTCCGCCAAATGGCAAGGGCGTATAAAAACTTTAGTAAAATTGACAGTGGGTGAATATGAAGTATACTCCCGCCAAGTACTCTGCAAGTAAATATGCACCTGGGAAACATTCATTTTTTACTTGTAAAGAGGGAAACTATGAAAAAAAAAAAGCAAACTACTTTGGCAAAATTGTTACCATGTTTGACATTGGGTGAATGTAGAAGGGTCACCCAGGGTTTTTCTTGGTAAATGTGCACTTGGGTCACGTGGGGTTTACCTTGAAAATGTGGATTCGGCCATCCAGGGTTTTTCCTTATAACTGTGCACCTGGATCATCCAGGGTTTTAAATGTATATTAAATGAATATGCACTTGGCTCACCCATGGGTTTTCCTTATAAATGCTCACTTGGGTAACCCAGGGTTTTTCCTTATTAACGTGCACATGGGTCACCCAGGGTTTTCCCTAGTAAATGTGTACCTGGATCACCCAGGATTTATCCTAGTAAATGTGCACATTTAAGAGGAGATAACCGTGAATGACAAATGTGCACATTTATAAGGAAAAACTTTGGGTGACCCAGATGCACATTTATAAGAAAAAACTCTTGGTGACCCATGCGCACATTTCAAAGGAAAAACCGTGGGTGAACTAAGAGCGCATTAATAAGGAAACCCATGGGTCAGTGAAGTGCACATTAATAAGGAAACCTATCGGTCAACCAAGTGTAAATTAGGGAGGAAAAACCCTGGGTAACCCAGGTGGACAGATAGCAGGCTTTTTCCTTATGAATGGGCACTTGAGCCACCCAGGGTTTTTCATTCTAAATGTACACTTTGGTCACCCATGGTTTTTCCTTACTAATATGCACATGGATCACCCAGGGTTTTCCCTTCTTTATGTCCACTTGGCTGACCCACGGGTTTCCTTCTTAATGTGAACTTGGGTCACCCACACTTTTTTCTTTTAAATGTACACTTCGATCATCCAGGATTTTCCCTACTAAATGTGCACCTGGGTCACCCAAAGCTTTTCCTTATAAATGTGCACATTTGTCACTCACGGTTTTTCCTTATGAACGTGCACTTGGGTCACCATTTATAAGGAAAAAGCCACAGTGACGCAAGTGCGCATTTACGAGGAATAACCCTGGGTGACCCAATTGCACATTTAGAAGGCAAAACCCTGGGTGACCCAAGTGCACACAGTGTTTGAGTTAAAAACCTGTCAGAGAATTTCTACATTATTCTTTTTCCCACACTCAGTGTTCATAAGGAGCCTTGGTGGACAGAGCTTGTGGGACTGCTTGCACAGTCTTTTATTCACTGAAGAATGTAAATCACCCATAAGAATGTTTGTCAGCAACTTGCAAACAGGTCAGTTCAACAAATGCAAATTTAACCTTACAAACAGTCGATCAATCCTTTGAAGTCAGGTATGTAACATAGGTAAAATGAAGAATTCTACGTGGGTGCCACAAAGCATGGAAGTTTTCGATACTAACACCTAGCTATCATGACGAGCCCTTTATTTGTCAGTGATAACATCAGTAACAGAAATACACCTACCTTTGACTTGGAACCAGTTAAAACCAGGCTCAGTAGAATACCTAGTTTCAACTTGTGGAATGACCCAGGAGGTGTCACACTTTCTGTGAATATATTAAAAAAAAATTTCAAGGCCACTCGTATACAAATGGTTAATGAAAAATACACTCAACTTAATGCCTTAAAAAAACTTATTTTATCAGCGTATTTGTACCTGAGTTTGTAACATTTTTTATTAAGTATCATTAACCTAACATTTCAACAGCAACAAATTCAACTACGTCCATTTAATACAGGATAAATGTTTTCATGCGTGGAGAAGAAATGTTTGACATACCTCCAAACAAATATGCAAGGCATCTAACAAAGCCCCAAGGAGAACACACATTCTCTGCAAAAGAATATATGCAAACAGTGAATTTGTTTACAGGAAAGTATTAATTTTCAGTGAGTTATGCACAGAATGGGGATGGCCCATATACCCTGAAAGTGTGTTAATAAAGAATGAAAAACTTCTGGTGATGTCAAAGAGATGCTAAGAAGTAGTCAACAAACATAAATTTCATACAAAAAAGAGTTTCACATGTCTTAGTTGTTTATATAATATATAACAAAAAAGACATGATACTATTTTGTGTGTAACAGATTACAAAACATGTTAAATACCTCTGTTAAATGCCAATTGCCAACATGTACCTTCATATAAGAGTTGAATACACTTAGGTAGGTATCTCTGCTCCAAACTGTATGGGATATCGGAAAATGCAGAAAGCTGAAAAAATAATTTTTAAAAAAGGTAATTTAAGAATATCTGTTAATACTCATCAATGTACAAAATAAAAACACCAAAAAGAAGTTTTTGTAAAACAGTATATTTCTTCTTGTTTATTAAGAACTTACCTGTTCAATGTTGTTTGCCTGAAAGAAAGAAAACAAAATTCTGTTAAATTTAGATCATGCAGAATCTAACTCAAGCATAGGTATCAGAAATCTAATTAGGTTATCACAAAATAAATATTACTTTGGAAAATACAAAAAAATAACTAACAAATCAGAAAGGTAAAATACAAGCAAAGTGACAGCCTCAATCTGTATAAGTTCACCAAATATGAGATTTGTGTGAATTTACCAAATGCAAGGTAGTCATATATACTGTGAAAATGGTAAAAATAAATCCATAAAAGCACAACAGTTTGGTCCCTATCTGTGATAAGATACTTATTTCCACCTTTCACACAGGTCTTACCTCTACTACTAAGTGGATATTTTGGTTTTCAAAATCAGCTTTCACCACACCAATGACTCTATACAATTCTCCAATGACAGGAATACTGACCAGTTCATCTGAATATATAACAGAATCAATATATTTATGCCTCTATTTACTTTTTAATGTTCTCTGGATACTATACAGTCAAATTAAGATGCAAAAATTACAGATGTTGTAAGATCTATTCAAAGATTTCGCAAAGATTTCCATTTTCTGGAGTATCCTAATTGTTCTGATGTTTGGGACAGATATTAGTAGTGTTGAAAGCAGAATAATACAACTGTTTCCCAGCTTACTGGAAAAGTAAAGGTATGAGTATGTTGTTCATTAGATGGTCTAACCGTGTGAAAAAAAATAAGAAACTAAATATTCCTGCTACAGTTACATGTATATTGCATAAAAAGAGCACACCGCGAGTTCCAATAATTATAACAAACAGGGTAATTCATAGCCAGTACATGTTAAACTGCTTCAAATTTGGACGAAATGCACAAATACTCAATCATAAATAAAATGGACAAGAACCCAATCCTAAAAATAGATTCTGCACTATCCAATAAAATCAATGACCAACACATTTTTATGATTTTTTAAGATCCGCATATTTTAAAAAATTTTCAATATATATTTTTGCAGTCTTTACAAGTGGAGACTAATATATTATCACACACGTGTAAAAGTGCTTTTTTGTCCTTGCAATATTTTTACATTTAACAACACTGATATATTTTGCTCCACATTAACATGTACTGTAACAGCTTCCTCATTTGAGTGAACTGGAATATTAAAAATTTATACCACTGAACACTAGTTTCTTGGTACCTTAAGAATCTTTTTTTTCATCACAAACATTTTCCAATTAATTATTGGGCTTTTTCGTTGGGAAGTTTATGATTTGAGTGAGGTTTTACAATGAGCTCTTGAATGCTCTATTTCTATGATGCGTGTCAGGTTTATGGGTGCCAGACTCTTGGCAGGGACCTGACATAATTATCCAGACATTTGTAGACAAATCAGACCTTCATATTGGATTAGAAGGCGTGAGCATTTTAATTACGGTTGCCACAGGTATTATAAATAAGCTACCCCTGAAGTAGACTGTAATGGCCTGTGTTCGTCCAGTGCCTATACCATCTGTTCTAAGAGTACTCACAGGTACCAGTTCGGCTATCAACTTTTCTGAAAGCAAAGATATTACATTTCTTATACAATTATGTTTAAGAACATGAAACAGAAATGAAGTGCACTGAAACTATCCCCTGAAATGTAATATTCCATGCCTCTTGTTTGCTGAAGTCTGTGCATTCTGGCAAAATAAAGGCTTATTTAAGTGAAGCATGTGTAGCACATATGCTACATTCATACCACTTAAATACATAATATGAGTTCTGGTTAGTAAAAAAAAACTTCTCAGGTTAATTGTTTATTATACTCATCCCTGTATGTACAATGGAATGATGACACAAGCAGTGACTTCCTGCACGATATGACAGGTATCATCATAATAACACAGAAACTTTACTTAGGTAATTTTGTATCATCACAGTCTGGGTACAATGATTTCTTTTGTGTGATTCTGTAATCCTGTAATTTCTAATTAATGTTTCACAATTATCAGCCTACAATTAGCACATATACTTGGGACACTATACACTGACATGTGGTTCCAACTGTGTGTTAAGAGTGTCAGACAATCATAGGTCCTACAAACCTGCTAAAACTCTTTTGGATTTGTCTTCCTCCAGTACCATACCACAGTGGAAGCAATGAAAGTCATTTCTGTTCAGCAAAGAGATAAATTTATAGTGGTTATTAATTTTAATTCTTTTTTTTTTCTGATCAAATCACTTATGTTAATCTCTGAAACAGACCTTCATATCCCTGACTATATTATTACTCTGATGAGATTATCTCAGTACATTTAAATAATGAGGTGCCTTTTCTGCACAATGGCACCCCTGGCCCAAACCGGATTTACCATTGTTTTTTCTTGTAATACAAACCAGTGTGGATGGTCGTGAGTTAACTTGTGTTACAACAACCAGACTACCTAATGGTTTGTAGCTCTGATGCCCCGGGCACATGCACTCTGATGTACTGCTTTCCATCTGCTCCACTACAGCCCTCCACAGGACAGATGTACAGGGTGCTCTGTCTGAGAAAACATTACACAACATAACATTATAACCTATGTGAGCTTTAATTAATTGTAGATGCTGATGATCCTTAATACAGGCACAGGTACCTAGTTAAGTATATTTCCCTCTGAGATCAAATTCTTTTGCTGCCTTCAGGTTTAGTAAACTATGGTTTAAAGAGCCATTCACATATATTAGTACATTTGACAATTTGTACACCGACAGACAGTATGGCAGCTGATTGATTTAGATGAACATTAAGTACCATTCAAGAGACTTACGTATAGGATGAAACTGCTGACAATCCTGTCACCACCCCATCAAACCCAAGAAAACTGCCTGATTTAAGAAATCTTGGCAGGTCTTTCACTGTCTTGACGTAATATCTGAAATAGCAATATCAGACATATTTAGCTGATATAACATTTGCTGTAAAAAAAAAAATTGTAACAATAAAAATAACCAATACCTCCCCATAGCAAAAAATGATAGATCAGTACAAATCTGTTCAACTAATTTATTTATTTGAAGCCAATCTTGGCAAGGTCAAAAACAATGACATGGTAAAAAACTCATGCATAATTAAACCTGGTTCAACAAAAGGTGTTTTCTATTTATGATTTTACATTGTGATAATTAAGCTCGATCTTCAAAAAAGCTTTCTCTGAGTGGTTGTGTGGAGATCATTTTTACAAAACAGGCTAATCTTCAAGCCAGATGAACTTGAAAAATTTTGTACACCCAGCACAAACTACATGGCTTTTGAAATAAATTAAAAACCTCAAAGTTAATATCAATCTATATCGATGTCGCAAGTATGGTAAATAACATAAAATTTCATCTGCAGGAGTCCATTTTTAGAGCCAAATAAAAATTAGTTCATCAAAATTACTTTTGGTGTTAAAACCTAATTTTTTCCTACAGGATATCATCCTACCTTCAAAACAAATATCAAAATGTCTATCTTAGATAAATATATATATCTCAGAATCATTGAACATTAGGGACAAAATTTACTAGGCAGGTCATTAACCATAATTGTGAGATTTACAAAACACAGCTTACTGTTCTTTGATAGCTGGCAAAGACCCTAACTTGAGGTTGACAGCAATTTGTGACTTTCTGAGTTCCCCAGGAAGGAGTTGAAGAGACTTTATTACCAAGTAAACCACCTGGACAAAGACAGGTAATAACAATGCATGTAAGTTCCCCAGGGGCCATGCAGATTGGTTCAGTTTTGTAGTTGCTTTGTTTTTTTGATGTCTAGAATATATAAATTTCCTCACTAGCTCAGACAACAAAAAACACACTGAAATATACAATTTCTGCAAAATTACATGAACCAATCATTTAAGTAAACAGATTACTCACTTTAGTAAGAATATGGGTTGTGTGAGTTATAGCACATGCTTTAGCCTCTTAATGTGGAGAATATTGCTGTACATGTACATGTATATTTTATACCTCCTGGAATATCTTCTCTGCTTCACTTGGACAGCTTAAAACCAAATTTCCTAAATATGCTGTAAAAACAAATAATTTACACTGATATAGGCATTACACTTTCTTTGATAAAACAGCACTAAGAAATCAATTTAGAGTATCTTCATATAAAGAGATTGCCACTGTATAGTCTAAAAAAAAATCATTATCAATACCACACATCCCAACAATCTACTGCTAGATTGCTAGAGTGCTACTTCAAATGATGATCCCAAACATTTGAAAGCAAGCAAACCAGCTGAAGCACAAAGAATCAAGGGCAAATATTTAACTTGGGCAGCTGGAAGGTTTCATGATTTAAAATTTGAAGACTTACCACAAGCCAAATATAAAATTCTTTGCTGACATGGGAGAATTAAAATATTTGAACATACTGATCTTAAGTGACTGTAAATCAACATACCACATGTTTGTATAAGATCACATGGCTGAAGTTTCAGCCTGAACTTGTACAAGATCACATCCTAAAATTGAAAAATGCAAAAATTCGAAAACTGAGCTTCAAGTGAATAGGCTACATCTGAACAATATAACATATATGTAGGCCTATGTACAATTGCAGTTTAACTGTTTGCATTTGTAATTTTATTTTTAATTATACCACTGATGTAAATATTTAAATATTAGAAAATCTTGCAGTTATCCCAGTCATAGATAAAAAGTGGCCAAGTCATATTCTTGGTATCAATTTGAATTTGACAGATGAATAGCAACTGAAGAATAATTTAAATCAACTGTAGGAATTTGTATGATGATATAAGTATACACACATTTCTGTTACCTGAGAATTGCCGTACAACAAACTTGTCTTCTTAATGTCACTAAGGTTTCCTGATTTATCTAGGTACACCAATGCACTCTGTACCCTTTTAGTCCTTTCATAATGCTGAAGCAACTCCTTCATAGATCAGCTGAAAAGTAATGATGACACATGACAATCCGTAGCCCTACATGATAAAGCTGCAAAAAAGGAAAGGCGTTTTAGAAGGCTCTGACAAACACTATGCTTTTTGAACGTTGATTTTTTTTTTAGGTTGTCAAAGTCGGTTGAAGTAGATTCACTCTAATCAAATGAACTGGAAACAACCGTGTTCTTTGCCGGCTCAATTTATTTTCCTTCCCAGCTGTTGGTATGTAAATCTTTTACATTTAAATGAACACATTTAGAGTAGTTTGTAAGCTTACTAACCTTATATTTGAGAAATAAAGTGAGATGTATACTGTTAACGTTTGACACCGCTTTCTGTCGATATAGCAGACGACGCCACCTGTTCACGAGAAAAGGATTGACCTTGAAGTTAAAAATGGACACACAAACCACTTACAGCTAAAACTAAGATTTTCGCAATTTATTTCACAGAAAATAACACATTAAATATCTGTTGTTCATTAAAAAAAAAACACAGCCACGGGATATGACAGAACTGCAGAAGTCCATAAACCGTTCCCAACGGATGAAGATTAAAAATAGTCTTAAGATTTACCTTTTCTCATCATGACTTCCGGCATAACTACAACAACGACAACGCGTGGTAAACGTTTTGGTCAAGCTTCTTTGTATAGTTTTTGATTGTTTTCCTTGTCTGTTACCTACAAGAGGATGGTGGAGGTAAGTATACGCACTGAACAAAGAATATCTGAAAAATGACAAGAGTCTTATTGAGATATCGTTAGATTATTGATATTCTCAATAGACCTGCTCTCAAGGCAGTACATTATACAACAACAACATAACATTGTTTCGCAAGACATCTTCAAACGAATTTTAGCCCGTGATTCGTTGGTGATGCTCAATGCGATTTACTGTACTGACAGACTCGACATATTTGACAAGGGCAGGTGACTGTGTACGAAGAAAATTTCGGCAAACCTAAGGAGAGAGCAGTCTCGGGCTACACATCAGCATGATCAAGTGATGGTAGATACTGTGCATCTAGAACACCTTGCAGTATTGGACTGCGCCGGTAATAGATGCTGGTTCATTCCCTAAGAATCACCACGAGCCTGCTGGCCAAGTCTTTCAGTTTCTCAAACATTGCTCAGCACACCTGCTCATCCTAGCCGGGATTACTTGATATCAAATATAGTGGTGTTAAATCCTTTTCTTTTTCCATACTGCCTTAATAGTTGCAGTATTTGTGCATTCTGTTTTTAGGATGTGCAAAAAACATTCAGTGCACACACTGGTCTTCCGATCACTGAAGAGAACCCATGACATGTTTATATCAGATCAGGGTAACCCTCCACCTAAAGATGACAAAAGGTAGGCTTTTGTTTCTTGTGACATACATACATTACAATCTCAGTGAATAGAGCCATATCTAGAAGGAAACGGAAGGTTCTGATTCAAAATGTAAAGGTGACTTGGTGACCATGCATATAGATTTTTTTTCAAACTTCAACTCAGAAGGATGCTTTCTGAAAGTTTTTAAATGAGTGAAAGAAAATTGTGTGAAAACTTGACTTTTGCACATAATATCTTTGTTCAGTTTACTTATTAGTTTTGATGTAGCTTCATTAGTTTAGGCGCCCATCAATTCGGGAACCCAGACATTTCTGGAACCCAGACATTTCTGGAACTGAAATGGCTCAAGATATGGCTCTAGAATGAAATATATTTTTTTGTATATGTTGTTTTAAACATGTTTTCCTTAGAAATGCAGGTCAAAATCAAGCTGTTATGTTATTACACTGGATAACTTTCATGCATTGTCATTTTTGGTAATATGAAACATATTTCCACTCTAAAAATACTCGGGTTTGTGACCACAGAGTCCAAGTGCTGCAGCCACAGTATTATTTTATGTTTAATATAGTGGGTGTTTTACACACTAATAGTTTAAAGTAATTGTGTGCAATAATAACAGATAGAGATTTACAATGTTGTAGACATGGCAGTGATTTAAGGACTGACCTCTGTTAGATTGATTGCTTCCTCACTCAGTGTATTGAAACTACATGTACTTACTTTTAATGTCTTCAGTTACATATCCAAAATCATATACAAATATTAATTATACATCATTCACATGAAAATACTTAATTGACTATTATAAATGTTCTGAAATATATTATAACTTTGTCTCAATGTCAGGTATCCAGGTGTTTTGTTTTTTTCTGTGAATGTATACTTTTTCTTTACAGTGAACTTATAAAAAGACTGTGCAAAGTGCAAGATGAATATGGGCTGATAGCAGATGTGTCATCCAAACAGCAGGTTGCAAAGAGACAACAAAATAATGATGTCATAGAACCATATGAAAATGGGTCATGGAAAGGTAAAAGATAGATTTATCCCCCAGGTAGTTCGGAACATGGACCTGGGAGGACAACCACTTTTAACAGATAGTATAATTACGGAATGGAAATCCTTTGAAATATTTCTGTCAGAGTTGGTCATACATTAAGTGTTTGCATATGTCCTATCATATTTAGGAATTATTTTACTGGAAGTATGTGAAATCATTATTCTACTACTAGCCAGAGCCTGGGGGTTACTATGACTTTGGTGTATTCTCCACAAAGCACCAATTAAGTAAATAAATACAATAGCATTACAATGTGACACCTGTCTGTTTCCAGCTTCAGAACCGCAGCTGTCCATTCAGGGCACACATTCGTATCCAAATGGACCAGGTAAAGTATTGCCTTCAGATTATGTCTCAGTGGGGGGAAAAGCATTGCACTCCTGAAGAAGAAAGTATAGTAGTACTGTGACTTATATTTTCATTCTGTAAGCCAAACCTTTGTCCTGAAAGTCTCATAGGGCCCTCAGTGGCAGAGAGGGTTAGCATACTAGCATAGCATAATGACCCAGGAGCCTCCCACTAATGCAGTTGCTGTGATGCAGTCCAGCTCATAATGGCTTTCTCTCCGGTCAGACCTGGGAAGGTCTGTCAACAACCTGCAGATGGTCGTAGGTTTTCCCTTGGCTCTGCCCAGTTTCCTCCCACCATAATACTGGCAGCCGTGGTGTAAGTGAAATATTCTTGAGTATTGGGTAAAAGATCAATAAATTAGATAAACATATAAACGAAAGTCTCACTTTTAATGCAGTCTTGTTCTGCTGGCATCAAAAGGTGTGTTTCACAAATGTATTTGGAGAAAGTCATTCATTCATTTAGGATAATTGTTGCACTGAGGAATACAGATGTTATATTTGCTAACCCATGTTAAAGTTTTTGTATGTCTTAATCTCCTGTTTAGCTACATGGAGAAGAGTTCCAAAGTATGTAACCTGCCGTTTCTACAGGAACAAAATAAAAAATGTAATTCTGTGATGTATATGAAAGAGCAACTTTCATTGCTATTCATACACATTTAGAATAATTTAGACTACAAACTATATTCATTGAATTGGCCAATTTCAGGGCTTCTCAACAAGTATAATTTTTATCAGTCTACAGAGAAAAATGCCTTCAGAATATGCTTGAGTAAACAACTTGCAAACTGGCGAAAAGGTTTAAGAATTACAGTGGTTAAAGCGGTCTTCTGATTGACCACATCACAGTTAGTGCTATGGCAATCTCATCCATTTCTCCACAGCCGATATTCACATTGTTTTGTTGGGGTAAGTATTTATTTGTTTTTGTATTTTCATTCTCTGTTGTATTATTCCAGGAGTGCAGTTGACAGATAGTACAGCCATGACCACAGAGCCTAGTGGGCTGGAAAACATGCAGCTAATGTTACACAAGAAGTCAAGGTAAAGATAAAGTGTCTGATTATCTTAAGTGTCTTTTATCTGACTGTTCCTTAATATTCGTTAAATGTGGATATTGTTTAATGTTACTTCTAAGCGGCTTTTCTTCAGTGTTGTGACAGTGTGTCTGTTCCTTAATGTTAGTTAAATTTACATATTCTTCAGTGTTAGGTAAATATGACTGCTCCTAAATATTAGTTAAGTGTGGATATTCTTCAGGGTTAGTCACACAGCTTTTCATCAATGATAGGGGGCCTCTGTGGCTCAGTTGGTTAGCCCGCTAGCGCAGCGTAATTATCCAGGAGCCTCTCACCAATGCATTCGCTGTGAGTTCAAGTCCAGCTCATGCTGGCTTCCTCTCCGGTCACCAATCAGATAAATAAATAAATAATTAAATTCAATGATAATTAGATGTGGCCGTTCCTTAGTGTTAGTCAAATTTGACTGCTGTACAATATTAGTTAAATATTGCTCTTCTGCAGTGTAAGCCAAACACCACACACTGGTTCATGGTCCCAAGGGGGATAACTCTTAGCTTCATTAAAGCAGGCTATCCCCAAGAAGCTGTGATGTACTTTTGTGTTACTGTCAATACTGTATCTGTATACATTCTCTTGTGTGTTTTCAGAAGCAATGTAGGATCTACAGCTGCAGGTATCAGTGAGAATAGACAGCATGCTGACCACACAGACCCTACTAAGGTGTGTAAAGATTCATGCGTTCTTATCCAGCAGCATAACAGTAGCTTTGTCAAAAGTTAAGAAAAAATTTTTTTGTATCAAATTTTGATTGTTTACTTGATTGGGTACATTTTTTCTTTTGAAACTAGCAATGAGATAAACCCTTTAGAGAACTACTGTCACAGAAATTGCAAGAAAATCGATGATAATACACATTTATATATGCAAAAAGACCTGTGTATGCTACCAGGGCACAAGACCAGACAGAGTTATTGAGACAAAAAGGTTGTTGAGGTTTTCCAGTACAACTCTTCTTGTGTTGGCTGTGACTGTGAATTAGGAAGTTTGTCAGGTATCTGGCAAAGGTTGCTGGTTTACCCTGATCTCTTTACCCACAAAACTTGACTGCCGTCTTACTGTACACGTGAAAAATTATTGACCACACCAATCAGTCAGTCATATCTACATTTGAATGAATATTGGACCTGGTCTTATCCTAAGTGATTGCTATATATGGTATATTTGTTTGTCAGTCTTTGGTGTCCATTGGGCATGAGAAGATGCTGGTTCCCAAGAAAGCTATAACAATGCCCAAACCTCAGTGGCACCCTCCATGGAAACTATATAGGGTGAGTCAGACAGGTGAAAGTTGATGTCATGAGCACCACAGTTAATTAACTAGTGTTTTGATATTTAGTGAAGCCACCTTCACTGGGTACGATTGTCAAGTTGAACGGTTAAGACTTCTCATATTTTCATTCCACTTGTTGATACCACAAATCGCATTATGTGAAAGTAACTTAAGCTGGTAAATACATCCCCAGGAGTAGGGAAAATGTACTCTGCATGTAAATACCACTTGTAATCTGTCTTTTCTAAATGGTGTGCTGAATGCAAGATTCTTTATATTAACATTTGTATGGTACTTTGTGAGTTGTAGTGGTTTCCAAGGGACCATTTAACTCAAGAACTTGACAGCTGCTTTGTAAACACAGTAATTTTTATTACAGCTTAAAACACCATTCAAAGAAGAACAAAAGACTCTAACATCAGCTCTAGATTCTCATGAAATGTGAACCACATCATGCTTTCCATATACCTTGATGTTTTTTTGCCAAGGCTCTGAAATAAAGATGCTGTCATTAATTGTACAGTGGTACAGAATTAATAATTGGAATGATTGGTGGATATGTGTTTGTCTCCTCTTACAAAGAAATCTTGTGTTGGTGTTCCAGGTAATTAGTGGTCACCTGGGCTGGGTCAGGTGTGTTGCTTTTGAGCCAGGTAACGAGTGGTTTGTTACTGGGGCTGGAGATAGGGTCATTAAGGTAGGCTCTTACATGTAATAGTATGCTGTGCATTTTAGAAAGTAAAAGTCAAGCAGATAGATTTTGGATGAGTGACTATAATATCTGAGAGATTTTATTTATATGAAATATTTCAGCAAATGAACATAATCTTCATTTATAGTACATAGTGGTTTGGTGTTATACTTTTATTATTGGGCGTGTTACATGTACGCGTATAAAGTGAGTATATAAAGTGAGTATTTTCATCAGTTGTTCTTGAATACCATATTTCAGTTTTGTTTTCCTGATTTTGAGTGCATGTATTTTTTCTGTTAAGCAAATCAGTAAGTCTTTCATGATATGGTTGCAATAAGTAACTTTACCTGTACTCTTTATCATGCCTTGTCAGTATACTCAAAAGTTCTTCAGGGTATACAGTACTATGTTTTGTATGGAAATATTTCAAGTTGTGAAGTACTTTGATAAATTACACTGTAGTAATGTTATGGCCGACTGATTTTGATTACCTAATTATGCGGGGTACACTGTTTTCTGGGATCGCTTACTGTGTACTATCTTTTACTTTGTTGTACATAATGAGCATGTTTTCACCTGTGTCAGATCTGGGACCTGGCCTCTGGCACACTGAAGCTTTCCCTCACTGGTCATATCAGCTCTGTCAGAGGTGTGGCAGTAAGCAGAAGACAGCCTTACCTGTTCTCTTGTGGAGAAGACAAACAGGTGAAATGCTGGGACCTTGAGTACAACAAGGTATGGTTATGTATTCAGCAGTCAGCTGGTAATTCACCAACCTTCTTTGTTTTGATGTGATTTGACATCATTATTCCGCTTTACATAATCTGATGATAATAATTTTCATGAAAAACCAAAAATTTTCACCAACGTACATGTATTTTTTACTTTTTACTTCAGAGTGACTAAATTGCTTTGGAAGAAAACAGTACGTTTTTTTTTTAATGTATCACAGTTATAGTGAGTGTACAGTATATACTCCCATACAAAGTAAATGTACTAAACACTAATGAATTTGTGGAATAATTTACCATGAAAGCCACTTGTCACAACATATGTGGTGATTTGGATTATGAGATGATAACAGCTTAGTACCTCTTTCCATAGGTGATTCGTCACTACCATGGTCATCTGAGTGCTTGCTACGCCCTGGACATTCACCCAACCATAGATGTCCTAGTGTCCTGTGGCAGAGACAGCTCTGCTCGGGTAAGTCGTCTTCTGCTCCTGTCCATCACAACTATGGATGTGATGAAATATGATTTAGACCTGTGTGTTGTATAGTATAATACAACAGTGTTTCTGTGCAAAAATAATTTCATATAAAGTGCAATGAGATAATGAGATGGTACTATTTTTTTTTTTTTTTTGCACTTTTTCATGAATTGTTGTATTTGTATGTATGACGACACCTGACCTTTTTTATTACCTGGGTCAACTTCTCTTACATGTACATTTGAAGGTCAGGTTTATTTGTTTGATTGGTGTTTTAAGCCGTTCTCAAGAATTCTTCACTTATACGACGGTGGCCAGTAGTATGGTGTGAGGAAACTGGGAACAGCCTGGAGCAAACCCACAACCATCAGCAGGTTGCTGAAGACCTTCTTTGGTATGGTCGAAGAGGAATCTAACATGAGCTGGACTTGAACTTACAGCGACCTCTTTGGAGAAAGGCCCTGTGGTCATTGCGCCCTGCTAGCATGCTAACCACCTCAGCCACAGAGGCCCTTAAGGCATGATATAAGAATTGTTGATGAGAAATTTACATCATTGAAACATTGGCACCTTTCCCACTTCTCAGTGTTTTTCTAATTCACCATGTTGTCCATCAGTAGTCAATGAGGGATAGATACAATTGTTTTATTTTTGTTTTATTATTTGTGCATCCAGGTGTGGGACATGAGGACCAAAGCTTGTATTCACACATTGAGTGGTCACACCAATACAGTGGCTGATGTTAGGTGTCAGGCAGCAGAACCACAGGTAATTTGTCTCAGGTTTGGGGCATGAGGACTAAAGTCTATATTCACACATTGAGTGGCCACACCAATACAGTGGCTGATGTTAGGTGTCAGGCAGCAAAACCACAGGTAATTTGTCTCAGGTTTGGGGCATGAGGACTGAAGTCTATATTCACACATTGAGTGGTCACACCAATACTGTGGCTGATGTTAGGTGTCAGGCAGCAGAACCACAGGTAATTTGTCTCAGGTGTGGGACATGAGGGCTAAAGTCTATATTCACTATTGAGTGGTTACACTAACACAGTGGCTGATGTTAGGTGTCAGGCAGCAGAACCACAGGTAATTTGTCTCAGGTGTGGGACATGAGGGCTAAAGTCTATATTCACTTTTGAGTGGTTACACTAATACAGTGGCTGATGTTAGGTGTCAGACAGCAGAACCACAGGTAATTTGTCTCAGGTGTGGGGTATGAGGACCAAAGCTTGTATTCACACATTGCGTGGTAATACTAATACAGTGGCTGATGCCAGGTGTCAGGTAGCAGAACCACAGGTAAGTTAAGTTTCGGGTGTGGGACATGAGGGCTAAAGTTTATATTCACTATTGAGTGGTTACAATAATACAGTGGCTGATGTTAGGTGTCATGCACCAGAACCACAGGTAAGTTAAGTCTCCGGTGTGGGACGTGAAGACCAAACACTTTCATTTGATATAACAAAGCAGATTGAATACAATGCCACTGATTGAATACAATATAACTTTTGTTTGGTCACACAAATGCTGAAGTTGACAATAAACCTGTATTTCAGCGTATAGGAATACTATCTTCAGGGAGTTTCCAAAAATGACAGTTGTATATTTGTTGTTCTCAGATAATCACAGGAAGCCATGACTGTACCGTGAGGTTATGGGACTTAGCAGCGGGAAAGTCACGAGTCACCCTGACAAATCATAAAAAGAGTGTGAGGGCATTGGCCTTACACCCTACACAGTGAGTTGGGAGAATGTTTAATAACTTACCTGGTTTTGATTTAGTTTTGAAATTTAACACAATGAACAGTTTGTAAAGGAAAAAGGAATGAGTGATTCATAGTGAAAGCAGCCAGGGCATAATCTCCCAAACAAGACAGGACTGCAGATATAAGTTTTGCACAAGTTGAAATCTATCAGTACTGTTTTCAGTCCCATATTATACAGGGACAATTTAAATTCTCACGGTAAAGAGATACAGTAATTCTCGTTGTAAACAGATACAGAAATTCCCACTGTTATCAGTTACAGAAATTCCCATTGTAATCAGATTCAGAAATTCCCATTGTAAACAGGTGCAGAAATTCCCATTGTAATCAGATACAGAAATTCCCATTGTAATCAGGTACAGAAATTCCCATTGTAATCAGATACAGAAATTCCTATTGTATTCAGATACAGAAATCCCCATTGTAATCAGATACAGAAATTCCCATTGTAATCAGGTACAGAAATTCCCACTGTAATCAGATACAGAAATTCCCATTGTATTCAGATACAGAAATCCCCATTGTAAACAGGTGCAGAAATTCCCACTGTAATCAGGTACAGAAATTCCCATTGTAATCAGATACAGAAATTCCCATTGTATTCAGATGCAGAAATCCCCATTGTAAACAGGTGCAGAAATTCCCATTGTAATCAGGTACAGAAATTCCCATTGTGATCAGATACAGAAATTCCCATTGTAATCAGGTATAGAAATTCCCATTGTAATCAGATACAGAAATTCCCATTGTAATCAGGTACAGAAATTCCCATTGTATTCAGATACAGAAATCCCCATTGTAAACAGGTGCAGAAATTCCCACTGTAATCAGGTACAGAAATTCCCATTGTAAACAGTTGCAGAAATTCCCACTGTTATCAGATACAGAAATTCCCATTGTAATCAGATACAGAAATTCCCATTGTAAACAGCTGCAGAAATTCCCATTGTAATCAGATAAAGAAATCCCCATTGTAAACAGGTGCAGAAATTCCCATTGTAATCAGGTACAGAAATTCCCATTGTAAACAGGTTCAGAAATTCCCGCTGTAAACAGGCGCAGAAATTCCCGTTGTAAAGAGATACAAAGACTCGCGTTGTCAACAGATACAAAAATTTCCATGGTAAATAGGTACAGAAACTCCCATTGTAAACAGATACAAAAATTCCCATTGAAAACTGATGGACCCTGTTAATGTTAACAAAAATGTACTGTGTTTGTCAACAGGTACACATTTGCCACAGGCTCACCAGATAACATCAAACAGTGGAAATTCCCAGATGGAAACTTCATTCAGAATCTGTCGGGTCACAATGCTATCATTAATGGTCTGGCTCTAAACTCTGATGGAGTTCTGGTTTCAGCAGGTGAGTTGTAGGGGAATTATTGATGAATTAAGCACACATTTGTGCCTTTTGACTCTCTTGATGTGATGTTCTTAAATACCATAGTTGCTTAGACAATCATGAAGGGATACAGAATGGTTGCTAAAGCCTAGAACAGTGGTCATTGAATAACTGCCCTATGTAAAATTTAGCTTAGCTCATGTAGGCATAACCTGAACTTGTCATTGACACCAGCCATTTAGCAAAGATTGTGTATTCCTTTAACTGAATGTTAAGACAGATGGTGATAAAATGCTTGTGAAATGGTCATGAATGTTTTGCATTCTTGTGGCTGACAATGATACCATGTATTTCTGGGACTGGAAGCCCTATGTAAAATTCAGCTTAGCTCATGTAGGAATAACCTGAACTTGTCTTTGACACCAGCCATTTAGCAAAGATTCTGTATTCCTTTCACTGAATGTTAAGACAAATGGTGATAAAATGCTTGTGAAATGGTCATGAATGTTTTGCATTCTTGTAGCTGACAATGGCACCATGCATTTCTGGGACTGGAAGACAGGGTATAATTTCCAGCGGATTCAGGCAGCCGTTCAGCCTGGCTCTATCGATTCAGAGGCGGGAATATTTGCCTGTACATACGACAACAGCGGCAGTCGACTGGTCACATGTGAGGCTGATAAGACCATAAAAATATACAAAGAAGATGACTCAGCAGTAAGTTTTAACTGTAGTAGTTTTGTACTAAAGCTGGCATTTTTGCTTGCATTTGTGTAAGGGCCCCAGGACACCGTCGTAAAGTAAAATATCCTGAAGCATTTTAAACAACACTGGTTCAATAAATATAATCAACATTAAGATGTCTTTTGCCATGGTGGGCTAGTAGCCGCATCATAAGCGTTTCAAGTAGTACATTGCGTTGGGAAAATACACTTGTAACGGTACCTATTGTATGATAACCTGAGCCCTGTTTCACAAAGTCCACATAGCGCTACATTCATGTGGCCACCATGGTGACATAATGCCTACTCTACTGGTTGCCATGGAAGTGACGTGCATTTAATCCTTCAAGCGCTTTGTGAAACGACCCCTCGTATTCTTGTTTAATTTTGAATGTTCTTCATGGTAGAGCCAAAAACTGTACGTGCCTTCCATGTAATTGCATTGTGAAATCCACCTGTCAGTATTTCAGTTCTGACATCATATTGGAAGATTGGTCAGATGCATAGCGAATGTGGGGAAATGTTGAAAAACTACAATGCTATTGTATTAATCACATGGATATAAATATACTGTAAGCCATGTAATTATCAGAAATTTGCTTTGATTTGAAATCTTTCAAAAATCTGTGTAAATAATGAGATATTTGTATTTTTTTCTTCAGACAGAGGAAACTCATCCTATTAATTGGCGCCCGAACATCATGAAGAAATCCAGATATTAGAAAGACCCTGTATTCTTCATATCATCACCCTCATACCTGGCAGAGTTCATTTTCTTATCAGAAATGAGAAACACTCCGCTGCATTTTCTGTGCAAGAGTAGGTAACACTGGAGAGCTTTTTCTATTCAACAATCAACAGAGATGCATCTGTCAGTGTCTGGAATTGTAAGACTTTCATTTCCAGTGGATTCACTTAGCAGAAAGAATGGACTGTATGGACAAAGAGGCTGGAATGCTTGCATGTGAGGTTTACAAGGCCATTTTGATACACACATACAGTGTAGGATGACTCATCAGTTTTGTGTCCACATGTCCCATTCTAACCATGTATATGCCCAGTTCACCAGGGTTATCATGTCTTATTAGCACACCTTTTATGGTCTGCAAAACTGTCATGAAATAAATGATGTAAATAAAATACATTTTACTATAATCTTCATTGGGAGAAGCTGTTTGATGAATGTGTGTTTGGCCAAGTCTCAAAGAAATAAAACCCAGAATTGATTTTCTTCTGACTGGAGTTCTCCAGAATACTTTTCTAATACAGTGACAGTCAGTTTTATTGTTGGAGTAAACCAGTGTGCCCAGAGGAAACCAATGTGCCTAGGGTAACCAGTCTTTGTTAAAGGTAAACTGTCCCAGTTTTATTTCTCACTTCACATAAATGAGTTGTATACCAGTGAAATGGAAAAAAAGTATGAAAACAATAAATTGTATCTGGTTAGTTGTTTTAGGTCTGGAAATTAAAAATGTAACTAACACCACAAGTCCTTAGAAAAAAAAATCACATCGCTTGTCTGTCCATGAACGACGCTAGTGTGCCAAATATGTGTAACAGTGGTACTCAGGTTTAAAGGCACAATGTCAGCTACATTGGATGTGATCCATGTTTTTTGACAGGAAAACTGCTTTTGTGACCAGGAACGTTGAAAATAGTAGGTACTGCTTCCGGTTTCAACCGTTGTCAGATATTTTTACTTTCCTTTCCTCTTTGGAATGCCATTTTTAGTCTGTAAGCTGAGTCAAAACACGTCTACTTGAAATGGTTGGAGCATAATTTTGAGCGTTTATTCAGCACGAAATGGTCTCGTCGCATGGCAATTATCCATTTTTGTCACATGGAGCGATCCAATGGGAAGGCATGAAAACTAATCCCATAGTGTGCGATTAGCACAACTCATAGCTACACGAAATGGCATTGCTCCACTGTGACGTCATGAACTAATGTCGTCAAGGGCAGATAAACATGTAAAGAATACCAAGCTTCATAAAACTCGTCCTATCGGCGAAGAAATTGTTATTTTACAACATCTGGCGATTTCAATTCTTTACATCACTTTGTAAAGAAAGTTTGCCCCATGTTTCAGATACCTCTAGGATATGCTGTGTCAGTTTTGCGAGAAAATCAACCTGGACAGTTCACCTTTGTAATCAACAAGCTTAACTATACATGGAGTATAGAGTTTAGCCTTCATCGCTGTTGATGGTAGCTAGTTTTGTCCGGTAATGCATGGTCACTATAAATACGGCAGGATGAGAGCTGTCAAGAGCTTATTGCCACCAATATCCTGAGATCAGTCGATCTGCACTGAGACGTACTGTACTTGTTGCTGAATGCAAGATGTGACAGAAAGCCACAACTCCATCTCCTGTGTTCATGTGATAACACCTCTCCATTTTTTCCCCCAGCATTAGTTTGTGTGCTTGGGGTTTAACTTCACTTTAAACATGACCCTTTCCCATCTGGTCTCGGATTCTTATCCAGCTCCCCTTGTGCCAGGGAGTGTCAGACATGTGGTGGGTATGTTTCTTTAGAGTCAGAAATGTGTCTGGTGTACAAATGTTCTTCTGTCAGAAGTGTGCCTGATACACATATGTATCTTTACCTAAGTGTGTCTAGTACACAAATGTACCTTGTAAGAAGTGTGTCGGGGGCCTCTGTGGCTCAATTGGTTAGCACACTAGCACAGCGTAATGACCCAGGAGCCTTTCACCAATGCAGTCGCTGCGAGTTCCAGTCCAGCTCATCCTGGCTTCCTCAATAAATAAGAAGTGTGTCTGGTACACGTCTAGTACTTCATCAGGTACTATGCCTTACATGCGTTCTGTGCAGTTTTCTCCAAGCTTAACTGCTGCTATGTGTGTAGCTTAGATTTGGCAACAAGGCTACCAGAGAGTGCCTGTTGGAGACCCATGAATGCAGAACTTCAGCTCACTACATAAATGGAGAAAGGCATAAAACACCAATGAAATAACTATCCCTTAACATGGATTCTAATACACAAAAAGAAATGCTAAGGCCATGAGCTTGATACCTTATGGTAATTAACACACATTAACAATGGAACATCCCCCTCGTATTACTGTGCTTTACAAGCATGCAAAACCTGATCTCACTGCATGCAGTACTTTTAAAGACACCGCCCTAAAATTTACATCAACAATTTTATCATTGGACATCATGCCTCAGGGTGCTACATCAGCTACACATGTACGAGTGTACGAGCAAGCTAAAGAAGATGTCCAGCCCCAGTCCCTTCAATTACAACATCTGCTTACCGCAGACAAACACTCATACGCTATCTGAACTTGAAACATGGAGCTTTATTTCTGTGAAAGTGTGCATATTCCATACAACACCTCTGTATGCATCTTTAATACAAAAAAGTTGTTTTAACGTTTGACAAAATTATGGAGGAAAGAAGACGGAACACATGGAGATGAGGTTACCTGCATACTAAAATGTACTGAATTCAAACAATTGTTGCTAATTCAGCAAACAGATTCTATTCCCAATAATCTGATTAATATTTCTTTGATAGCCTCTTTAACTCTTGCGAACATTTAGACACTAAATTTCCTAAAGGATGTCTGCTAAAGAGAAATCCTAAGCAAATCAGAAATGTGTTTTTGTATCTATTTGATGTCCAAATGAACAATGTACACACATATGAGTAGACCATGTAATCTGAACTTAGCAAGATGGACAACAGCAACGAAGTAGATGTCTTCACTGGTAAATCTCTTGACGGCACCGATGGCCACACACAAGTTGAATAAAGGTAAGGCGTGGACTAGATTTCATACAGAAAGAGGAAGTGCACGGAGTACACAGCACAGATCCCAATAGTTCATTTACCTTAATGCTGTAACAATAAGATAATAATGAAACAATAAGAACAATAACAGTACATGTGCTTTGAAGTACATTCACCATACTCTGACTTTAACAAAGGTCACATTCAAAACTACTTGTCCATAATGTTGTACATGAATATTTAGTTAACCAACACTGAAATGCCACAAGGAAATGATACTAGTTTTAGTACACATTAAAACACAAAACATTAACAAGATCATCTGAGAAGGTACACATTACGATTGTGATATTTCAAGTATGTGTATTACCAAGTCAATTCTACTCAATACTTCTGAAGGCATCATTGCAGAAATAATACAATTCCAACTTTAAAATATGGCATGATCTAATACAAAATCTACCAAATACACACAGCTGTCTTTTGACAACAACCTGTTTTGTTAAGCTTGCCAAACCAGAACAAAAAATCTCAAACTCATTCATGGCACCCACAGATGTACATGTAGTTTCAACAAATCCTACAGTAAGTGTCTTAATACCACAAGCCTATAATGAATGTAACAATGCTAAGGTGTCTTGATGCATAGCGCTCTTTATTTTCATTACTTCAGCGTTATCATATCAAGCTCATGCCCAAAGTACAATTCACAGAGTTTTAGCACTAAGTTATTACACCTGATTCATAAAATCTTTAAAATCCTGTAGAACAAACTGATAATACACCAATCCTCAGTCAAGAGACAAACACTATCTTATAATATGTGCAAAACAATGTTTTAGCTGAACCTTTTTAAGACTTATTAATATTGACAACTTAGAAATATTTCAGTCAAAGATTACGACAAAATGGCACGTAAAAACAGAAAATGGAAGAAATAAAAGTTCCCCAAATTAGCACACATTCTCCCAAATTCTGCTCTCCAACATTTATCATAGTACATAGTACATTTAGAATCAAAGCACGAGGACAACACATTAGACAGGTTATCTAATCATCTGTAACCACCAGACAAAAAAGAATCAACAAGATTACTTGTCATTTCTGACTTAGTACATCTATCAGTTATTATTTCTACCAAAATACTGCAAATCAAAAAAGGGGACAGAACTCTGTATAGCCAGTCCATCAATGGAGGACTGTAACTGTTAAGTAGATCTGCACCAGATGAGCTGTGGTTGTAGAAGGCCGCCTCCTTCCCTGGGGATGGCAGGACACGAAGAACAAATTAAGCCTGTTGGATAAAGAAAGACTAGAATAAAGCACAGAACAAAAAACAGAAGGAAGAAATCCTCAAAAGTCCAAAACTGTTGTGATCTGCCCGTAAACTTTTATGACATGTTTCATGACTGTAGCAGCCTTTGGATTTGCAAAATTAACTGCTTAACCAAAATGTACATGTATGAGATCTGATCACATTGTAAAGATTAATTCAAAAGCTTATGATTCACACTACACCCTATGAATACCACTTTGCAGATGCATGAATAGTCTTGCTAAAATAACTACACTCAGAATCTTAGAGATATAACAATATGCAATATTCGTCAACTGGATAAAAGGGGAGATAACAATAGTACTTACAGAGGCTCCTCCTGGTGGGGCTCCTCCAAACTTGTTGGCAAGTTTGTTGATGAGAGTTTGCACCTTGGGGTTGTCGCTGTATTTGGCAGCATTTGCCGGGTTGGTACTGATATCCTGGAAGGCAGCTGCCACTTCAGGGTCCTGAAGTGTGGAAAAAACAAAACAGAAACTAGGGACCCGCTGATAACCATTCCAATAACTTTACCCACTTGTGCATACAACTTGAAGCCACAAATATTTTCAACTTGATTTTGCATACAAATACATTGTCATGTACAGTAGAATAGCTCACCAATTACTCTATTTCACCTAGCATAATTTTGAGCATAGCTAATTTACCTGATTTCTGAAATGATTTTCACAAGATGAAGTTCTATTCATCTCAGAAACAAAGTTTGATTGGAATGTAGGATGATATCCTGGTTCAGCACCAAGGGTAATATATTATGATCTCCATTTTCCCCTAAAAAATGCATTTTTTCAGGTTGATACAGCACATTGTGAAAAATGATAATGTCTTTAAATAGTTTGAAGTAAACTCTGGCTTTGATCTCCTACCAAGCCTAAAGACTCTTACTACAGTCACTGACACCTTCAATACCTGCGGTTAATGACAAATTACCTGGAATGCTGTTAGGATCTCAGGGTCACTGAGCAGCTTTGAGATATCAGGCATGGCCCCTCCAGCCCCTGCTCCACCTGCCCCCGGAAACCCTCCTGTACAAATGTAGAAGACATACATATATACATATATACATATATATAAATATATAATAAAAATGCCACAGTGTTTTAACATGCTAGGAATGAACACTATGTCATACTATGATTCGGAGGACATCATGGTCCTATACAGTGAATTGTCTTTGTTCTCCCCTGTGATACTGCTATCTCTGTGAACCAGAGGGAGGTTTGCAATCAACTTTGTGTACAACATTTTCCCCAGATGAGCCAAGAAATCCACAGCCTGGGACCACATTGATTTTGGTCTATATTTCCCTAATTAATACACCTTCAATAAAGGATTTTTTTTTTTTGTGATCACACCATGATTAACTAGGCTTCTGAACTTACAGTTTGACCTCGATAACTAAACTTTCATTTAGTTATGCAAACAATTCTCAACAAATTGTACAATTTACGATTTACAATGTTCAGGCTATACTATCTGACATTTGTGACCCATGGATACTAACCTGGCATACCACCTGGGAATCCACCTGGGAATCCCCCCGGCATTCCACTTGGCATACCACCTGGGAATCCCCCTGGGAAGCCTCCAGCGCCTGCTCCAGATGAACTTTGCTACAACATCAGATAAAAGAAGGTACATTATACATGATGTACATGCACTATTTAATAATAAGATATAATAGAAACTGATGGCCAAGTAGGTGATACTGAATAAGTCAGGACCAATGTACAGTGAAGCACATAATTACAGAAGAAAAAATACTACACATGACAAATTCTTTCCATCATTTTCACTTAAAGCAAAATTCAAGCCAATCTGCTAAACAATCAAGACGCACAAGCCCTGCCCATAAACTGTAAGTACTAACTCATGAAATGTTTAATATCTGTAACAGATTATCCCCTTGTCTTTCCTTGCATTTTTCTACATTCCTTCTGATTTTTTAAAATTTTTCGAACTCCTCCCAGACTGGATTTCTCACACTCTTTTTGTTTTCTGTAGTATCATGTTACTGATCAGTTTATACTCATCTCACAGACTTTTCCTTTCCCACATGTACAGCTCATCAATGTATTTCTCCTCATTTTTCACCTTCACTATTCACACGTCTACATATATCATAGTCCTCCTGTCACAATTTTCAACATCATTACTCATCTGTCATGTTCTTCTTGGTTTTTTTTTTCACTCCATATTAATGATAAAGACTCCTAATGCTCTTCTCTGGCCTTTCTCATCCATTACTGAACGGTCTTAACTTCACTCTCCTCCCTGTTCTTTCTCAATAAACCATTTACCAGTGTATATTTCTCATACTAATCCTTCCTCATTCATTGCTCACCTGCTTGAATTTTCCACTTAAGATTCACCTGATTTTTCTGGTGAATTTTTCATACTTCTCACATTCCTATTGATCAGATTTTTCACTCACTGCTCACCTGTTTCGATTTCTCATATTCCTCCCTGGCCTTCCTAATTCGCTCCTTCCTTTGATTGATCTCTTTTTCCTTGTGCTTTCTCTCGTACTTCCGTTTATGTTCCAGAATCTTCAAAGCCTTTTAAATAATTAACAACATTTTGATACTGATTATACGTGATAGTACAAAAAGATAATAATCATAAAAACTAAAATGAAGTTTCAGCACCATAAGCAATATTGAAGAAATAAAATAGACAATTTATTTTAAAGTGTTGGAATTAATGAAGAACGTTACCCAACAAGCCCAGACTTTATTTCATGCAGTGTCTTGACTTTTTCAACCAACAAGTACATGCACAAATCAATCCTAAGATCATATGGTATGAGATTCAAAGTTGGAATTTCCTGATGTCCTGTTGTACTGCAACTACCATACTACAGTATAAGACTTATAAAAAAATGGTATCAAAATTGTTAGTGTAGTTGTCTCAACAATGGCAGACAGGTTGATTCAACATTTCAAGCTGAAAACTGAAGTGAGAAAAGTGTTGCAAAAACAAAAGTACATGACAGATTACCAGTAAATTCAAAATAAGCAGCCCATGTTTTTTTTTAATAGCCTGTTTCAGCTTGACTCAAAGATAAGATGATACCGAAAACAATAGGCACAAAATTTAGCCATTAACTGGCTGTCATTTTCTGTCCAACACACATGTACATTATGTCCGAATTAGTTGTGGTATTTTACAAAATATTTTACAAGAAAGGATCTGAAATGTCACGCTAGCATAGAATCTTAAATAGTTTGGCATGATCTGGTAACTTCAGCTGAATCATGTATGGAGTAAACGCTCAATTTTCAAAAATGTCTGCTTTTCATAATTGTGCATTTTGTGCAAAGATTTCTTTCAGTGTAACTGTTGTGTTGAATGAAAGAGCATTCACAGGTACATCAGAACTATGGCAAAGGTCATACCTTGGATAAGACACCACTAAGGATAACCACTTGGATAAATAACACCGGGATATAGATGGAGAAACCAAGATGCGAGCCCCCTCCTCACAACCCTCTGACAACTCCTGACGAGCACAGCACATGGGCGGAGAAGGGGAGCAGTGTGATAGCCCTATACCGGCACAAACAGTATCAACATGGCAGCGTGCGGCAGCAAGAAACATGGCCGGGCTTTTCGTTCTTTCACCCTTCTCCTCCTCCTAGGAATTTACACACTATCTTCTGCTGATACCGACAACTTCATTCCCTCTACAGGTCAGTCTACCCGCTGTCTAATCAATCACATGTAACTGATCACGCACATCAAAGAGTGGCACTGAGGAGTAATACAGGCTAATCTCACAGAAGTCTGTGATCTGTGACAGACTTTCACTTTCAGGGTACACGTGTACATGCCTCATAACTGTGTTACACCTACAGTATAAGCTCCTTGCCATATGTGTTCATAGCCTTTATACTGCACGTACATGAATCTTGCTTAAACATAATACCTGATCAGCTGGATAGCATTTGTATGCTTACTTGACAAGTTGACTCTTGCTTGTTTGAGTAAGTAAGCTTCCTTGCATGTATGTAAAATGACTAACTCTACAGTATATGCTGGCCTGCTTCCATGTATATCGCATGTATGGAAGACTTGACCAACCACAAAGAATATGTTAAGTCCACTTAGGTGTATCTTGCTTGTATACAAGACTTGACCCACCGAATAGCTCATGTAGGCCTTTAGCACTTCCCACGTTTACTACATGTATTTGTTCATTTATTTATTTAATTATTTGATTGATGTTTTACGACGTACTTAAGAATATTTCACTTATAAGACGGTGGCCAGCATTATGGTTGGAGGAAACCGGCCAGAGCACGGGTAAACCCATAACAATCTGCAGGTTGCCGGCTGATCTTCCCATGTATGACAGAAGAGGAAGCCAGCATGAGCTGAACTTGAACTCACAGCGACCGCAGTGTTGAGAGGCTCCTGGGTTATTGCGCTGGGCTGGCATTCTACCCTCTCAGCCATGGAGGCCCCCTAGCCAATATAAGTGAGTGGAATGATGCTGAACACCTGTACTGATGGTACATATTTCTGAATCCAACAATACCACCTCTAATCTGCTGGCTGTATCCCACAAAGGTGTAAGGTTACCTGTACTAATGCAGTAATACTATGGTACATGTGCCCCCTTCAGGTTAGAAATTCACCCTCAACCCAGGCTGCTACAGTCCTAATTGTTCTTATTTTGGGGACAGATATTAGTAGTGCTAAAAGCAGAATATTACATTTCTTTCTCAGCTTTTTGGAAAAGTTGTTTACCAGCCTTTTGGAAAAGTAAAGATATGAGTATGTTGTTCATTAGATGGTCTAACCATGTGAGAAAAAAGAAAGTAAATATTCCTGCTATAGTTACATGTATATTTGCTAAAAAGAGCAGACCAGGAGTCTCAAAAATTAGGAGAAAAAGGGTCAGAGTATAGGCATACATTTTGTATGACTGCATTTATAGGTTTTTTAAACCATGCTAAAATGAAAATCATGTAGTACTATAAATTCTAAATTTACACAGCATCTATGAAAGAGAGATTATAGCATGCAAAATGTGAACACTGAAATAATTCTATGTTAGTGTGTACACATGTCCGAAGATAAGATGAAGTCTCACTGAATAAATATAACAGGACAATCTTGAATAACAGTGTGACTTTTGGTACAATATGTACAGTTACGAAGCCCTGTAAAAGCCCACAGAGCACATACAGGTGCTTATGCAGATACATACATATATGTACATGAATACTAGTATGTTATGAGAACCCCGGAACAAGTCACAGGAACCTGTGTAAATAACTTGTGAATCAACATGTGTAAGCACCACCTAGCCTCAACATAATCTAAGCCAAGAAGGAACAGTACACTTTGTTGAGCATACAAGTATTAGTTTGTTGATATTTGGTACAGTGACATAGGTGTAACAGTGCTGCAGGTGTACGGCAGCCGGGTGCAGCCGTAACCCAAGCCTGCCGCACAGTGAACGCAATAAGGCGTGTGAGGGCGGAAGCAGATGCTAAAAATACAACTGCTGAATCAGCTCACTGGCAAACCTATAGATACCAATATGGGTTATAGATACATAAGGCAGAAGACTTTCAATAGTGCTTAGCTATAGGTCAATGTTCCCACTGTAACATTTCTGTCTCTTTATCAGAGTAACAACAAGGCAGAAGAAACTGATAATTCAAACAGGCTGCAAATCTTTTCAAACAAAATGACAGCATGCATTTACAAATATTGAGGACTACATGACTATACTAAAGAAGTTCACATGATAGTGACATTCCTATTCAAAGGCATTACACTGTTAGACTGTATGTCCACAGTCTGACAGTTAAAAGACCACACAGTATAAGGGTCTGTCTGATGGAATTTCAAGAATTCCTAAATCTATCTAATGTAGCAGTACTAAAAATCCAGGAATGAACTTGAGTCTTCCAATTTAAAAGTGTTTCCTTCGGAACTGGTGCAAAATTTTCTTGTATAACCATGTACAATAGCAATAACAAGGATCCTATATACATTGCCCTTGTATGACTTTTATATGGTAGCTTTTTAAACCTGTAACAGGTTTATGTTAAGACAAGAGGTTGGACACTTAATTAAGAGTTGTTTTTTGCCTTTACTATGAACTACCAACATAAATGCCAAAAAATTACCATGTGAAATGGGTTCTGAGGGCAAAGAGATTCCATAAATGCATCATTACATGACAACCACCTAGAGTGTAACTATCATGGCGACATACTGCTTTACAGAATACAATGGGAATCACAAATACATGCATGGTTTGTACACTGTCAGAAAGTCCACAGCAGCAAAAAATTCCAGCAAACCAAGTATCATTTCTTAAGCACATTTAATAATTACAGCTCTTAGTGAACACTATTTAAGAAAGCAAAGGAACTTATGATGCGAAAGCCCACAGAACATACACTAATAATTATGCAACAGCATCTGCAAAATCAATATTCCACAGCCCCGCAAGCTCCCCATCCCCCCAAGGGTAATCATCTCCCAGATGATTAGCCATGGATTCTAGGTTGTCTACAAGCCATTTATATGTACAATCCGGTTTTCTCATCAATCCCTGAGTCGCACTTGTTCATGGCACTGCTGGGCTAAAGTCCAAGGAAATCAGAGCAAATTGTGCAACTAAATGTACATGTTTACAGTGCAAGCGCTCGCTCTGCTTGTTTAACGAAGAAAATGGCCTCAACAATAACATTTTACTATCAATCTCCTCGTTTCATCATCTGCCATATTGTAATCTGACCCAGAGCTGTTATTCAAAGGGCAATGACGTCTTCACCACTTCTACTATGCAAATGAGGAAGGGAATGAAATTTACCACTATATGATACAAGTACATTAAACTTGTGTTTTTGTCATCACTTGAATATTCCTTGATTATTGTTATTATTTCTCTGTCTCCTTCACAAGTCAGCATCAGATTTGAAGACATGTAAAAAACATGCGCCTAAGCAATTCAGAAAAGCAAACAGTAAGAGTGGTTATCGCGTCAGTAAAATGGAAGAGACAGTGGTTATCATGACATTATGATCTGTCAGCATTAGACAGGATGTTTTAGTTCTGTTTTATGATTTCAAAACGACCTGGTACAGTAAGACAAAGAATCTGCGGCTGAGAAGTATGATGCATGTAAGTGCAAATTTCAAATCTCAACACAGTTCCATAAATTTTCGAATCAGAGGTATAAGATTTGGTCAAAGCACTCATAAAAGTTATACAGCCCTAGAATAGATGGTTGCTAAGTAATAAGCTGTCAAATATACCAGGCACTGTGTTTTTAATTCACTGTATGAAAATTGGCGTTGACAGAAGTGGCCTTACCAAGGTGTCCAGAGCTATATCACAGCTATATCTTAATTCTTCAACCTTTTCACACGTGAAAGAGCATGAGTGTGATTTATGCACCTTTTCACTGATTTTTGAGACAAATCTACATTGGTTGACCAATTTCAGGGCTTCACAAAAAGTATTCTTTAATCAGTAAACACAGAATAATGCTTTCAGAATATGCTTCAAATAATACCTTGAAAACATGCAAAAAGATTGAAAAATGACTTTAGTCAGTTTTGGACCTAGAGGTTTCTTGTTCTGGGGCTGATTCCCCATCTTACCATATCAGTTCCTTTACCCTGGTATTAAAAGGGAATTGTTGTGATTGTTGTTGTAGGTAGGAGGAACCGTGATCACATAGAGATGATGTTACAGTTGGACAAACCAGGCAGTCAATGGCTTGATGGTAAATAATCTCCATAAAACCCACATATATGACAAACCATTGACTTGATAATGAGTATCTCCCTTCTTGTTAAATATAGAACTATTGTAAACCAGGAAGTTATGATAATAAATAACATGTACACATGAACATTTGTTTTAATTTACTTATTTATTTGATCAGTGTTTCACACTGCACTCAAGAATATTTCATTCAGCATTATGTTGGGAGGAAAGCTGAAAGCCCTGGGAACTACCATCACCTATAGTTTGCTGGTAGACCTTGATCGTGGTCATGTGTGTGACTCTCTTCACCAGGTACTCAAGAGAAGAAAATCTTGGATGATCTGACCACCTTGTACAGACAGAGTGTACGACCCATAGAAGAGGCCTTCAAGTTTACAACCCTTCAGAGACATGTGATCACAGGTAAATGTACACAGCTTCCAAAAGCTTGATGAAAGGTGACTTAAATGTGCATGTACAAGAAAACTGCAACATGTGCTAAGTGGGAAACACCTCTAGGGGCGTGTCAAAACGCAGTGGTTTTTATACACATTTACAGCAGAATTTCACCAGATGAGATAAGAATTTTATGGGGAAATAGTGTATGTGTGCTTTTTGTTATTTTTTTATTTTTTATTTGTGGGGAGGGGGGGTAATATGCCTTATGATAAACTCTCTCAAAGCCCAAACAGAACAGAGAGTATACAGGTATGTGCGACTGAAATGTAATAAAAACTAATTCTGAAAAACTTTCATGATTACTTTCTATCATATATGTAAGATGTACATTAAATATAAACTCATTTCTGCAGGCATTCAACATTTTGTAACTATTCACAGAGGGTGAGATGCACGCCAAGCCTATGGTGCTGTTTCTAGGCCCCTGGAGCAGTGGAAAAACCACAATGATTAACTACCTGCTGGGGTTGGAGGGCACCAAACAACTGCACACTGGTGAGTGATAGAATCACAAGCAGAATTTCATATTAGACACTGTCACAATCACACAACTGTACATCTACTGGGCTTTGTCATCAAGAGAAGAAACAATGCCCACAATGTTTATAGTCCCTATCACACAACTGAATCCTATCTGATGTACTGTAAGTTATCGACCAGTTTCACACTGAATTATTTGTGATCAAGATCATTGCCAATGGTGAACGAGCCATAGCTTACATGGAATTTGAAATCATATTTGAAATGTAAGAGTTATGTTTTCAGGCATCTAAATCTGAAGACATTTATCAATGCAGCACCAAATGGCCATGTCGATGAGCCTCATGCTATCTGCAAGAGTGATGCGAATCTCATTTGTACAGAATAACTTCACAGAATTCTCTCATGGTGTCGTCGGGATAGACTCATACCTGTACATGTCATTTTTAAGGAAGTAGCTTTAGTAAGTTTATAGTTTTACATACACTGATGTCAAAGTGGTGAGTAGGAATACAGTGCCTGTGTTAGAAAAAAGCTGAAACATAAACTTATGGCGATATTCCCTATTTTGTTTATTTATATTCACATTACTGATTTCAAAGTTACCTTGATGACCAGCACTGACACTTGTTACTAACCACCCGGTTGTTGTCTCACAAACTTGAGGGGGGTTGTGTTTGCCAGGTGCAGAGCCCACTACCCGGGATTTTACAGTCATCACCTCTGGCCCTAAGTACAAGACAGTAGAGGGTATGGTGCTCCTGTCAGACTCTACCAAACCTTACACACCACTACAGAAATTCGGATTGGTGAGTTGACTATGAAGTAATCCCCCACTCTCTCAACCCTCACACACCCAGCAACCACGTCTGATTACTGCAAACATTCTTATTCCTCCTTTTCTTGGACTTGAAAACAAACTATTGGACAAGTAATTACCCAAGCATTGAACAACATTGTCATATGAGCAGAAGACCCAAGTCATCAGTTATCACGTTTAATGGTGTACCTGATAATATTTCATGAATGTGATGAGTCAGGTGTCTGGGCAGTGAACAACCACAACCACACCTCACCAGGTATCTGATAAACATTCAGATGTCAGATGTAACAACTAATCAATGATATATCCTTCTCTCCACCACAGGGTTTTGCTGAACGTCTGACAGGAATAGAGCTTCCATCTAAACTGCTTGAGAGAGTTACCATTATTGACACACCAGGAATCATAGAGAACAGAAAACAACAGGAGAGGGGTTACCCGTTCAACGACGTCTGCCAATGGTTCATCGACAGGGCCGCTCTGATTTTCGTTGTTTTCGATCCCACCAAACTGGATGTGGGAACAGAGCTCGACAAGCTGTTCCAGCAGCTAAAGGGTCGCGAGTCTCAGATCCGCCTCATCCTGAACAAGGCCGACACCGTGCAGACGCAGGAGCTAATGCGCGTCTACGGAGCCCTGTTCTGGAGTCTGGCGCCCCTTGTGAACCTTATTGAGCCGCCTCGCCTCTACGTTGGATCTTTCTGGCAGAAGTCCTTCAAAGACAACACTATTGCTGAACTGTTTTTTGCAGAGGAACTCTCGCTGCTGAATGATGTCAATCAGGTCATCAAGAACCAGATTGAGAGCAAGATTTCCTTCATCCGGCAGCATGCCATTCTGGTCAGAATCCATGCTCTGCTGGTGGACAAATATGTTACCACCTACACAGAAAACAAAGGCTTGCTTTTCGGTGACAACGAAGCCTTGAAGAAGAAAATTATCGAGGAGCCAGAAAATTACCCAATTTTCAAGAACATTCTTGGCCACAAAGATATCAGTAAACAGGACTTGCCCGATCCTGAGATTTACAAAGATTTCTTTGCTATTCATCCACTGGATTCCTTGAACCCACTGTCCTACCACTGTCCAAGGCTGGTAGGGAAGTGTATAATAAACAAGCTCGAATCAGCCATTAACATAGATCTTCCTCAATTACTACTGCGATACCAGACGCTCCATGGCCAGGAGACGTGCGACTCGAAGAAGCATGGCTGCAACACTGTCAAGGGTCGGAAAACACACCATCACAACAGTGAGAGGGAAGAACATGAATACAAGGATGAAAAAAAAAAGGAGGAAAAGTTTAAAAACATAAACTCTCATTCACAGAAAGTAGATGAAAAAGTTAAACGCAGCATGCGACCAACAGAAAAGGAGAAGACACCTTCAGAAAAAGTCAAGGAGCAGGAGACAGAAGTACCAGAAAAGAAGACAAATGAGACAAAGGAAAAGGACATTGCAGAAGAGAAGAAACTGACAGAAAAACATCCTGCAGCAGGTCGGGAAAAAGCCTAGGCTGTGGCAGCCTCTGAGCTGGTGCCTCAGATGGTAACCCACCTCAGGTGATACCCAAATGTGGTGTGGATATTCTCTTTTTTTTTTTTTAAAAAACAATTTCCAACGTCTCTTTTCTTTATTTGATAATAGTGACCATACCACATGCACATGTAGGTAGTACTGTAGTATGACCTTTGAAGAAGACAAAACCATATCGCAAAACTGGCCAAACATAATTGATAAGACTTTATGCAAAATATGTGTACATCTTTAGTCAAGCTGTTAAGAAAAGACACTATTCTGATAAAATCTAGTTCATAACAAACAGCCTGAGATTATCTTGTAAACTTCTCAACTGAACTGCCTGAGTTAGGTTTCATGACTATGAATCAAACAAGTCGAAATAATGACACTGCAGTGAGTGATGCCTTCCTTTAGAGGGAGATAAAACTTCATTGTGTTAATCAAATGCACAGAATGAAAGTCATAGGTGAAATGCAAAGGTTTTAATCTGCTACTGAAATTTAGCACAGTAAACACTTGGTGACGAAAGATTGTTTTATCTTGTATGAGTTCATAGTTTATGTGTTACCAGAAGTATTCCACATAAATCTAAACAGCCTACAAATCACTGAAAACAACAGGACTGTTTTTCTTTTAATTTTGGAATTTCATGACTTTGTATAGTAGTGGTTCTGGTGCATTCTCACGATGATCTACCACTTGATGCTGTTACGCTTAGGCCAGTAACACTTGATTCCTGCCAGTATATTTTGAAAAATGGAAGTGGGCAGAGGAACCATTTTTGTTATCATGTCAGCTGTATTTTATGATGATCTCACAACCTGTAGCAATTCTAGGTAAAATGAAATAATGAGTTCCTTTCAAGAGAATAAAATGATTTGTGGGCAGTGGCGAAAAAGCAAGGAATCAAGTGTGATCATCTTTATGTAAGGGAGAATGACAGAGACCACTTCAATGTCAAAAAATTTTTAAAACAAGGAGAAATCAGGACTGTAATGTACATTTCACCTGTATTATGGAGCACAAATGTGCAAATGAAAACGAAAAGCTTCCAAATCCTTATGACACAGCAGGAGGAGCCTGTAGGCAATGGTCTAGCAAAAGTTGAAAATGGTTGCCAGTGTGGTTGATGTATTTAATATGTTAAAAATGGGGACAGAACGATACTAACATTTCTTTACACAGGTGTGAAAAACCCTATGAGTTTAGTTAGGACTGTTATTAATATATTATATGACTGATGTCTATAGACTGAACATGGTGCTTTATAATTCCCATATCCAAATGACCATTCCTTACAATCCTGTACAAATATATATTACCAGAAAACATGTTCTCCATAGAAACCTGTTTTATTTATTTAGACAAGGTGCCATGCACTAGTATGTATTTATGTATATAGATCCTGTTTATGGTATTTTTGAAGAAGATAGACAAGGCATATGCTTCTATAGGTTGATGATGATTGTATGAAGATTTGATGACAGTCTAGCGAAAAGTACTGGTGCATGTAAATGAGTCTGCGCACAGTTATCTTGATGCTGCTTACAACCTAGCATTTCTGACCCACATTGGCTAGGTAAACTAAAATGTTCCTGGGTCGTTGAGGTTGTAGGTTAGTGACAAGATACAGGTGTACATCATCAAATATAAATCATATAAAAAATAAATTTCTATTGATTAATACAAGTATATAGTGATTGTACTGTGTAGGTTGAGGGTTGAGTGGAGATATGAAAAGTGGCTTTTGTAACTATATGAGACTGTTAACAGTGTGATACAATTAATATTCTAGTATTTTTTACAGATTTTGAAGAGGTGCCACTTTAAAGGTTGCATGAATGTTTGGAACAGTGTACAAATAAGTGTAGTTTTGCCATTCTAGGATTTGGCAATGTAAAATTACGAGATGAGAGTGTTACCTATTGCAATCACGTGGAATAAACAATCTTCAAGTATGGTGTCACGGAAATTCACTAAAACAAATTATACCCCAATTCAAAGGTTTCAGAATGCTCTCATTACAGTAATATTGTGCCATGATGTAAGCCTGGAAGATGCTAAAAGTGCTACAGAAAATACACGTCCAATGATAACTGTTCATCAACAATTACTGTAACATATGTAAGCTGTGCAAAAAATAGTGGGATAAAAAACAGCTGATGGGAACACAGTAAAGCATTCATGTACATATCCTGACTACATCATTACTACACGCATTTCAATTTAGTGTAAGATGTGGGTGAAAAACTGACAACATCTATTGGAGTTAGCACAAAACTGAGACTAGATATAAATGCTTTTTAATAAGTTCTAATTGTGCTACCAGAAGATGTAAGATGTACAGAGACAACAACAATGCCTGTGATCTACATGTTAAATGTTTCACTAAAACTGGCCTGTAAAATGCAAAGAGTTGTGCTTGCCAGAATGCAAAGATGTTGTTCAGTGTTCAAGTAAATCTATCCCCGACTAATCTATGAATGCATTAGTTTTAACGCTCGTAAAACATGATTACTATTCTGTCATTTTTATGATTCTTCTTTTGAAAAAATTTACACCTCAATAAACGTTGTCTGAACTGCAACAACAAAGGATGATGGCATTTATTAAAAGAAAACCTCTTTTGTGAATTCTGAGAGAGGACTCGACAGATATATTGCAGTAGCAACAAAAGATAATTATACATGTCCACTAAAATTGCAGCACAAAAGTCATCAATTTAATGATTAATTACTTATACTCAGTTTTAAGGGCGGAGAAAACCATACTACCTGCGAAAAATCAGACCATCACGTGTACATCAGCAGTTGATATTATTTTGATAATATTATGTTTCTTCAAATATTTGGCTTATTTATGTTGATGGAAACATACCCTTATTCTTCAACCTTTTCACATAGGAAAGAGCAAATTTCAGTACAATTTATGCACATTTTTAGTTTGATTTTGGGGACAAAACTACATTGGTTGGATCGGGTAATTTCAGGGTTTCACAAAAAATATAATTTCATCAGTATACACAAAATGATGCCTTCAAAAAATGCTTGAATAAACACCTAGTTAACATGCGAAAAGGTAATTACAGTAATCAATATTCGAGCTGGCATGATGAAACCAGTAATAGTAGTTCCGAATAATCAATCAGGCATGAAAAATCCCAGGCAAGCTCCCACAAATCGAAAGATAGATTGTGTGATTTGTTGGTCAGTGTAGCTAAATAGAGAAGAAAAAAAAATGCTTTTGGCAAAAAAAAAAAAATGTTAAGCATGAAATTTGTCTCAGAATCAAATGTAACTTTATACAGATTTAAAAAAAAGTCTAGGGAAAGGAGGAGAAATGTACTTACGTTCGGTGTTACCTCTTTCAAAAGGGCATTTGCCTCCTCGTCATAATCTAGTTTACATTGCTGTGGTAAGGTCATGATAGGCGTCTTCCCATTTGCCTAACAACCTGAAACATATTAGTGCAACTGGTGGTAACACTGCCAGGGGATTTATAGGCCTGTCACACTTAACAGATCTTCACACAATGTAAGAAAAAAAAAAGTAATGAACTGAAGTTTCAGATCAAATCATTTTTTCAAAAAGCTTTAAATCCTTGATATGACTATGATTTTCAATTCCCAATTGCATCCAAATGTACCTTAATCACTTGTCTAAAAAAAAATAGGATGGATTGGTTGATTGATTGGTAGATTGATCTTGAACACTTCATTCAAAAATATGGCTAAAACATATTTCAATCAAAAGCAGAATAGTCAAGCTTTAAAAAGTGTCATACTTTATTGGCTTAATGAGATTTCACCTCTTAACAGGTAGAACAAAATGACAATACGACCTAAATGGCAGGTGTGATTCCAGGAGACATCTTGATCATTTTATCCAATCAAACACATGGCTATCAGATTGCATGGCCTAAGCTGTGACAATAGCCTTTACCTATTCACTCCATGAAGTGACATATGATAACACATAACTACATCATAAGACATCATTCTGAGATCATTTGGAAAGATTCATTTACCTCCAGCCAAACTGTGTAATACTCAACGACAGTATCACAAATTATGTCAGACATACCGCCTACGTAGGCACGCTGTTCAAATTATACAACTACATTTTTTTTCATTCATGTTACTGTTTAGTCAGCATGCACTTCCTAAATAACAAATATCAAAGCCAGTGAAAAATTCATCAAGGATGCAGAAGGTTTATGGGAATGAGAAGACTGCATCTCATCAGACAATGCTTAAAATTAATGACATCTTATGACATACTTCATTTTCCCTCAATTTATTAGAACTGAAGAATTTCAATTTTGCCATTTGTCTTCCTCGCATACAAGGGATGTTTTACTTTTACACTAAAATTATTGAAACGCCCTGTTTAAGTCGAGGTGCTTTCTCTGACATCCGCAAAAACCAGGTCAGCACTGTTCTCACTTAGAAGCCACATCCAAAAATTGAAGCATAAAATCCACTGACAGTCGAACGCCTAGATCAGCCTGAGTGGTGTTTACATTTATTTCCATTTGTGTCAGAATTGGAAAAGAACCCAGTTGCACAATAATCCTATTGTAATTTTGTTAACACTTAAAAGGGGTGAGAATTATCGGTACCAGCACAAACCCTTATTGAGCTTGACCTGAACCAGGAATACGCCGGCCATGCATCTAGAGGCTACTCATAAACCGTATAAATGATATAGTATTCCTATTGGTATGAACAGTTCAAACAGTGGCAGAAATATCCTTCCAGTATGTCCAATTTCTCTGAGAAAGCTTTTTATCACTTGGTCCTTCATGGAAGAAGTCCACAACTTTAAATTGCCATAGGTTACTGCTTAGACTATTATACAGAAAATACCTTTGATGTTAGCTTGCTGTCAATAATGGAGACATGCTGATGCTGTGACTAAAGATGAAGTTTCACTAAACTTTTACAACGATGAAAAAAATTTTTTAAAAATATTTAATGTCTGTTTAAGATACTTCGAATGGTACCCTTTCAGTGGACATAAACATTAGTCAGTTACTGTCTTCCCCTTTTGAAAGTCGCAGTTGAAACAGCAAGAGCTGGATTCCATCATAGGACCTCATTACCTAAGATCCCTGTAGAGAGCCAGACAAAAAATTGAATAAATTTTAAGAATGATACTATTTACCCTTGATGTGACCTTCACCAATATATTTCAATCATTTTACCACAGACTTCTCCACAAAACAGGTACATGTAATATGACCACCTGCTTTGGAAAAGAATAGCTGACAGATAGATCACCTAAACAAAATGAATTAAGAATGGCATCTACAATTACTTAGTGTGAACGAGACCTCAAGTAGCAGATTGTCTATCTATGAGGACCTTAACAGATGGACATACCTGTATGCCTTCCCTCTCCATTTGTAAGGCTGTGCAGTGTCGGCATTCAGCTCTATAGCTTTTGTACAGTCTCGAATGGCTGCATATGGCTTCTGCATGGCTACGTAGACGCTGCAGAAAGAAAGACACCCAGAAATATGACTGGAAGGTATAACCCAATGGCAGTAGATGGTTCTCACAAAATAAACTGCAATGAAGCTGGAACAGAACAGATACTGGCAAAATTTCCTTCGCACAGCATTTATTTTTTATGTTTGAGGTTTTATGATTATTTGGTACCAGCATATAGAGCCAGCCAATATAGTTTGATTGGCATCACTGTAGCCTGCCACCAGCCTGCCAGTGGCTTGCATGCAATGTGCATCTGTGATCAAACGTGCCTCGGTCTGTGATGACAGGTGCTCACTGCATGATGTTAATACATCTTGATTTGTCCATACATCATGGTCTGTGGAGACATGATACACCTATCATGTTCTAGGGTGATGTAGCACTGAATAATACAGCATGGTCATAATACAGCACGGTCTACAGTGACAGTACAGCATAGCGTATGGTGACTCAGTACAGCACTGCCTATGGTGACTCAATACAGCATAGCCAATGGTGACTCAATACACCATGGCCTATGACCACTCACAACAACAGTGTGTGGTAATTCAATACAGCATTGGTCTATTTTGACTCACGACAACACAGTCTATGTTGACTCAATACAGCATGGTCTACTCATCACAATGTTTCACAATACCAGATTGACTACTCACCTGGCCCTTTTAGCATAGAGCGATGCTGTGTGTGGGTTCTTCTTTATGGCCTCTGTGAAGAGCCCTAAACTCTCCTCATGACGACCTACAATGTCAGCAAATATATATAACATATGTGAAGTGAGAAAAGGCTGCAACTGTATTTAAACAAAAAAATTATACATTTAAAATGCATTAAAGAAGATTTTATGGAATAATTATAGACAATGGGACATTATAAACACTGCCTTGCGAAACTGGTTCTATCACATTGATAGTTTTCCCACAGTACTCGTTTCCTCCACCCATACGGTGTGAAACAACAATCAAATAAATGTATTTTGAAAAAATAGGGCAAGGCATATACATGCATTATAGTAATAGGCCCCTGATTAAAAAATGGCCAGTGAAAGTTGGTATCACTAATATTCCCTTGAAGTTTTTGTCAACCAGGCACTACATCGCTATCCTACACCAAAATCTTTCCATGCCTGGCACTACAGTACTATCCTTCTCAAAAATCTTTCAATACCTGACACTACATCACTATCCTACTCCAAAACCTTTCAATGTCTGGTACTAAACACCATCCTCTTCCAAAATCTTTTAATGTCTGGTACTAAACACCATCCTCTTCCAAAATCTTTTAAAGTCTGGTACTAAACACCATCCTCTTCCAAAATCTTTCAATGTCTGGTACTAAACACCATCCTCTTCCAAAATCTTTTAATGTCTGGCACTACATCACTATCCTTGTTTAAAATCTTTCAATGTCTTGCACTAAATCACTATCCTTCCCCAACAGATTTACAGTGTGGCACTATATCACTATTCTTCTCAAAAAGCTTACTAGGGCAATACTTTCACTTTCAATATACTTTCAATACTTTCACTGCGGTATCCTTCAAACACCTCCAGCATCTGGCATTACATTACTATTCTTCTCCAAAAGCTTTGGAACAAGATAGCCAACTGTCTCCATAAGAATTCATGGTCTCAGACAATGAAGGATGACCTCCTTTGAGATTTGCTTGGACAAGACAACTTACCTTCTCTGAACGCTTTTGTGGCCTGAGACCTTTTGACATCAGCCTCATCCATCATTTCCTCTGTTACCTCTACAGTTTCATCAATCTCCTCTTTAGGTTCACCATCATCCTCTACATTCTCCAAAACACCAGTGTTGTCTAACTCTGAATCAACAACAACATATTGTACTCATAAACAATTTCACATATCTTTACAATAAACAATGGAAATACATGTATCTCCTAAACGTTTCCATGTACAGTTCTAGACTCTTTTCAGCCTTCACATAATAAAAAGCCCTTAACACAATCTCAATTAAATTCTCCTTGGTATAGGTGATATGTATTAACTTACGGGATTGGGAGAGTAGAATGAAGTAAAAGGGGACCAGAACAGAAAAGTTCCTTCAACACAAACACAGATTTCTTTTTAATTTATTTACTTATTTAATTGGTGTACTATGCCATACTGAAGAATAGTTCACCTATATGACGGCGGCTAGCATTATATTGGGAGGGGGAAACCCACAACTATCGGCAGGTTGATTCCTTTTTAAGGTAAGTAAAAATGCCCTCCCTAGGGCTTTGTGTGTTGTGTACACTCAATTTGACAATAAGTGGATGCCAGATTGCAGTAAAGCATTTCACCAGACTTGAGACAGCCTAAAGACATTATTTCCCCTCCACCAACTGACGTATGTTGTCAACGAGATAACGTGTTCCATTACAACTGTACACATTTAGTGCATGTACCATGTATAATATACTTTCACACATCACCTACCGATTTCACTTTCTTCACTTTCAGGCTCAGGTTCTGGCTCTGGTTCTGGCTCCGCCTCGGGTGTTTTTGGCTTTGTGGGTTCTTCCTAAAAGCAAATACATGCACATGTTTTACTTGCATCTTTATTGGATTACTTGATTTATTTAAACTAATGGTGTTTAAGAGGAAAGATATCAAAAAATATGACCAAAGTTATTTCAGAAGAGGGTTCTATAGAGACCTACATAGGCATAGGCAATTACATGCTTAATAACTCAATGAATCACCTATTAATCTGGAATTCTTACCAAGCCATGGGACACACCATTTTAGAGAAACCGGACAGATGATGTCACATCATCCGTACCCTATGCTCCTAAGTACTGGAGGCGAAAAACCCCTGTGTCATGTGAGTGTATGTAATGTGCCCGCTTGTTGCTTGACGCATTTCCAACACTTTTATCTAGCCTTTGACATGTGAAGTGCGCTCCCCCTTATTATGACAACAAAAGGCCATACATTACGGCCTCCTGGATGAGACCTTGGGGAATATCGCCAGATGTAGTCCACTACCACTTTCTCATTGAAAATGGTTTTAAAGTATACCTGAATAGGGTCTCACCGAATTACATCTCTTGACGTCACTCTCAAGTCTAAAAGCATTTTTAGGAGTAAGCTACTGTTAAGTGGGACCTCAGTAATTGACTAAAGGCAAGTTTCCGTGTTAACCACATCAGCTCCGTGTAGTCGATGAATTATATGTAGCTTTTTTTTAATTTTTAATTAAGCTATTCAAATACAATAGACAGATTCAGCAAACTCAAGCTGAAAAACATGTACTTCATTCAAAATTTCTCAACATTTATGCGACTCTCAAAGGCTGATATCATGTCTTTTACATTCTGTTGCCCAGAAAATATTTGTCACTGCTGTGAAATAATGTACCTACATACCCTATGCTTTAATAAGTGGGATCCCACTTCTCATAGTCGCACGTGTAAAAAAAAAAAAAATCTTACGTCATAACGTGTTACGTTATAGTTACTGTTGTGTGATTCAGAGCGGGCTTAGTGTCCTCGTAATCAGAAGGAAAACAACTGATCTAACAATACTTCCACATGGTAAAATGGTGAACTAGGAACCGGTGACATCACAGCGGAACAGATGCCTTATCGGGTGGTAGAAATACTTTGCCCTTGATTGGTTAAAACTGAGGGCATGGCAGTGTGTTTGTTTTTCCCTACATGGGACGTTTTTGCTAGCTTTGAACTGCGATATCATGGTTATCCTACTCTCCTTTAAAGGAGTACATTCTCACTGTTGAATAGCCAGCATGATTTATTCAAGCATTACTGAGGCTGTGAGCCTTTACCCAGATAATTCGCCACCAATCAGCCCTGTAATTCTGTAAATCATCAGTCTGATATTCCGCTACTTACTGGTTCAGCAGGTTTTTCTCCTGCACCGTCAGCAGCCTCAGGCTCTTTAGGTTTGTATGGAGGTAGCTTGGCACCTAATCTGTAAAACAGAAAATCGCATTAAACCAACATGGACACCAACACCAGAAGTGTTACTATTAAATTATCCTAACTTTACCAGAGCTTTCTACACTGAAGCCACATTCACATTTCAGGCTGCACATTATGACACTTGCCACAACGGTGCAGTCAAGGCTGAATTAGTATCCATTCTGAGGACAAAACTGCTGTCTGTAGCTAATAAAACAGCAACATTTCAAAGTAATGCTACTTGGTGTTTCCAGTGCATGGACTGTTCTTGTCAGATGGTAATGTAATTTGCAACAGAATTCCAATGAAATGGAAATTTAATGCAGTGCCTACGCCAGCACTTGGTTAAGACATTGGCCCTTGAGTCAAAATATGCCCCCAATCCCACTGCACTGTGACATCTCATGACATTTCAACTAAAAACAAACGACCACCTGCAGGTTGCTGACAGACCATCCCACGTACGGCTGGAGAGGAAGCCAGCATGAGCTGAACTGGAACTCACAGCGGCTGCATTGGTGAGAGGCTCCTGGGTCATTGCACCACTCTGGCGTGCCAACCCCCTTGACCATGGAGGCCCCCTTTTGAATTTGATTACGTTACAATATTTTTTAATCACTTACCCTTCTAACCATATTCTGTAAAAGTTCAACTCCGGTAGATGAAGAACATTTGGATTTTTCTCACACAGCTTGACAAAGTCCTTCAGCAAGTCCAACTGCTCCTTATCCATTTTGACGTTGGAGAGCTGCAGCCAATTAACTAGACTGAACAGAACAGACCAGTTTGAAGAGAACAGCACACAACAATGGACCTTTTCTCTCAGAAGCACTAATAATACATGAATAAAAATACTGATTAATGCTTTTCCAGGTATGTTTAAAACTAGGCCTGAATTTTTAAATGATACTTAGGAGGGAATTCTTAACTGATACCTGTGTTAAAGAAAAAATCATGATCTATAGCTAAAGCATCCTCAACGTCATTGCTGGTACATTATTGTTCTTTATGTGACAATGAACAGGGTATATATGACATAAGTAAATATTTCATTTAGGCTTTACATCAGCAGCTGGTGATATCGTGTGTTCCTGCCTAAGACATCATCAGGTAAAATGGAAGTGATACAAAAAATTTAGTTTCTGTATGATCTTCCAACACTTACAACTGAAACACTCATAGTGACTGATTAGGATGTCAACCTTTTGGTTTATTTTACATCATAACCTCTTTCAAACTTTAGTTTCCCTTTATTTAGACAAGGTGCTGAAAGCTTCAGAATAGAGTGTGTAACCATAACATATTTAGTAACTGTGAATAATGTTATACTTTCAGCCCGTCACACAACCATATCAAGTCATAGTCTTTGAGGGTGGAGACTTAAAAAAGTGCATCTGTAATGATGTGCATGATATGTTACACACATGTTGTTGATCTATTTTTCCTGTAAAGCACACAAATGCTCACTTCTGTAGACCTTTCCGACTATCGGCCATTCTGAGGACCATCATGTTTTCTGTCACAGATGCTTTCACCAAGAAAGGACTGCTGAGGTAACATTGGTGTGAGAAAGATTGGTGACGTGTGGATCCATTCAACAAATATTGACAGCACATATTTAACGTATGCAAACAGGACATACGCTATTGCCTAAGTTGCGTTTCACTTGGTGCGATAAACCAAATTGTATCAAATGACGACACGAAAAAACCTACCATAGGAGCACAGATTTTAATATATGGAGGGTTTTCCGAGACCGAGGTGGTAAGAATGTCAGTGTGGCACAAAGACTCTGAGTCTCTCACCAATACAGTTGCTGTGAGTTCAAGTCCCACTCACGATGGCTTCCTCTTCAGCCACACATGGGAAAGTCTGCTTTCCTGTAACCTGCAGATGGCCGTGTGTTTTTGCCCCAGTTTCCTTCCACCATAATGCTGGCCTCCGTCATGTAAGTGAAATATAAAATCTAGGAGGAATGTAGCTATATTCCTCCATGCAGCTAAAATTCTTGAGCTGCCAATCAACTTTGAACCAATCAAAAAATAAATAATATGCAGAAAGCATTTACACTATAAATAAGCACGTAGATAGATATATAGAAAGAATTTATCCAGTGTCAATGTCACTGTCTCCTGAAATATTTTGTACAATCATAGTAATATAAAACAAGTAGAGTTGGAAACATGTTGTTGTTTTGGATTGACTATTGCAGGTCCAGTTTTCGTCAAACCGTGGTCACGCTTAAAGTTTCATTTTCTTCCCGAAACTACATAAATTTCTTAAATGATCACCACAAAATGGTGCCTAACAATGACGTATCCTCATTATCCGGCTTTACTTTTTATAGATCCTCTTTGTACTTACGATACTTGAAAGCGTTGTGATAACCACGCAGTAGGCCTCGGTATGTTCTCGAGAATACAATATTGGCGGTGGTCGCGGTGACCTATTTGCTGACAAGCCCCCCACCCCTTCTTCCCCGTCTTGATATAATAAAATAAGCACAAACCTCCTAACAATCATATTTACTTCTTTTCGTAAATAAATTTGATTGGTAATCATGTTCAAAGCTACTTTATGCATCTGATAAATCAGTATGGGAAATGGATCTGTGTTTTCTGTCATTATTGATGATGTTGGTAGGGGCTTTCAGGTGCTTCGGGCCGCCTTGGTACTTTCACACAAGCTCCTTGTAATCGGGTTGTGTTTATCACCAGCTGTGTGTCACAGCGACTGGCATGGCACATTGTTGTCTCAGGTCGTGCTTAGCACTCTCAATAGCTGTAAGGTTGTGTTTGTAATTTAGCAGACCATTATGTAGATGTTGATGTACCGAACTAGTTCAATCAATAACTTGAATAAGCTGAGGTAGAAGCCTGAGGCTCATACCACTAGGCCTAAAGCATTTATATGTGAATAGACACAGACGCTCAGAAAATAATGATACTGCAGAGTGACATTTCAATGTTTCCACAAAAAAGATGACGAAGTATTGAAGTGTCAGATATGTGACTTCTTTTGTCATGTTTGTGTGCTTTTGGCAATTAAGGTATTGGGTACAGCATAACTCGTGATGAGACCTGGCCTACAGTATATATGTAGCCAGTACATTACTTGCATCAGCAGACCTGATCAAAGTATGTATCAAACCTCAGAATTTATCAAGTGAAACATTAGCATGGTAAAATGTATATCCGTGGCATTATAATAAGCACAGGTAGGACTATTCCAAGGCATGATAACACATCAGTTTATATTTTATTGTTTCTTAATGCGGGCTGCACTCCAGAATTTGGTAAATAATAAAATGCAGAGTATACACAGATTTAATTTTCATTGCCTTGGATGGCAACCCACCTGTATGTGTGTATGTGAAATTATGACATAGCCGGTACATTATAACCACTATTAAGCTTACATGAATGTTATGTTATGATGTGGTAGTACTTAAATGCTATGTTTAGTGATGTTTTCTATTTTCCAGTAGTCATGTTGAGAAGTATCAGAAATGCTCTTCACAGGAAGCGAAATTGTGAACTGCGTCATGGAAACATTAAGCGATTCTTTGGTCAGCCTGCTGCCCAAACACACCCACATCTGCTGCAGGAAGGGGAGGTCACTCCGGGCATATCAAGAGCAGAATTCTGTTACCGAAGACAAAGACTGATGGAGGCAATATGGAAAACAAAACTTCACAGAAAATCAGTTGCCAACCACATTGCATTATTCCCATCTGCCTGTAAGTCTTACATGACACATGACATCCCTTACCCTTTTCGACAAAACACAGACTTCCTATACCTCAGTGGGTTTCAGGAACCAGACAGTTTGCTCATGTTGCACAGTATCCCTGGAAAGTCCAGCAATTCGTTCAAATCAGTTTTGTTTGTACCAAAGAGAGACCCTGACAAAGAATTATGGGATGGACCCCGATCAGGTGTGGAGGGGGCTGTGGATCTGACAGGTGTGGATGAGGCATACAACATCCATGAGCTTGAGCATTATTTACAGTGTTACTGTAGAGATACGGATTCCTTCGCTGTATGGTATGATTACATCAGACCCTGCCATAATGACCTCCACAACCGTGTGCTGGCACAGTTCCTCACTCAGAACCGACACACTGCCATGGAGACTACCAATCAGCTTGTCCAGGCCCTGCGTCTCATCAAGTCTCCGGCAGAAGTTGCACTTATGAAAAGGTCTTGTGAGATTGCATCAGAGGCTTTCCAGTCGGTAATGCAGTTCTCCTGTCCTGGGGTAATTATGTTTATGGTTTAAACATTATTTTAATACCTTCATTTGCAAATGGTCATCACTTAATTTCACATTCACATAAGCATTACTTACCTTCACTTTTCCCCAGTTGTAACTTATATTCACTTTCACACGTCCCTTACATACTTTCACAGTGTTCATGCCTACAGTGTCACACACTATCAGCTGTCATCCATCCGTTGTGCTTATGAAGAAAATTGAAGTATTTAATGTTAGAGTAGTTCAGATTTTTTTTTCTCAAGTTACACGTACATGTGAAAATCATGATAACTAATTTGTTGGACCTGCTAACAAAGAAAGCTTTACTTAAAGCCATTAAATATGATAACTTTTTGTTCTTCTTAGCAAGGCATTGAAACTGTAGACCTTTAGTAGATACATGTACAAGTGAGAATGGTACCAAAGTTGACAAAGATCTATACTGTGACAGGTGCTGCCTATTTACATGCAGTGTTAAAGGTATTTCCTATGCCAGTCCCAGGTGTTAGTTGGGTGATGGTCAAACCTGTTCTGGTTTGGTTGGGACTTCAGTTGGGAAATCTGCTGAATGGGTTTTCAGTTGTCCGCATTAATATTTTGCCTATGTTACTTATAGGTTAACGAGTCCCAGTTGTATGCTAAAGTGGATTTTGAATGTCGGATGAGAAGTGCAGAGTTTTTGGCCTATCCACCAGTGATTGCAGGTAAATTGCACAAGGTGGTGTATATGCATGACTGTTAGCTGATTAAATCAGTGCTAATTTGGCCTTATTTTCTCTTGATCCTGCTGATGAAGATAGACATACTGAGTGCAATAATTCTAAAAATGTAATTATTTAGTATAAATTTTGAAACAAAATGTATGCGAAGTAGAAACAAATTTTGTTTCAAAATACCAATTCTGGATGTGTGAAATATTAAATGTACGTCGTGAGAGAGTAATCAACGGTGACCTTTATGTAAAACTTGACAAGTCATACATGATTACCCCAAATGATCTAAAAATTTGACCAGGAGAGCATTTTGGGGGGCAAATAAATGTCTGGACTCCTTATCTGGTGCTGAACTTGACATATTCCCTGTTGGATATCACCCTAGCTTCAAATGCCACTAAAAACACCAGTCGATAAATAAATGGACACGGAGGTTATATATACAAAGTTTCTGTCCCATTACAGGTGGTGACAGAGCTAACATTATCCACTACATCAATAACAACCAGATCATCCATGCAGGAGAGTTGGTACTGATGGATGCAGGCTGCGAGCTCCATGGTTACTCCAGTGATATCACAAGAACATGGCCAGTCTCAGGTATGGCAAATGAGAGCTCTTATTAGATAGAATGGTAAATACCAGCCTATCCACCATAAATGATAGAAAAAGACATAAGTGTGAAAATACACTCAGTGTCAGATAAACCTTGATCATTTTTTGTCTAGAGGTAAAACTTTACCAGAATAAACTTTGGCTTAAGCTCACTCATACATGTAGCAATAGCGAAAGTCATGATCATGCTTGTTTCCTTCTGATTGTTCGTGGGAGTGTCTGCCAGCCACTTGCAGATGGTTGTCGCTTTTCCCAAGCTTGCTTTTCTCCTACCATAGTTGCTGGCCACATAGGTGATGTTGAACACTATGGAACACTACAAGGCTTCATAATAAATTATAAATAAAATAGACATGTAATATGAAAATATGCATTTACTTAGTGCTGAACATTGATACATTGTAATAGTTTTTCCCTCTAGTTTAAAGGTAAAAATTTAACTACCCAGTTCATATGTAGCAACGTAAGCCCAAGCATAGCAGTTATAGCAGAAGCCATTGTGTGTGTGGGTCTTGGTGTAATGTTGAACACATTATGGAACATTTAAAGGTAATGACCTCTAACAGTCGAAGTAGGCATCACTAAATAGACCACTTGAAACTATGCATAAATATGCTTTCATTTATTTCTCTAGATTTTTATGGAAAGAGTTAAAGGCATTCAAACATTTGAATTCTAAGGTGGGTTTTATGGACTATAGTATAAAAGTTTGGGAACTCCGACATCACAGGAAGTTTTTCCAACTCTAATCACGACACTGAATGTTGGAATAACTCTTTATACCCACGAGTAAAAGATTACTGAAATAATGTTCCCAAAACTTCCCCCCCCCCCTCCCCAAAAGAAGATGATGTGATGTCAGAGTACCTGGATACCATCAGTAAACGGCTCAAAAAGCCCACCATGGTTTTCGAATATTTGAATGCCTTTCAACACTCTCACAAAAAATCTGAAAAAATAAATGAAAGTATTTTTCTGCATAGTTTTCAGTCATCTATATGATGAACCTTACTTCACATTTTAGCTTTCTTTTACTTAAAGATGGATTGTTGGTTTTTGAAGAAGATTAGTGCTAAGTTGTATTGGGTCCTGATGAGTGCTTCTTATCCTATTTCTTCAACCTTTTCACATATGGAAGTGCTACGTTCAGTGCAATTTTTTAAATTTGATCTTGAAAACAAAACTATATTGGTGTATTTGGCAGGTTTTAGGGCATCACAAAAATAAAATTTTATCAGTCTACACAGAATAATACTCTCGTAATATGCCTGGACAAACACCTTGCAAACATGAGAAAAGGTTGCAGAATGATAGTATATACATGTGCATACATATTTCAGGCAATCAGTCCATCAATCCATGATATTTCAGGCCAGTTTTCTGCTGTACAACGCCTGCTGTATGAGGCTGTTTTGGCTGTTCAAGAATCCTGTATCCAGCAGTGTACCACCCAGAATTCCCTGGATGACATTTTCTTCCACATGTTGGATAAGTTAGGCCATCAGCTGAAAACGATCGGCCTGATCCCTCAGAACAGTAACAAGGACAGCAGGTTAAGGGTGAGATAGTCAGGATATTCACTTTTTATTTATTCATTTGATTGGTGTTTTATGCCGTACCCAAGAATATTTCACTTAGATGACGACAACCAGCATTTTGGTGGGAGGAAACCAGGCCAAGTCCAGGAGAAACCCACGACCATCCACAGGTTCCTATCAGACCTTCTCATTTATGACCAGAGAGAAATTAAGCCAGCACTTGAACTCCGAGCGACAGCATTGTTGAGAGGCATCTGGGACATTGTGCTAAACGAACATGCTAACCACCAGGCCATGGAGGCCCTCGGTATTCTCCATTAGTGAAGTATTTAAATTTTACAGTTGTGAAAATTTAATTTTGGATATTGCAAATAATTATTAGACAGTTATGCCTTATTCATACATATATATAGATCTATCAGTGTGCCACCTGACTTTCACTGTTTCTTTCCATTAGAGCATCAGTGAGGTCTTATACAAATCCTTTCTCTTGCTGGTTTTATATGTATGGTAGCAGCTTGAAGACACAGGGTTTGTCAGGATCACGACAGAGGATGATTGGCAGATTCCTCCATGTAAATGATACATGTCTGATTATGGTGTTCAAGGCTGGTTGAATGAGTTATCGGTATCAAGCCCTGAACAGGGCTTACATCATGAGAGTTTATGACTTTATTGACTAAGTTCTGTTTCAACCTCACCCGTTTTGTAGGCAGCCCGTCAGTTCTGTCCCCATCACCTAGGACATTACCTGGGCATGGACGTCCATGATACAGCCGGGATATCACGACAAACAAAACTACAGCCAGGCATGGTGGTCACAGTAGAGCCAGGCAAGTTAGATTTATTTGTCACTGTGTACAGTACACTCACAACTGAAACAGTCCACTGGTCAGGTCAAGAAATACATAAATACATGAAGCAGATGGCACAATGAGTCCTTGATGAATGGGGTGTTTTGGCTTGGAGGTCTGAAGTCCTCTTCTATTCCATTCTGCCTTGTATTTTAAGATTAATAGAGGCAGGGAAATGTTGTAAATTCATATTTCAGGCTATGTCCTTTATCAGTGAAGTAACGAAAAATTCATAGATGGGCTACACGAAAGGGTCCAAATCAGAGCAGAACACACTGTTTTATTCTGCTGCAATGCTGTGTACTACCGAAAATTTTTCTTGTTTGACAGTGCACCTAATTACAGGTTTCTACACTAATTACCTCAACCTTTTCTCATATGAAAGGGCAACTGTCAGTGCAATTTATAACAAAACTACATCGGTTGGATTGACCTGCTTCAGGGCTACACGAAAAGTACAGTTTTATCAGTCAACACAAAATAATGCTTTCAGAAGATGCTTGAATAAACGCTTTGCAAACACGCAAAAAGGTTGAAAAATTACAATAGGTGGTTTTCTATAATTATAGCATTTCCTCTCATACACATGCAGACATCAAAGAATACGAAGGACCGGTGCTGAAGACTTCTCATTTATTTGTATGATTATTACTTCACGACTACTTTTTGACTTTAATATAGGGATTTATATCACATTTAACAGATTCTTTCTCTTAATTCATACAGGTATTTATATCCCAGCTTCCACTACTACAGTGCCTGCTGAGTTTAGAGGGATAGGAATCCGCATAGAAGACGATGTTCTGATCACAGATTCTGGACAAACAGTTCTCACAGAGAAATGCCCCAAACACCCAGATGATGTGGAGGCCATGGTGAGAAGCTAGTCTGCTGGAGAGGAAGCCACTATCCAAAGATCCTGTGATATTAGTCTGGTAGTGTCTTTGTGGCTGGAGATAATTCATGGGAACTTTACTGCAGTACACACAAACTTATGTGGAAAATTTATTGCAAACTGATTCTCAGTTACAAGTAGATACCACACAGGTACCAGTGACTGGTCAGACAACCTCTTCATAAAAACCACCAACTAAATTTGAGGATTGTACCTTTGATGACAAGTTTGTGATTGGTTTTGATTAAATGAAATCACGATTCAATTGAGATTTGAGTGCTGCCCTGTCATGAAGTGAAACAATGACCTCTCTGAAAACCGCACAACTCTGATATAGTAGGCCTGTATGCACGTATGAAACTATAATCCCAAAGTATGACCGCATCACAATAACTTTTTGATGGGTACATGGACTATTCTACCTCCACAATTAGAATGAACATAATAAAAATCGCATACCTTGCTTGACAGAGATTGAGTGATATAGCAAAATCACAGTGATCCGAAGAAGCCTGAGATGAATAAAACATCCCGGCTTTGACATGCCAGTTTGTGCACCATCAGTGAAAATTAATTAATGAAAACTCCTGAAATAAATTGTACAGCTAGAACTATAAATGTGCTAACCTAATTAAAATTACTGAAAATCTTCCCAGATTTAAGACCTACCAGTTTGTTGTATGGGCACGTAAGTAAATCAGCCATGGTTGATTCCATGAAAAAATAAAGGTGACCATTCAAAATCAGGTATTTACTGAGTGATATTCTGAATTACTCAATGTCAGCTCAGCTGGGAGTTACACTTCATGTTTTTTGGATTGTCAGTTTTCGGATGTTACGTATTCACATTTCAGAGAATTGCTTCATCGTCTTTATTACTGTCCTAGTGTTGGGATTTTGTTCTCCTGCTGATGACCCTTCGGTATCCAGCAGTGAGGAAAGGTGTGGCAGCCTCCGCAGGCCTACAGTGCAGCTCCACGCTGTGTCGGCAGCCTCCGCAGGCCTACAGTGCAGCTCCACGCTGTGTCGGCAGCCTCCGCAGGCCTACAGTGCAGCTCCACGCTGTGTCGGTTGCATGGGCAGTAACAATCACATTTCATGTCTACATCTCCTATTTTATTGTAATGCATATGCTTTATTCTGTTGGGCAAGGCCTGTTTCGATGCATAGGTTCCAGACGTACAGAATAACGAGAATCACACCGCTGAAAATGTTCATACCGCCTATTACTGTTATTACACCTGTCCTGATTTATGTACAATAAAACAACGACACATTGCTGTATATTCCCAGATCTTACCGTTGGCCAGAGATATGGCGAGGGACGATAAAGTGGCACATTTCCAGTCATAATTGTTTGTAACCTGTTTGCGTCCAGTCTTGCAGATTTTGTGAATCAGTAATGAGGCAAAATGTATTGGTCTAACTGAAAGTCTGAGGGACTTCATGCTATATTCTTTATACTAAAATAAAATAAATCTGGGTCGTGCATTTATAATATAGCAGACTTCCAGTTCCACTTTGGCCATATGTCGTACTTATCTTCTTTTTACAACATTTACTTGTATGTGTTAGCACTTGTGGCAGTGATTAAATTATATATTAAGAGTATTTTAAAAATTTATGAAAAAGTATAGTTTTCTGTTAAATAGGACAATATATAAATAATCAGTGAAACTTTAATGACAGCCTGCTTAATTTAGGCCAAAAGAGACACCCTCGCACATGTTAATATTAGCATGGGATTTTTTAAAAAATGTCAAGTACGTGTACGTGGGCTAAAAGGTGCATGCCTTGCAGGTTATGTCCATCTGTAATGAAGAAAAATGTTATTGGCTTTGTGTTAGTTGAAACTGGGATTGCCATGTCATATATTCCCTGTAATAAAATGAAACAATTCTTGGTCTTTTTCTGACCAAGTTTGGTGGAATTCTCAGCATCCCTCCATTATTCTTTAGATTCGTTTTCGTCATCTCCCCAGCGTGCCACATGGAACAACTTTCGTCTTTCTTTGCTTCTGACAACAGCGATCTCGCACTTGTCCTGAGATCTTACAGACTCAGTCGGAATCCATTTTACACCAATCGCGAAGGGATCGCAAGGTGAGGAGGGCCTCTTGATCTTTTTCAAAATTGACCAAACGCTAAATGCTCAGTAAATCAATATTTAATTGAATTAGAGTAATAGACAATATTTGGCTACACTCCCTTAGTCAATTCATTACCTGTAGATGCAGTGTATTGATGTAGTGAATCACAATCTGGATCATATGTTGTGTTAACTCTCTTATCATTTATTGAATCTGGGTCTTGTGTTTTTGTAACTCAGTAACTCTCAGACTTACCATTCAGTGAACCTGGGTCACATATTTGTAACTCATTGTTATGGACTAAAACTGGCTCATGGGTGTTGAAAATTTGCCAAGGACTGTGTTACTATATTGTCAACTCGGGTCTTAATTTACTAATACAGAAGTGCCTGTGTTAAATAAAAGATTAAATCGTGCCATCCGAAAGGTCTTTGTGTATAGTATGGGAGAAGGATCTAGTCAACAGTGATTACATGCCTGTTTTTAACATCAGTTTCTCGCACGAGTCTTCTCGTACCAAAACTTACAGGTGTATTTCTGGTGTTATGCTTTATCTGGTGCATGTAACACACTGCTCAAGTTTTTACTAATTCTACAGGGTTTGTTTAAGTAGTCATATTTGGATTGTATGTGGGGATTTTCATGTTTACATTTTGTTCAGTTTCAAATTGTTCAGCAGGTGTGATTGCAAAGCCAAATATTTTTTTTTTTTTTTTTAACACGAGACTGTTTTCCTAGACTGTTTTAGACAGTTCATTATAACCGATACTATGACCTGTGTTATTTTAACATAGCAAACTTTTCAGTTATTGTCTCTGGTATAGAAACATGTCACTGTCAACAAAACTGTGACACAAGTGTTTTCTGCATGCATGTAGCTCTGTCCTCTTATGGTAGGCTGAAGTTTGTAAGTTTTGCTCAACTAATTGTTTGCATTATTCTGTCTCTTTATACTCGAGGACTGTTATAAAGGCTTGTCTCTTCTTTTATTTGACTGCATAGAACCATTCTACTGAATAATTTCTTCATACAGCCAGGTAAAGAATCTTACCTTCAGAACGTGGTGTAATATTGATGTAATGTGTTTAAGTGTCATTAAACAATGAGTCATTAAAGGATGATGTTGATACTTGGATTCCTTGTTCCTGTTTTTCATATAACTAAAAATCAGATGTTACGGTCACTTGAACTGTTTGCCCAAGACGAGAACTTTCAAAGTAAAAAAATACTCCCAAAATAAATAGGCTTTGGTGGAAAGACCATTAAAAACAATGCCCAAAGCTGTATTTTATACATAAAATAGCTAAATTATTGTATGGGATTTGCTCACCATATTGATAAAGTTGGATGACAGAGGTGTAAAAATGGGTTATGCTATTATTTTTTGTACAGTGAATTTGATTCTGAAATTCTTCTCATAGGTCGGTGGTTTACTTCAGGCATTTGGGTTTCCTTCAGCCATAAAACTTACCCCCAAAATATAAGTGAAAATTCTTGATTATGGCAATAAACTATCAAATGAAACCCTGCCCTATTTCAGACGAACAACATTTTAATTCAGTCTCAATCAGGCCCGCAGAATTTTCAAGATTTCCATGCATCTGCTCTTCAGTGACATCTTGGTGCGAATTTAATAGTGTTAGTAACGCTGTTTTTGCGAGAACACTTGTCTTCCATAACTAAGACATATAAACACTTGCCAAAGATCAGTGGTTTAGTTTGGTTTTCTTCACCCATGAAATTAACCACTACCATATGCGAATATTGCACTTGAATATAGCATGGTTGAAAAGAGGCAGGTTGGTATAAGAAGCATATTTATTTTAAACAGACAGAAGGCCCACGATTACAATTTTCATGAGAACAGTTTAGGATATTTCAATGGCAAAATAACAGAGAATCCAAAATACATGTTTCAACAAAGAAGTGACTTTAATTTTGTTATACATATACATGTATATACTTTTGTCAAGATGAGAGTATAAACCACGATGACAAAGGACAAAAAGCTTTCTTACAAGAAAAACTTTTAACTGGTTCAAATACTTCATGTCAAAATAATTCATTTCCAACAACTTTATGATATATACTGCTTAAATAACAGGCACTGTCATCCTCCTTGAAAGACAGCCAGAATACAAACAGTCAAAATAACACCACATGAACATCAACCATACATTGTACATGGACGCAAAATTTGTCATGTGACTGGACAATATGGATCATGACTGCAACCATCCATACTTCATATTTCGAAGACGGTTACATCATGCAAGCAAGCAAGATGAATTATGGCTGCATCATGCAAGCAAGCAAGATGAATCATGGCTGCATCTTGCAACCATCCCAGCGGGATTGTACATCCCACGTGAATGATGGCTGAATTCTGAGACCATCCTACATGGATGATGGCTGAATCCTGAGAACATCCTACATGGATGATGGTTGAATCCTGAGACCATCATACATGGATGATGGTTGAATCCTGAGACCATCCTACATGGATGATGGCTGAATTCTGAGAACATCCTACATGGATGATGGCTGAATTCTGAGAACATCCTACATGGATGATGGCTGAATTCTGAGACCATCCTACATGGATGATGGCTGAATTCTGAGACCATCCTACATGGATGATGGCTGAATCCTGAGACCATCCTACATGGATGATGGCTGAATTCTGAGACCATCATACATGGATGATGGTTGAATCCTGAGACCATCCTACATGGATGATGGCTGAATTCTGAGACCATCCTACATGGATGATGGTTGAATCCTGAGACCATCCTACATGGATGATGGCTGAATTCTGAGACCATCCTACATGGATGATGGTTGAATCCTGAGACCATCCTACATGGATGATGGTTGAATCCTGAGACCATCCTACATGGATGATGGCTGAATCCTGAGACCATCCTACATGGATGATGGCTGAATTCTGAGAACATCCTAAATGGATGATGGCTGAATTCTGAGACCATCCTACATGGATGATGGTTGAATCCTGAGACCATCCTACATGGATGATGGCTGAATTCTGAGAACATCCTACATGGATGATGGCTGAATTCTGAGACCATCCTACATGGATGATGGCTGAATTCTGAGAACATCCTACATGGATGATGGTTGAATCCTGAGAACATCCTACATGGATGATGGCTGAATCCTGAGAACATCCTACATGGATGATGGCTGCTTCACAAGACCATCATGGGGTGTGTATTTAGGTTTGCTGTGATTCCTATAGATTATAAGATTGTAGCCGAACCATTATACATCCAGGCTTGTCAAGCCGCTTTGTAGGAAAAAAAAAAATAGAAAAACTGACTTGGAGAGACAACAAATAGCATGGCATGAGATTCAAATTTAGAGTCCTTGACAGACAAGCCTACAAACTGGCAACTTTTTGGGACTTGCTCATTTCAAAGTAGCTGCCTATATTCATATCTTAAAAGGTATTAAGAAAAATGTTGGTAAATTAAATGGGCATATCAGATGATTATGCAAACCATACCAGCAGGGAAATGATGCCAGTGCATGGAGTATAAAGATAAATGTAAAATGCCAATGAAATAATAATGTTGCTGTTTTTTGTTTTGTTTTGTTTTTTGGCATGAATACTAAAATGTAAGTTCTGCAATGTTGATATCCTCATCAATACACTTTCAAAAGTGAACTTGAGGAGACTAAACCTCGGGACTAAAGTTTGGTTCAAATCTCTATGACTATCTTGCACCTATATTTTAGGGTTGAAAATCCTGTCAACTTGTGTACTTCATTTAAATGACTCTTAGGTCATGTTCTGCATTGAAATACACCAACTGGAAGACCTACATTTTCCCACCAATTCCACCACGTGATTACACTGCCCATGTCACTGTTTAATGATTAATTAATGATTAATGAAATGTCAAATGCCTGCTAACAGGTGATACATAAAGCAGAAATTTTAAGGATTACTTAATTGCAAACTAGCGGTTAAGAGTTACAACCTCATTTTCCTTTGCCACAATTAACAAGGCTACACTGGAGACTTTTGGCAAAAAATCAATCACCACAAATCCAGTTCAATTGTTGCTATTATTTTTTTAGAATAGCTCAAGTAATTATGTTTCTTGGTACAAAAATATCAGCCTCATCTGTGCGCGTTATCCTTCAAAATCGGTGATGTTCCAAAAAAGTATATAACGGTTTGCACCATAACTTTTTAGAATCATTTTAACACTATAAATAGTAGGTGCAAAACTGCTATTTGCTGATGGTAATAATTTGAGCTATTCTTCGTTTCAGACAAGTGAAGTCTTAATTCAGTCTCAGTCTTTCTCGCAGAATTTCAAGATTCCCATGCTTCTGCTCTTCAGTGACATCATGGTGCGAATTTAATAGCGTTAGTAACGCTGTTTTTGCAAGAACACTTGCTTTCCATAACTAAGACATATAAACACTTGCCAAAGGTCGGTGGTTTAGTTTGGTTTTCTTTACCCCATGATGGTAATAATTTGAGCTATTCTTGGAAAATATAGAGAAGTTGATTTGAGCAGCAAATAGGACTTTTTTACCCGAACTCTCTTGTATAACCTACAATAATATACTGAAAATTTGTCCACTTTACTGTGGCCTTAAGATGCATGTCTCATTCTGTGAGAAATTCCAAGACCATAACCTATCAGTGTGTTATTAATATCTCCAGTAATATGTGATGACAATCAGGGTACTCTATTTCTTCTAAAATCTGGGACATCTGGTCTGCTCACTTTAGCCAATATAAATGCAATTTCTTTTCCTCACATGGTTAGACTGTCTAATGAGCAACATACATACTCATCTCTTTACTTTTCCAAAAGGCTGGTAAAGAAATGTAATATTCTACTTTCATCACAACACTACTTATATCTATCCCAAATTTTGGAAGAATTGGGCTACCCAGTTCTGTTTCATGCAGACTGCACAACTCACCACTACCTTTACATACATGCATATTCATCTGGCTATGGTTTAACCAGTTTAACATTAAGATAGATCTGTACCACAGCTTTGCCTACATACTGAAGCTCATTAAATTCTACTCAGAAGTATCACAACAGCAAAGGAGCCAGTATTACTGGTATCTGGTACATGACGGACAGGCCAAGCTGTTTCTATTACAGCACTTTCTTCGGATCACAATAAATAACACTGTCAGTTTGCTGTATGTGTCAGTATACTGTAACCACAGAGCCATGGTGTTGGAGGAGACAGTCTCTGACTAACTGCTAATAGGTAAGGGTCCCCACCTGCCAACTTTACTGAAGCGGTCAGTTTCCATGTAAATCTACACTGCAGCAAGTGCATGTTGAACAAGACACCCAACATATGGATCTGCATGTAGCTCTGATATCACCCTGCTATTAGTCCAGCTTGTTCAACAGGTATGGTATCAGTGGACGTTTACAAGTGTTCCACCTTATCCCACGGGTCACTGTTAGCATCTTGTCACCAGTCCAGTTTTGTGGGGTACTGACCACTCAGGCAGGCCGTACAGTGGCCAATCTTTCTCCCCTTCTCTGAAATGTTGTCCGTAACGGCCGACACCAAACCATCCAGTGTCATGTACTCTAGACTGTCTGCACCTGAACAAAACAAAATTACAGGTAACTTTTTAATAGTTAGAACTCAAACTTCAACCGGGCACTTCATAAAACTTTGAATAATTTGTTGTTTTTTTTTTTTTGGTACCTTTTCTTGTACATCACATCACCATATGGTGCTAGTAGCTGGATGTCTCTTACAAGAAAAGGTACAAAAAATATTACTTAGAAAGTTTGGTGAATGAGGCAAGAGCACACTCAATAGGAAAGGAGGCAACATCCCATCCTTACATTATAAATGTTCAAGCCACTTCAATTTTCATGGGGCCATCACATTGACAGATGGTTATAACCAACGTTAAATTTCTTCCAGCCTTATTTTGGGCTAGTATTGGAACCTAGAGGCGAATCATATTCAAAAGTTACATCCAAGTAGAAAAAAAATGCTATTTGAAAGACAACACACTCACACACAAAAAATACATTTTTCACACAAATACAGAGGATGAGAAAAGTAGCACTTCCACATACCAAAATGTTGAGCAAGCTGCTTTGTGGACATGTGATTAGCTATCAACTCTTCTTTCGTTGGGATGTTAATACCCATGTAACAGGGGTGGAGAACAGGAGGGGAGGCAACTCTGATGTGAACCTGGGAAATAATTCAATTGTTATCTCAAAATATACAGTGCAACAAAAGTAAGTTCCCCCCAAAACGTTGTTTGATATCTCCCGTGGTAATTACCAGATCGCAATGAAATTCTGCACACACTATCCCAGTAATCCAGCGGACGTGGTATATCAATGATTAACGTGCAGGTGCAGATGTGCGCTAATGGGCATGCGCAAACTGAAAATTGGTTGACTTTGAAAATTTCATAAAAGGAAATTCTTTATGTTATCACAGAATTCGATCATTTTCACTCAATGACCAGTAATTATCAATATTGTGTGTAGCCAACACGAGATGGTAACACATTTCGAATAGGCTTTTGCATTGTGTTGATAAGGCATGCGATCTGATGTTGCGGTATGGCTAACCACTTTTCCTGAAGGTGGCGTCTCAAAACGTGAAGAGTGGACTCCATCCCAACTTGACAACAGACTGATTGTTTTAACTGATCCCAAAGATGTTCGATGGGGTTGAGATCCTGAGAACATGTGGGACACTGGACCTGGTCAATGCCTTCAGTTTGGAAGAAGTCATTCACAATCCTTGCACTATGTGGATGTGCACTGTCATCATTGAAGACAAAGTCATCTCCAACCGTGCTTGTGTAGGGCAAAACATGAAGACTGAGAACTTCAGCAATGTAGCCAGCAGTGTCCAAGTTTACCTCAATAGGAATCAGATCGGTCTTGCCTGTCAAACTGATGCCTGCCCAGACCATTACGCTGCCGCCACCAAAGACTGTTACTGGCTGCACGCAGTGCTCTGCATGCTGTTCACCCTGTCGACGCCACACACGTCTCCTAGAGTCAACATGACAGAGACACACACGCGTTTCGTTGGTGAAAAGAACTTTCACCACTGCCGTCTAGTCCACTGAACGTGATTTGTCGCCTACTGCAGACGTGCTATCTTATGATGGTGGAGCAACAAGACTTTCTTCACCAGCCGCTTGGCTTTTAGACGTCTCCTGATTGTTTGGGCACTCAACCATCTTGCCCCGACACCAGCATGATCTTGAACCTCCGGTGTTGAAATTCAGAATGGATGTTAGGTGATATGACTCCGCACTAGAGTTGAAAATGGCATTATTTTTTTTTGTGTGTGGCACACTCAGACCCTTATACCTGATGTCATTCTGTTCCTTAGTGCGACGTTTACGATTCGCCAATCTTGTCTTTGTGTGTTTGCCCTGGGCCTTCCACTTCTTGACAGGTCCTTGACACCTCCTGATGCGAGAAACTTCGCTCGCAATTTCCGAATGGCGTTTGGTGTCACCCCTATTCGACGTGCAACCTGTTTTACAGGGGTGTTAGCCTCCAAAAGGCCAATTGCAATCGCCCTGTCCGTACTGCATAATCGAGGCATGGTATACCAGAGTTACAAAACATGCAACATTGATTGTCCAATACTTGTGGACAGTAATGTGGGCGATTCAGGTCCGAGAAGCACATTAGCACACAACTGCGCCTGCACGTTAATCCTTGATATATCAAGTCTGCCGGATTACTGGGATGGTGTGTGCAAAATTTTATTGTGATCTGGTACATATCAAGGGAGACATCAAACAATGTTTTGGGGGAACTTACTTTTGTTGCACTGTTTATTTCATATTTCAAGGTTCTACAAGGCTGTATGTCAGGTTTTTACAGTTCAAAGAATACATGACAGAATGTCTTGCAGAAAATTATTCTTTGGGATTAACTAATGATATTTTATGCAGAAATGAAAATTGGTGAAAGAAAAAAAACCACAAACACACGCTACACGAGAGTGAAATATTTCATTTGCATAAGCACCCTTCTCAAGAATCAGCAAAAGTAAGATTCAACTCTGTTTAGTACTGTACCTTTCAGAATTATGCAGTAATTTCATTGGGTTTTACTTTGTACTCGATAATACTGTAGAGACCACATACTGAACAAACCACATACACACAAGGCAAACCGCTTCACGTAAATTTGTGAGATAGGGTTTCAAACATGAGATCTTAGGTCAAGGACAAGTTAGAGCACTAACTTCAACTGAACATCACACACACACTCACCTCAGCAGCCCCTGACGCTTTGAGCAGTCGTATGATGGGAGCCATCGTGTTTCCACGCACAATGGAATCATCAATGATCACAATTCGCTTGCCCTTGAAATTCTCCACAAGTGATCCAAACTTCTTGGCAACCCCAAGCTGCCGTAACCTCTTACTGGGCTGAATAAATGTGCGGCCCACATAACGATTTTTGCACAGCACTTCAGCATATGGTATTCCGGACTGTAAACATTGGGAAATTAAACGTGTGGCCCACATAACGATTTTTGCACAGCACTTCAGCATATGGTATTCCAGACTGTAAACATTGGGAAATTAAATGTGTGGCCCACATAACGATTTTTGCACAGCACTTCAACATATGGTATTCCAGACTAAACATAGGGAAAATAATGTGACAGTTTATTTCTTTCCATTTGTTCCATTTTTCAGCATTAACCTACTTTATTACACTTTGAACTGTGCTGATATACAGATAAAATACATTTGTAAAAGCATGCCATCATATAACTTCATCAATATAATCTATTTATTTCATTGGTGTTCTGAACTCAAGAATATCAATTTCACTTTAGTGCACAGTGTAGCCTCGCTATAAGACGCCTCGACATAGTGCGCAATCAGACATAACGCGACCGAAACCTTGCCCTCTAAAAATCTGTGGTGTACTTTCAAGTGAGAACTGCTAAAACTGCAAACGGATAAAGATTTTTCACCATGAAATATACATATACAACGTGACATCATTTGCTTCATTTCCTACTGTTGGTGTGTTATCTGTGACCCTCGTGTTATTTGATATTTTAGGCTTAAGCTTTCAAATATTAGGTGAGTATAAGCAAAAAGTAATGGATTTTTCTATGAATAAAGAAGAAGTTGTCGCTGGTCACATTTCCTTTGCGAGCGAGTTTGATTCCAAATGCATGTGTGGCGCTGTTTTTGCAGCATTACTTCTGCATGTGTGAGGCTTCGTCAGCAATGCAGAACACATTTTGCTCACTGTGACAGGCATATCTCATAAAGGGATTAATGTTTGTACACTTTCAGTAGATGCTGATAACTTTAATCCAATTATTGAATGGCTGTGAAGCGAGGTGTGAAACTGCAGGGAGTGGGTTTCAGCTTACCGGCATGTTGACTGTGGGAGTTGAGATGAACTCACTCAAAACAATGGCTTCTTAATTTTTTTCCTCTTTTCTTCATTAAATAACGTTGATTTACCATGATATATATTAAAATGGTGAATATTATAATTTTTTTTTTGTTCAGTAGCTATAACGCGGTCAATTGATCAGCTTGACAGCTAGTCATCTGCAGTCCGCCATTTTCAATCTTTGGCAACTAAGTTCCAGGTGTTACTTCTAAAACAAGCAGATATGGACATGCGTTGTAGCTTTTTTTATTTAAAAATATAGTGAATGACACCACATTACTGGAATTCAGCTTGTGAAAATGTTTAACATGCAGCAAGTTTTGTAGATCAGCTCAGGCCTGTGATTACGTGATAAGAGGCTAGCTTCGCGGGATAGGACGGTACTGAAATGCTTGAATCCTTAGGTAACAAAAAATCTCATGTGTTTATAGTAAACTAACAATAAGAAAGCATTTGACAAAACACATGTTGCATCGATAAAACTTCATTCAATGTCAAAATCATGACCTGCAAGATAGCCTGCTGCCCTACATACTGTAGCCGTGTATAATGGATCCCAAGGTCATTTCATTATAGCGCAAGGCTAGACTATAATGCGCTCAGGAGCCTGTCCCCAAAGCGGTGCGCTATAGCGAGGCTGCACTGTATTACAGCAGTCAATATCACACGCATACCTCAAAAACACTGGTCTTTGGCAAGTAACTGATGAACTGTCCCACATGTGCGTGATGCACAGATTTTCACCTGCAGATTGAGTTCAATATGTATGCCATGTAAATGAATTGTAAGTGAACTTTGCTGACCTGTTCTGAGAAGCCCAGAGCTGCGGGCGTGGCAGATTCCGGGACGGTGGACACAATATCTGCATTGACAGGAGAATCAATGGCCAGCTGCTTACCACAGCGCTTTCGCACAGAGTACACCATCTGACCTGGTGATGATTAAAATAAAATGGGATTTTTAAATATATTTTAATTTTTTTGGAACTGCTTGCAATGTTAGTTTATACCAATTTTAATTGTTGCTTTACCTCCAGGATGAATCTTTTCTCAATGTTGTCGAAGAGTATAAAAATAAAACTAAAACTTGAATCATCTAATTTGCAGAAAACAAGGACTATCCCTGGCAATTTTTCCTGCTAACATGTTTAAATAATTGGAAAGCCTTCAGTTGAAAAACATGAAAATCATAAAAACATCAAGATTGGACAAAATAAAAAAGATGAATTTACAGTTTTAGTTTTATTCAATTTTGTTGATATTTTAGCATAGGCCAAGTTATAAAACACAAAAAAAAACTGCCTTACAAGCATAAAGCAAGTTACACATCATCGCTCAAATTCCTGCGACATTGGAAGAATGCTTTGACATTGCCACAGAGAAATGAACGGATATTCAAGAAAACAATGAATTTGAAATTAACTGTCTTACCTTCCAAAAATGAGTCTGCTCTGGCAAAGTAGATGTACTCAAATATACAGAAAGCGGGTAGTTTGTTTTCTGGTCGTGGGACTATACACATGGAATGGAAACCATCCCTGCTAATCTCAACAATTTCTCCTAGGGAAAGGAAATTGGATGAATAAATGTTCACATGGGAAAAACATGTAGAAAATGTCAGTTCTGTGGGAAAAACATATGGGATATGTCAGTTCTGTGAGAAAAACAATGTACAACAACTCTTGAATGACCAGCATTTGTTAATGTATCAGGGTGGAATATATGACTTTCTACCTCCAGGCTTGAGGGAATTTCCCTTCAATCTAGTGGTTGAAAAGCAGACTGGAAATCCACAAAGTGCTGGTTTAAATCCCAGGGTAGAAAAACACAAAGCTTTACAAGTACTGGGAACTTACTCGGCAGAAAGTCTGGGTGCACTGGGGCTCAACAGTGTACTTTTTAAACTGTTTTCTGCTTTCTAGCCAACACTATGTATATTTATATACACAGTAAACCTCATGCCTGTCCAAAATTTAATCATTCATATTTTAGGAGGAGCAAATTAGAAGAGTTTTGAAAAGCGGCTGAAGCCTGACCTGGCAGCACCTCTCTGTAGTACTTTGCCCCGATTGCCTGGAAGGCACACGACTCCGAGGAGACGACATAGCCATCAATCTCACAGTCCTCCACATCAACCTTCCCTACAACACACAGAGAGAAAAAAGAGAAATAGAAAATACATTTAAAAATAGCATGTTGCATGTGCAGGTCACAACCATAGTAAGCACGTCTCGGGAGGTTGGGGAATACACTACTGGTGATAACCCCATCGAAATAAACATTTTTATTAACGATCATTGATGTATTAAAACATTTCATGAGAACATCGGAATAAATGACACAGTAATGCCAACATCGACATAATTAAGAAATAAGAAGTAGTTTGCCATGCTCATATCACCAAAATAATGCACAGCAGTTTAACACAGCACAGTCTGACTGGTGTTCTGCGCTGTGCTCAAGAATATTTCGCTTACATGACTGTGGCAAGCATTATGGTGAGAGGAAACTGGGCAGATCCTGGGGAAACCCATGAACATGCTGGCAGACCTGTAGCATATTATAAACCAGTACAATATACACAAGGTTACTGATAAACCAGTACAATATATCACAATTCAGAGTGCTAAATACACAAATGTTTGAAAATCAACACTGCTGACAGAAAACGCAGAAAGGCAACTGCTTTTCTGCCGACACACACAGCACCTGAATAAGCTGCAGCTGTCAGCAGTTTGCCCAAACACAGCGGCCGGTTACCAAACGGGTCGCGGACTGCGTAAACTCGATCCTTATGCATGACCACCAGTGAGTAAGACAAGTGTGCCTCCAGCATCAATCTCTTTATCCTACAAGGAAAATAGGATAAAATCCCAGTACTGTCTGCCACATACAGAAAAATAACCCGGCAGTCTACTAGAACACTTCCACTGTGTATTTATTTGATTCGTTTTACGCAGTACTCAAGAATATTTCACTTACACAACGGCAACCATCATTAGAGTGGGAGGATACTGGGTTAAACCCACGACCATCTGCGCGTTACTGGCGAGATCTTTCCACGTATGACCGGAGAGGAATCCAGCATGAGCAGAACTCACAGCAACCGCATTACTGTGAGGCTCCTGGGTCATTGCGCCATGCTAGCCCCCTCAATTGTATAACTGACAAGAAAACCCAGCCTTCATGTTTTCATGTTTTTTTCATGTAAAATTCATTCAAACTGAAATTCCCCAGAAAATAACCCTTGATAAAAATCTCTTCAGTTTTATAATAACACTGCATTGATCTTTAACAAAAAGCAAAAGTTGTGCTAAAGTCATTTCAAGCCATCTGTTCACGGTCATTTAACATTTTTGGTGACAATTAACAGACGGATTATGGAGTCATCTGAGCACAAATTTAGCCTTTCAACACTTTTTATGTGACTTTACTCACAACATACTCTTTATATCAGTACAACTAAAGACATCCTTATGCTGTTCTCCTGATCAGCTGGATGTTTTAAAACTGGCCTACCTGCCAACCCAGTTGATCCCCTTAGGTTCTCCACATGATGGGGTATGGGAGAGTAGCTGGGTGATGAGCTCACTGTCAGAATGGGTAGACAAACCAACACCATGACTCAAAATCTAAAACAAAATTCAAATTTAGTTTACTGACCTAAATTTTGACTGACCACAAAAAATGAAAAAGAAATTCATGTTTGCGTTTGTAGTTTAATACATGTCAAAATTAAATTATTTCAGTTTCCTTTTGGATGAAATGATCAGAATGAACTTAAAAAAATATTTTAGCAACAAACTAGAATTTCTCTGGATCTGCATAGCTCTGTACTACAGCTGAGTTAGTGCTTATATCCACAGAAAGTACAACAGTTACCTTGTGTCGCAATGACTTTGCATTCACCAGCTCTCCATTGTGAGCCACAGCTATCCGTCCATGTAACGTGTCCACCACCAGGGGTTGGGAATTCAGCCAGGAAGATTCCCCCGCGGTTGAGTAACGGGTGTGACCTGATATCACAGGATATAGTACAACAGTTAATCTCAGGGTATTGTTATAACAGTACGATTTTGACAAGTAAACACTGACAAACTCTCTGCAAATACATGATGCATTACTTTCACAAAACAGTGAAAATGAAAAATTTGTAAGAGCTAAAACTAAAAATCAATTCAGAACAAGGTTAAAAGAAAAGACAACAAATAATCTAACCGTAGTTATTTCAGAAGAGAGATGGAAACAGCCGTTTTTTTTTTCTGATGCCCTTAATTGGTAGCTGTATATGTCAACCTTTAACCTTGGTCAAGGGATGCGACATGTTACAGCAGCCGTAAACACGATGTTGGGAGTTGGGACATCCATTACCCCAATGAACAGGCAAGCCAAAGTTTGTGTGATGTCAGCAGAAAGAGCTCAGTTGTCTCTAGTTACATAAATTAGTCATACTGGTTATAACTGATAACATAAGCACACTTTTAATTTTCTTAATTTGCACAATCTGTTTACCAATACTTTAAACTGCAATGTTTCGGAAATTCAAGATCACCAAAATAAAATGCTGTGCTTTTCAAACTTTAGGTCAGATACTTACCGAAGGACATACATATTTGGTCTGGTGGTGTGTTTTTAAGAAACCATTACGTTCAACACCAACGGTAATGTAAATGCAATAATGTCTGTAAATTTTTTTCTACAGAGGCATATAGGAATATCACACTATTTTTCAATTTTCTTCTTGATTTGTGAACAACTGCCAGAAAAAAAATTATATTTTTTAAAAGATTCCTCGGTGACTTACCGATTCCCAAGTTGCCCTTCAACCGAACCATATCTTCCTCAGAGAACACCTGGTTTACCAGCCCCATGCCCTTCTTCTGGGCAAACCTGTGGGTGTCTGCCCCATATCCTGTCACAATACCAGCACTCTCCTGGCCCCTGCACATATGTATGTTGATGAACATGAAACAAAACTGTTGAGGAACCTGTCTTAATCTACCAGCTCTTGACCTGCCAGTGTGAAATGACTGATTCCAGTAACTGCTGGGCCAGCTGAGGTTTGATTTTTTTTTTTTTTTTTTTTTTGATTGGTGTTTTACGCCGTACTCAAGAATATTTCACTTATACGACGGCGGCCAGCATTATGGTGGGTGGAAACCGGGCAGAGCCCGGGGGAAACCCACGACCATCCGCAGTTTGCTGACAGACCTTCTCACGTACGGCCGTAGAGGAAGCCAGCATGAGCTGGACTTGAACTCACAGCGACCGCATTGGTGAGAGACTCCTGGGTCATTACGCTGCGCTAGCGCTTTAACCGACTGAGCCACGGAGGCCCCGCTGAGGTTTGACATCAGGAAGTAAATCATGTATGTGGTGAGCAGCAATGATTTCTCTATATATGGGAAATATTTTAAAGAATGACAAAAGTGTCTAAGAGGTACAGGGCAGGCATAGGAGAGGGACTAAGGCTGTATTCTTCTACATGTGATTTGACCCCGACATCACTTTGATTCAGACATGCCCAAGTACGAACAAAACACATGTATAAATGTCAATCCTAAATACAGAAAATATTATATTAGTAAATGGCTGATACAGCCCATAAATGAAAAATACATGTAACTCTTTACAGCTGTTTTATTCACTTCTGTGAATAATGAGCCTTTGCAATCATCAACTGTTTCACAAGCAAATTTCATAAATCCTTTAACCCAGATTTTATTAAACATCTTGTTCAACTTGATTTGATACAGATAGTGTGTATCAACAAATGATAGTTTAAGTGTCATAAAACACCACATTAATTGGGCAAATATAATGAAGAGCACTCAGTGAAGTTTTAGCAACATAGACATGTGTCGGTTTGCTGGTTCCACTACAATTTTGTACTATGTGAGTAACAATTTGTCAGGTAGCCGTGTTAGTGGTATGGCATTAAAGGATACAGGAAACACTTTGGTTTATTTCTTAGTGTGCAAATTATGATGTGTAATAACATAACAGTACAAACAAAGTTTTCAAATATTGCTTTAAAGAGTAAAAATGGCTTCAAAGTAGTTTTCTTAAGGCCCCAGTGGTCAGTTCGGAAATTAAGTCACTTGCAGCATTGACGTTAATGGTGATCCCTGCTTAAAACTACTTTGACAGACTGAATGGTTGTGGAAAACTGGGGGCGGGGAAGTGTGGAACAGACGAATGAGGGTGGGTGGAGAGGCACTAAGCTGGCCTGAAGAAACCAAGCAGTATCTGTGTACATGTCACCTTGCTCACTCTGTAGCCATGCGGTTCACTGGGCTCGGGGCACTTCTGTGGTGTTTGCCGAGTTCCGAGCAAGGTCGACGATGACATAATTTCCACAATAATCTGACCACTGACGGAAAATGTGCATATTACAGATTGGTCATTGGTATGGTATGAAAATAACCAAAATTTTCTTGCTTTTAACACAAATTCCAAGGAATAATTTTCTTCATTGGGCATAGAAACATATATAATCTTTGTTTTAGTAGAGTTCCTTTTCATGTATCCCTTAACCTAATGAATAAATAAAATATCATCCTGCTCTGTTATATACTTATTAAACAATGGCAAGGTGCTGACTTTCTCTCCAGTCCAAAATCTGCCAGCCACCTGTGCATGGTCTTTGGTTTCCCCTGGGTTGGTGTCCTTATCCTTCAGTCGTACATGTATATTATATCTGGGAAATAACTATTCAAATTTCCCTTATTTTTTTTTTTGCTCGTTCAGATTCAGAGTTAAAAATTTCCAAAAATTAAAGGTAAACATAATTAATTTAGCTGTTTTAACTATGGTATAATTAATATACCTATTAAGCAAATACGTGAATACTGAAATACGGCTTGTACTGGATTACAAATATGTTCACACTACATGTGTCCATTCTCGGTGTGTCTTTCGGATTTGGAAACCCACATGTCATAATGAGCCATACAAATACATCACCTGTGCTGTAACCCGACCAGTCCCACGCTGATGGTATGAGGGACGTCTACTTGTGACGGCCATTCTCCGGCAGCCACACACCCAAATACGCCACAAGCTTCCCGCAATTCAAACTCGTCCGTGTCAACGTCTTCAAAATGTACCAGTGACTCTTGATCTGCCATCATTGTGCTTTCAGACGGTTCAAGCTTCGTCAAATGTCACACTGCAATTCGCCTAGCTATTGCCGGCCATGCCGACCTGCCAATACATATATCCGCGCTGGAGAAGTCTATGTTTCCAAATACTCGGGGAGGAGCTAGCGTTTTAGTATATTCTCCACGTATTCGCTATGATTCATAAAATGTTATAGATAACCATTCTAATAAAACATTTCCCGAGTCGCAGAGAGTTTAACAATCCAATTGTTCCCCTCTATTTTAAAAGTGGTGTAATCCAATGACCGACTCATTTTCATCCAGGTCAACCTCGTGGTCATCGAGTTCACAGTTGAAATTCAGATTAGGTGGTTGGCAGCCAAACTTTGGTAAGTGCATGGGATTATCCGTATATCCTCGTTGCCTTAGAATTTCTTTTGTCCCAATTAATAACCAGTGTTTTTTTAGCAGATAAAGTTTAAGCCATGTTGTTTTTGTATATCTGCAGGGGCGCTGCTCATTTGTACTTGAGAGGCGACACAGCCAGCCGTGACAAGAAGGCGGGTTACCCCACGTGCACAACAACATCAACATATTTGACACCACACCATGCCTAAGGGTTAGCAAACGAGATTGACGTGGAAAAGATTCGCTAAACTCCTCACGCATACACATGATCTGTTTTGTCCATTAAACTACAGTATATTTGTTTGTTTTTTTTTTTGTTCGTTGGAATTTGTAACGCTGGGGATTCTGTCCCTCTTTTATGGGTGTCAAGTGCTGAAAGACCTAGCTTATAATCTGTTACCCTGCATGCCTATAAACAAAATGCTGCAGCCTCTTGTTTGATCTTGTCTAAACTAAATCATTAAATGGTGCCTGCATACGTGTACACATGAAATAAGACCGTCTTGGTGTCCTAATGGTTAGAGACCTTTGTTTCAAACCGGGGTCCGGTGTAACCAAAGACTTTAAAAATGGTACTTTCTGCTTGGCGTCCAACTCTTGAAAGGCTAGAGCAAGGAAACACGACTGGTTAGCTTAGTGTCAGTATAATGTGATTAGGTGGGGTGTCATGTCTGGTGTCTTTGGCATGATACTTCAGTGGCGGCAGCACTTTGGCGGCATGAACTTGCCCTGTCACAAAAAGACAAAGTATATGTACACACACCTTATGGCTCTTCGTCATATGACTGAAAAATTGTTAAGTACAACGTTAAACCCCAAGCATATATAAATACACATGAAATAAGAGATACAAGAGCAAAAAATTGTGCTGTGATGTTTAAGTCATCTAAAACAAATGAAGACACAAAGTATTTTACAGAAAATTGTGTAAGGAAAAAAACTTGAATTAAAATGTAAATTTAAGAGTGTGTGTGAAATATATAGTAGGACAGTTTATTAACTGGGCTAAGCTATAGGGTCGTAATAAATTTAAGCTTGACAGTTTTGATTAGATATAGGTTCAGCACACACTTAAACACCTGCAAAATAAATCCTCTCCCCCCCCCCATCCCCAAAATGTTTATTGTGTTGCCACTTCTCCAAACCATTACTCTAACTATCTGGCTTTGTTTTGATTTTGAACAGAATTAAATCTGGGAGATATTTTGATTGAGGGCAAAACTAAGATTGTGTACAACTTGCCTGACAGCCCAGAGAGAGTACTCTTACATTCTAAGGACAGGATATCTGCAGGTGACGGTGCCAGACAACATGAACTGGTGGGCAAAGCTGCCATTTCCACCACCACAGCTGCGGCTGTCTTCAAACTGCTTAATGATGCAGGTATGTGACTGCAATTCATATTAGCCACAGTATTTGTCAAGCTCATTGTTTCTGAGGTATATAATTATTCAACAGGTGTTTGACTTTCAAACCCCTTGCAGAAGACAAGGAATGTGACTTGCACGCTGAAATTTTCACTCCCCATACTCTTGATTACCAGGTGTATCTGATATTAGCACACCTAGATCTTGTTTCATGATTGCTATTAAAGGGTTGAGAGTGTGAGAACATGCCTCATCTTTGAAGGCCTTTTGTGACCTATAGTAAATGTAATGCCAGTTTACAAGTGGCTGCAAACTTTTAATGTAGGAAGACATATTGAGATTTTCAGAAAACATAAGGAGTTAGTTTAGCCCCACAAATGTTTCGTCTGAAATAATACATAGCATTAATGGGTATTAAACGAAAAACTTTTTTGTGATGTCAACAAATTATTGGACTGTTGCCATTGCAGTGAAGGAAAAGGTCAGATTGACAGAAATCAATGCGTCCCTGGCTGGTGATGTCAGTGGCTCAAATCCAGCATAGGTTTGAATGTTTTCTGCTTTGTGACAATTTTTTCTGCCCTGTGAACTGAAATACTTAAGGCCCTGGAATCACAAAGGGATCTGAGAATTAAGTCAAAATTTCAGTTATTAAACTTCAAATTTGCTTTGCAATACCTTACAAAGAATTTACGTTGTCAAGCAGTATTTTGACCTTGTTATGTAAGAAATAAAAAGTTTAAAGCGATTTGTTTAAAGTTTTAAATCGCTTCGTGATCCCGGGGCCTGGATGCCTGGAGAATATAAACATCAGTGGAAAAGGTATAACAGTGCAATGTTCATTAATCTTTGTATGATATTTTAATCATTGTAGGTGTACGCACCCATTTCATTGAGAAGCATTCAGAGAAAGAGTTTCTGGCGTACAAATGTGAAATGATTCCAATAGAGTGGGTGACCAGGAGAGTAGCTACAGGCTCGTTCCTGAGGCGAAACCCCGGTGTTAAAGAAGGCTATAGGTTCTGCCCACCTAAACTGGAAACTTTTTTTAAGGTACCTTTTTTCTCTGTTTGTAAATGTTTGTGGATACAAATGAGGATGTTTGCATCACTTGCACACATAGCAGAAGGAAGGAACATGATTTAAGGTTGTTATACAGATGGCATAACTCATTATTTATTTATTTATTTATTTATTTATTAAATTATTCAAGAATATTTCACTTACAGAACATAACTCAAAACACTGAAGGCGGTGAAGTGACCGGAATACAACATCTCCAGATATTCTGGAGACCTTTAACCCCTTGCATTCATTTCTAGTAGAATTTGCATCGTAAAGAGTCAAGGATGAATCCCGAATCTTCGCTCATAAGCAAACCCAGGACGCAAAGCATTTCTTCATACTGGCGATCAAAGTTTAGTTTTTATGATCAGTAGCTGTTTGAATCCAGGTCTCATTGGCTCATCTGCTGCTATAGCAACTCTGTCAAAGTTTGCTAGTTTATGGTACAAATAGTTTATCTGGGGTTATGCTTGCCTCGCAAGGCCCATAAACTTGAACATAGGCTTTACAAGGTACAGATTAAAGTCCTTAGTATGGGCGCTAGCCAAAGGCTAATGGTTTACCCAGGTATTCAAGTTACCTCCATGGCTCCACCCACAAAACCTTTAGTGTAGAAATAAAAAATTCTTAAATATGACGTTAAACAGCATTCAGGGGGGGCCCTCCGTGGCTCAGTTGGTTAGCGCACTAGCGCAGCGTAATGACCCAGAAGCCTCTCACCAATGCGGTCGCTGTGAGTTCAAGTCCAGCTCATGCTGGCTTCCTCTCCGACTGTAAGTGGGAAGGTCTGCCAGCAACCTAGGGATGGCTGTGGGTTTCTGCCGGGCTCTGCCCGGTTTCCTCCCACCTTAATACTGACCGCTGTCGTATAAGTACTGTATATTAGTTATATATGTGTTCAGATATGGTGAGTTAGGTGTGTGTGATTTATAGGACGATGCCAATCATGACCCCCAGTGGTCACATGAGCAGTTGGTGTCTGCGGGACTGAAGGCAGCGGGGATAACCATTGGTCCAGACGAGGTGGCCATCATGGGCAAGATGACCATGACAGTGTTTGAAATCCTGGAACGTGCCTGGGCCTCACTGAACTGCATGTTAGTCGACATGAAAATTGAATTTGGAGTTACACCAGATAAAGGTACTGTTACTCTATTCCGCTCTCAACCAGTGGAATGGACATATTCATTGACTGTGAAGTAAGTCATTAAAAGATTATTGTCTAGATTTAGGTACTTGACCTAATTGCAAACATTGGAACCTGCTTAAACATGATTTTACTGAAATTGTGTTTGATGAATGCAATAAAAGGAAGTTAAATCCAGTAAAACAATAGATATAATGCCCTCGCCAATTTCCAGATAGCAACTAACTACCGATCTCTCAACCTTGTAATTCCTGAAAGATGTCAATATCATGATGGATTCAGGCTATATAGTATCAAGTATACTGCCTTATAGGTTTGAACCAGCATGGATGACTTTGAATTTCCCAGTCACGGTTCCAAGTCTTCAGACAGTGAATTGGATGCTTGTTCAGGCATTTCCAGCCTAAATATTATAATATCAGTTAAATAATATCAATTATAAACATTATTTTGAACTCATTTTGTATTGTTTTAAATTCATTTGTGTAGGTGAGATCATGGTGGCTGACATCATTGACAGTGACTCATGGCGACTGTGGCCAGCTGGCGACCGGCGACTGATGAAGGACAAGCAGGTGTACAGAGAACTCAAGGAGGTCACAGCTGAAGGACTAGAGACTGTGAAGAGGAATTTTGAGTGGGTTGCTGAGAGATTGAAGGTGTGAATCCCCTTAGAAACAGCATATTGAGGTTGTTCAGTAAATGCTTACAACAGTTTTTGTGTGACATATGGATGTTTTGATATTTTTACTCTAGAATGGTTGATTTTCACTGAAATATTTTTGAACAAGACAGCTAACAGATATTCAAGTACTCTTTTGGTACACATATTTTTTACTCGCGGATGATTTCATGATTTAAAGGTGAGATAGCTCACTATCAGTTACAGAGACAGAGTTCATTCTTACACAGGTTAGCTTTTAATATAACAATCCTCCCACCATAATGCTGGCCACGGTCATGTAAGTGATATGTGTACGGCATAAAACACCAATCAGATAAAATTACATATAGCTTCAGAATATTTTGATATTTTTGCAATACATATTACAGCATTTTATTTAAATAAAAAATGAATGTACAGGCTTTCCAGACTTATGGTTTTCTTGGATTTTAAGTAAAGCAGTTCCACTTGAACTGTAATTGCCTTCTAGTGTCATCCATTACTTAGAGGCAATCTTGCAAATGTAAATGTTGAAATTCATTTGTTCTGTGTACTAGTATATGTATTCTTATTAAGGAAAAGGTTTTGCATGTAAATGCTTTTCTCTTGCAGGAATTGAACCCCAAACCGTCCGCTCGTGTTGTTGTTCTTATGGGCTCTCCTTCTGACACAGCTCACTGTGAGAAAATCCAGGCCACCTGTCACAAGTTTGGTGTGCCGTGTGAACTGCGGGTGACCTCTGCCCACAAGGGCACGGATGAGACCATGGAAATTCTGGCCAGTTATGAAGGTGTATTGCAGTAGTTTATTGTGTGTGAAGACAAAAATGTCAATTTTGAAATCCTGTTTCAAGTTTGGTGATATTTGTTGATCTCAAAATTCCATTATGTATGGAAAATGAACTTTCATCTGTTCTTCTCTTTCCATGAATTGCCTGTTTTTCATGTATGCCGCCTCTTTTTCTTCAGGGGAGGGAATTCCGACAGTGTTTGTGGCTGTGGCTGGTCGCAGTAATGGCCTAGGTCCAGTGCTATCAGGTAACGCTACCTGGCCGGTCATCAACTGTCCACCTGTGTCTGCAGACTGGGGAGCCGAAGACATCTGGTCATCTTTGAGACTACCGTCAGGTATATCTTCTCATAATTAGGTGCACCTAATTTATTGTGGACATTTGGTTGTTTGAAATTACATTGCTTTATTTTAAGGAACGTAGACAAAAACCAAGACTTCACTTAATGATACATTTTATTTTTGGAATGAAACAGACTTTATCTTTTGGCTGACATTGACATTGTCTATTTTCCCATATATGTTTTCTCTTGTCTGCATAACTTAATTCCGGGGAATACGTTGAGCATATCTGATGCTGTTCACATGACACACTTGTATGACAGGTTTCACATTTGTGATTTTGTTCCCAGGTCTCGGGTGTACAACAGTTATCTCCCCTGAAGCTGCTGGGATTCAAGCTGCACAGATATTGGCTCTTACAGATCATGTGATCTGGGCCAAGCTGAGGGCCAGTAAGCTGAACACTTGGATCAGTTTGAAAACAGCAGATAAGAAAGTTAGAAATGACAAATGAAAAGAGGGCTGAGATCTGATTATTTGAAGGAGCTTTTGAGATCTGTTAACCACAAACGTGGGAAAGTATCCAGTTTAGGTGGATGGGTCTTGATGTGGAAAGCCATCACATTAAGATTGTTGTTGCATTTTGGGTGTTCCTTTCATATGTTGAGATGTTAGTTGAGATTGTGAATGCCTTTCAGTGATTATTACAAGGGTACAGTGAATCACTGGATTCCATCATGTATGAAGACATTGCAGTTCATTTCATTGCAGAACAAATCATTCTAGATAGTTGTCTCATTTTATTTTGTAAATATAATGAAGTTCTTGAATTTATTATCAAGATCACAATTGTTCAAGGACCACAATCTGTGTATCACCTCATTTGTCAGTTGCTATCATTACTGCTGAAGGGATTATGAAAGTAAATAGTTTTTCACTTCATCTTCATTTGGATTTTCGTATGTGTATGGTGGATATGTGCTCATTCCCCTCCAGTGCTTACAAGGGACATGATCAGGTATCATTAAATGGTCTCATTGCAATGTTATTTCGTCTTTGTTTTCATTTTTTATTGACCGCTTCGGCGGCCTAATGGTTAGAGCATCCACCTTGAAGTTGGGAGTCTGGTCATATCAAAGACTTTTAAAATGGTAGTTGTTGTCGCCTTACTTAGCACTTAGCGGTTAAAGCAAGAAAGGAGGACTGGTTGTTCCGCTGTCAGTATAATGTGACTGGATGAGGGTGTCATGATTGGTGTCTTCGGCATGATACCTCAGTGGCGGCAGCACTTTGGCTTCATGGACAAGAATTCATTCATTTTTTTATTGTTATTCAACTTGTCTTAGTACCACAGGAAACATAATGACTTGTTCAGAGGAGTTGTGTTGAGACTTACCTCATCTTTCAGTGTGGTAAGATGTAGATTGCCTTAATATCACAGAATGACTGGTTCAGAGTTGTTTTAGTGACTTACCTGTCCATTACCTTTAATTTTTTGTATATCTGTTGGGGTATTCCAGTGTAGCGTGATATTGGGTGCCTTATTACCACAGGTTCCCCTCCGTCACACAAATGCCTGTCTTGCAGCGGATGAAAAGTTTTCTCTCCTGCAAGATCAGCTACAACAGGTGAATATAGATGAAAAGTCTGGACCTGTGTGTTTCTTCCATCCATATGAAAATCTTGTCTTTAATAAGAGTGAATGTTAACTGTTTATGTTGATGTTAAAAGTAAAGGTAGTCATCCTGGGGATTAAGTATTCCAGGAAAAAATACTGATATTGAAGAAAGCATAAGCTCGAAGGCACTTAGATGAGATGTAAATGTAAATGCACATGTACCACACGGGAAATTGTGGCTTTATTTATTTATTTGATTGGTGTTTTACGTTATACTCAATAATATTTCACTTATATGAAGGCGGCCAGAATTATGGTGGGAGAGAACCGAGCAGAGCTGTGGAAACCAACGACCATCCGCAGGTTGCTGTGAGACCTTCCCACCTATGACCGGTGAGGAAGCCATCACGACATGAATCAACTGTCGTGCCAACTGGACATGAACTCATGGCGACCGAAGTGGTGAGAGGATCCTGGGTCATTGCACTGTGCTGGTGTACTAACCCATTAGCCACGGAGACCTGAATCATGGAAGTCTTGCTTGATGATTGGGCCAGTTTGAATGCAGCATTGTTGACGACTGTTTATTGGCCAGTCAGGTTTTTCTTCTGACCACCTTGAAGAGCAAACTTCATTGTATTGACCAGTCAATAATGAAATGACTGGTGCGTGTGATTCTTCTTCTTAAAATTTTCCACCTTAATACTTGGGGTGGGGTCTTCCACCCAAAAACCATCTTAAGTGAAAAATCTGTTGGAATTCCATTAGAATAGGCAGTCCTGTCAATAAAAAACCTAGTTTCTGATATAACTAGGACCCTTGTTTTTTAGGGAAAAAATGTCCGAAATTATATGAACTGTGGTATTAACTTTTGTCTTTGTATTCATTGTCTGCCTTAACATGGAATACCCCTTTGAATAACTGAGACCAGGTCAAATACCTGTAACACCAGTAACTATGTATGTACAGTCCCAGGTAGAATGTAACGGTTGAAAGCCTGGGTACGAAAACACTTGACACAAAACAAGAAGCCTTATTCAGCTCATGTTCTACCCACAAGCCTAATTTTGTCCCTGTGGGTCGAGATTTCTGTTAGCAATTCAACCTGACAGGTTTTCTCCACCATTTAAAATGTCACTGAACAAGAAAAATGTGAGATTTACTCTTGTCAATTAGTCGCCATGGAAACGGACAGGTCTGAAGTTAATCCAGTTACCAGCAAGTTGGCAACAATTGGATACATAAAAAAAAAAAAACCACTTCTACTATAGCCATGAGAAAACTGAAATGTTAACAAAGACAAGCATGAAGATGTATGTAGAAGCCACAAGACTTTATTCAATCATCAATGTGCACTTTTTAAATAGGGAGATACATCATTAAAGATTTAGGTACATAATTAACGATTTGTACACAGTATTTTGGGTTTCAGTAAATTGCCTGTAATTTCATGAAATTTTGCACTGACTAATTTCTGAAATGTTGATTATTCAATAAGTGAGTCATATAGTAACAGAAGGGTGAAATGTTGATTATTCAATAAGTGAGTCATAGTAACAGAAGGGTGAAATGTTGATTATTCAATAAGTGACTCATATAGTAACAGAAGGGTGAAATGTTGATTATTCAATAAGTGAGTCATATAGTAACAGAAGGGTGACATGATTATTCAATAAGTGAGTCATTCAGTGGTCAAAAATTCCATGAAATTATAGGTTAATGATTTACTGGAATCTTTTGAATCCAGTAAGCTGAATTTCCTGTCAAATTTTATCATTCCGTGTGGACTTGAGTTAGTGTTTGCGACCTTTGTGACTTAAAGGATTAAATACACTGCTGGTATGGGTAGAAATAAAAACGGATGAAATTCCCCCTGTATGACACACTTTTTGTGTTCTGTAAGTCATTATGATATTGGAACAGATAAAACCGACGAACACTTTCTCCAAGTCACAAACTGATGGTATGTTCAGAAAGTCAGCTCAATATTGGAAAATAAACCCATAGATTGAACCCATCCCATGAGACACAAACTGCTAGTCTGCTCTGTAAGTCATTTCAGTATTGGTATATCTAATTGGCAGTGTTCGGGCTTGAAATGCAGAGTACCTCACAATGATCAGACAGGTGTTATTTTCATGCTATCTTGTACATGTATGTGAACATACTATTATTATTAAATATTGCATTCAACAGTATGCGTACAAAGGCTTTTTGGCTGAGAACAGGATTTGAAATTCATAAAAGTACATCAGTTTATTTGTTTTTATGATTTGCATCTTCTTGTGAATGTGTTTATCCATAATTATTAATGCAGATATTACAGGTATGGTACTTCAACAACAGATTATCAACAAAGTTTTGTAACAGGAAAATGTCGGCAGTCCTCTTGTCCTGAACATAAGATGCCGCCATGAGTACCACATACACATGTAATGACAATCTGTTTATTTAGGAGCAAGGCATCATCCATATACCAAATGCCTATTTACATGGGTATGTCGACATGGTTTTGACAATCATGTCCTTACTGACCATAACGTGATACATTACAGGTAAGAACTGGTAAACTTAAACCCACAAATTCAATGTTACTTCTCAATGTACATTTGTATTGTGAGGGTAGGCTATATAAAGGAGACAATAGACATGGATGTATACATAATACCAGAAGTCCAGTACCAGGATTTCTGATAAATATTAAAAATTTTTGAAGACCGTGAGCTTCAAGGTAGTATGTGTAATATTTCAAAATCAATGACTTCATTTTTGTGCAGAATTAGAATACTGATTATAGGCTACTGGTATGAAAGACAAAAATCAAACAGTACACTTTCATGTAGCTATATGCAGAACAACTTGACAATTCAATTACAGCAAGAAACTTTACCTCGTCACAACTGATGTGCTTTTTTGATAGATTTTGGCCAGTCTGAAATTAACTGTCATCTGTGCTGTGTAGTAGACTACTCCATGTTGGTGACATTCATAAAATGTAACAATATTCGGTACACCAGTAAGAACAATGGAAGGTCAAATATTTACCATCAGAAAGAGCACCTATAAACAATTAAACTACGCTCAGGCTCTGAGTGACCATATGGGCTCAGCTGCTCTGAGGTGATTTTCAATGTTACCAGTACCTATACCATGGGAAAAGGACCTAAAACATACGTGGTACTATGTATAGATTTGTACAAATGGACACTGCTTTACCAATATATTCTCCCAAGGCATGTGAATGGTTGGGTCGACCAAATTTGATGGGCTTGTAGGAAACATTGCCATCATGTGAGTAACCCAGTCTCCAACCCAGTCACATACTTTACCCTATTTCTTCTAATTTTTGAGACACCTGGTCTGCTCATTTTAGCCAATGTATATGTAATTGCATCAGGAATATTGAGTTCATGTTTTCTCACATGGTTTGACCATCTAATGAGCAACATTCTCATCTCTTTTACTCTTCCAAAAGACTGGTAAAGAAAAGGGATATTCTACTTTCAACACTACTAACATCTGTCCCCAAAATTCGAATAATTAAGGTGTACTATCAATTCTGAAAGCACCACCAGAATGTCACAACCTGGTGGTAAGCTCTTAGAGTTGTAAATTTTTAAAAATTATTCACATGCAACTGCTGCAATATGTCAATAAAATAGTTATACAATATAATTAGATATAAAAATGCTCCAAAAAAAGTCCAAATCCGTTTTGATTCCCCCATGATTTTATCAGCATATTGAGAAGAATTAGTCCTTCAATCCTAACGACTGAGACTCCTTCCCAGCACCCTGATCATCAAATGAGAGACTTTAGGTGCTGGAACTAACAAAAATTAATATTCCTTTAACTGGAGACCTATAGTCCAGTCCTGCTGAATACCCAGACTTTTTATTTTAGTTGAGTATTCAACCTCAAATACAGATCAGTTAGAACTTTCAGTTACCGACTAAGTTTGAGTTTGAGTTGATTCAGTACAAGTTTGTTAGTACATTAATGTACAGTACATATCAACACATGATAACAGCCCAACTGGTCCTCAGAAGAGCATTTTCAAAGCTCTTCCCAGACATGCACAGTAACATCACCTGACATGTATGGTGCAGGTCCCCAGAATGAATAAGGGCTAACCACACTGGCCACAGAACCATGTCCCTATTTCATATTTGTCAAATCACAAGAGCGAGCAATTTTTTCCCATCCACACAGTCTTATAAGCCTTTCTTGCTTACATTCTGTATTGTTTCTTCTATCCTGCGTGAAATGTACCAGTGTTCAACTAAGAAAAAGAAAGTCACAAGTATTCATTCATACTTTTTAGCCACACGTCGGATTCATTTTAAATTTTTATTTCTCTCTTTGGTCCTTCTCGAATATAAACAGTAATGAATAAATTACAGCATACCTTCCTTCTCAGAATTTGTCACCTCACAAATGATGACAAAAACATTGCATGACTGAAGAGCTACATGCCACATTATCACAAATATGTAATCATTCTGTAATTAAAATGTGCACGCAATGTTTACGATGGATGGAACGTCACATAAAGCCATGCATACACTGCAGTGCTGATATCACAAAGCTGTTACATATAGGTCTTTGTCAAATTAAACTTATGATCACACAGATTTACATGAAGAATGAAACATTTGGCTTTGGCATATACATGTATCAACATATTTAATGTTTCATAAAAATGGAACAATGTTGCAAAAGATAGATATTAATAGCATATACAAACTTATTTGATATTAAGTTGTACGTTTGGCTACAGATAAATAACAGTGAGAATATGGAGGAAAAAGCATTTTGATCAGACTCCACAAGCACCATCAAATCCTCTGCTGACCAAGCTTTATACATACAGCCTGCAAGGCTTTGGATCAACAGCTACATATCATACATTGTGACAAGCAAAATAAAACTATACAGGTTAAATTTGATTATATTTTACCCTCCTGTTCATTTGCACATGTGTATGCAAGTCGGAATTATATTGAGGAAATAAACAGAATTCATTTCCCCATTATCATGTCATTTATGACAAATTACATGCCCAGTGCAAGAAAATACCCTCAAATTTAACATGTACAGTTTCTTTTTCTCACTTGTCTATCTCATTTCCCCCATCAATTCATTAATCTCAAATCAACTCGAGCATCCCAATATTGAGAAATATTTCGAATACAAATTCATAGAATGACTGCGATATATATGGTGGACAAGCATTTTGATCCCCAAGCAACAGCCCATGTCCGCCTAAACAAGGTTATCTATACGGGCACATGCACCCTGTAGGGCTGTGGAACAATAAGTACAATGTATCAACATCAGTTCAAATCCCAAATCATTTAACTATACTACGATTTAAAAATGTTCCATTTACAAATTCATGTATGTAAAAAAATTAAATAATATATTTATTACCTTATAAAGGGTGAAACTTGCAAATAAAAAATAAAAAAATGGCAGGAAGTATAAATGTGGATAAAAAGCATATAAAATCATTATAATTAAAATCTATACCAAAAACATATATAATTGTAGCAATGTCACAGTCTGATAATGGGATATGATAAAATAGGTAATAATTTAACTTTGTACACTGAAATTGTACATGTGTAAGCCTTAATTCACAGCTCTCCCCATTGTAATGGGGATCTGTCAAACACCCGGCAGCAGGACCTTGATGTTCATTTCGTTTATGTCGAATGCTCTTTTCCCAGCTCATCATAATGACGTCACATTAGAGACAGTATGAGGTTACAACAGAAACTGACACACTGTAAAGGTGTAGACCTTTCGCTAGAATCCATTCGCTAGTATCAATGGCTCGAGATCCTGCTTCACACTAGCGCCACCTCATGGAATTAAAAAATATGCCGCCTCCCCATTAGCAACGTAATACAAATTATTCTGTATGGTGTACAGTTTAATTGACACCCTGATATATCATAAAAGTGCATATGTTTTGATGTGCTTTATTGGCACCTTGTACATGTATTTTATGTATGGGATTAACACTGCATCTGCACAGGCCTTCAGAACACAAACACCAATATCTGCAGTGAACAATACAACCCATCTAGAACCTTGTGTATATTTTGTCACCGTCCCTGTCCAAGACACCTTTCTCATTTTCTTGTGTACAATAGGACGCAGAAAACCTCCACATGTCCTTTCATTTAGGAGATGAAAAACAACTGTAAAAGTAATGGCAATCAGTCAATATGTTAGCATGATCTTGAAAACGATCTCAAAATGCAGACGTGTGTGCAGCATTAGATGCATATATATTCTTGTAGGCCTAATTACAAATGACTTATTGTATGTTGCCTTGCCCAGATTTATTTCATGACATTATTTATGACCTGATGATCTTGTCATTGTCACCATGTCACCTGTAAGTAATTGTAATTCCCTGATCTTTGCTGATGTAAGAAAGACGATTATGAGACACCTGAGATGAACACCTGACCAGGTGTAATAACCAGTCTGAGACTTAAGTCTAAATAATCTGGGGACACCTTTCATGTTGGGCAAAATATCTGCCATTACATATCTGTTCACTTCATGTATTTGACCTAAATAGAGGAGGGTTACATGCAGCTATTATTGTCAAAAGGCCCCGGCATATAAACCAAAAGTCTTTATGGTGGGTAATAATCGGCCTGTACCATGTAAAAATTCTTTGGAACTGACATCACTAAAGATTCAATATCAATGTTTTGGTATCAGTGTGGTCACCCTACGTAACAATAAATACTGTATGATTACCTTTGTAAATTTGACACCAAAGGATGTACATTTTAAAGCAACAGATATCTTTGAAGGTTCACATTTGTAGTACATAATACCTAGAAATCATAATGGACACCACATAAAGATCGTCCAATGTAATGGATACCACCAAATTGAAGAGGGGTCACACAGTGTAATGGGCTCCTCATAAAGATCATCCAATGTAATGGATACCACCAAATTGAAGAGGGGTCACACAGTGTAATGGGCTCCTCATAAAGATCATCCAATGTAATGGATACCACCAAATTGAAGAGGGGTCACAGTGTAATGGGCTCCTCATAAAGATCATCCAATGTAATGGATACCACCAAATTGAAGAGGGGCCACACAGTGTAATGGGCTCCTCATAAAGATCATCCAATGTAATGGATACCACTAAATTCAAGTGGGATCATCCAATGTCATGGTCACCACATAAAGATCATCCAATGTAATGGATACCACCAAGCTGAATTGGCATCATCCAAATTATGAACACCACATAAAGATCATCCATTGTAATGGATACCACCAAATTTGAAGAGGGATCACACAATGTAATGGGCACCACATAAGAGACACCACCAACATGAAGCAAGATCATCCAATATAATGAACAGCACATGAAAACCAACCAATGTAATGTACACTAACAAACTGTGGTGGGATCGTTTATTGTAATGGGCACCTTATAAAGATAACCCAGTGTAAAACACCACCAAAATGAAAGGGGAAAATCCACTGTTATGGACAACATGAAAATCACCCAATGTTATAGACACCACCAAACTGTTGCTGAATTGTCCAATGTAATGGACACCCCTTGAAGATCATCCAATCCAATGAACACCATCACAATGGAGGGGAACCATCCAATATACACCCCTGACTGACCACTTAGTACACATGTAGTAAATGACACCATTTGAACATCACCCTGTGAAATTATGAACACTAATAGAGGATCAATTTGATCAAATGATGAAACCATATGCATAAAGTGTTGATAAATATTCAAGATTACAATACAACTGCTGCAGCAAACAGCACTCTGGTTTTGTACAAAATCACTTCTGGAAAATCGTCCCGCTGAAGTTCTTTCATGAAATACATACAGAATAACTACACAGTAAATAAACTGCACATGGAAAGACGGGAGCTCAGAAGACTTCATCCCCTGTAGAGCTGCCGTTTTCATGGGGTTGCAGAGTGAACTGAGCTCCTTTACGACCTTGGAAATATCGAGAACCTTTGTCCAAAGCTGTTGACTGCAAAAAAAAAAAAAATTAATTACTTAAAAATTTACGTCAGATAAGTGATAAGCTTCTTGTGAAATTCTCTGTCTTGAACTGGTCACCGGGTAACTTTTCCAGTCTAATGCTTCTTTAGATATTATATCAAACTAACTCATTCTAGTTTGGATGTAATGTACCACATGTATTTGGCATGAGATTTACAAGAACTTGTATGTTAGAATTTCAGGTTGGTACAAAAAAAAACCCTGATATATTGCTGTGTTACAATCAATGCAACCTGTCAAATGCCCCACAACATGGCTTGATGTCATTTCATTGATGTCAAATGTTCCCTTCTGTCTCATCATGATGATTAAAAACTGCTTGATGTTATACATTGTAATGTTGCTGACGTTGCAGACATAGGCTACAATGACTCAAGGCCCTACATCACTCTGAGGGAGTAAAACATGTGATACCTCCCCATTTTTGAGGTAATAGGGAGGTGCTTCACATTAGCACCACACCATGGGATTAAAAACTATGCCACCATTCCATTACTCACTGCGATGAGGGCAATGCCTGCTGCATGGGATGTAGATTTGGGTTTCCTGACAAAGTGAGATCGGAGTTCTTTGCTGATTCCAGTGTGAATGTCTTCATCTTTAGCTGTGTCATCCTGCAAACAAAGACACAAAAAGCTTTTCATCACCAATTTGACGTTTCAATGAAAATTTCACCACAACATTTGAATGAACTGTTTTTATATTTTATATTATTTTTTTGAGGAGAATCTGTAATTAATAATATCTCATTTGCTTGGCATTAATCATCTTTATAGGTGAAGGAATAAGGTTTCCTGAGAAAACCACAGACTTTTGCAAGGTTCCAGCATGGCAACCCTCCTGACTTAAAACTCAAACCAGTTGAAGCTGGATTAGAGCACACAACCAAGAGCCGATTAACCAAAGCAAGAGCAATGCTTGAGCCAGTATGTCCACTGAGCTGTTATATTATCTAAATTTCCAACATATTTACTGTATCTACTATAAACTTTTTGTACTAGGCTTAAAAATTGTTTACTTCAAACAACAAATACAAAGAATGAAAGTTTGTTAATATTCTACAAGTTACATATATTGTGACCTCTATATCTGTTAAAGCTAAATAGAACATGTAAAATGACAAAGGGCACAGTGACAACGTACCGAGACCCACGGGTGCTGTAAAACCTCTGATGCAGAAAATCGCTGTTCTGGGTCAACTTCCAACATGGAAGCAATGAGGTCCTGAAAGACATTAAACAATTTAATAACATAATCAAGAAAAACTCTGGACATTATAACAAACTTCCATTTTTGCAATAATGCATTTTTACACCAAACTGAACTAACTGTGACTATAATAAACATAAGATTATGCATTTTTCTAATTTTCTTAATGAAATACTCTGTGAATTTGTTATAAAACTTGAAAACATAAATAAAACGGAGGACTAAAAACCTTTCATGTTGATGTACCTGTATCCATAACAACAGGAAAACCCTTTCCTATAAGAAAGAGAAATGTGTACCTTTGCTGAGTTGGATACATCATCCCAAAAAGGGGAGGTGAACTCAAAATTTCCTTTCATGATATGATCAAACAGCTCTTCATGGCCATCTGATTGGCTGAAATAAAACACAATCATGTATTTTAAAAAAATACCCCAACAGCCTCACTTGACCTCCTAATCTAGAAAACCAGGAAATTTCCGGTTTGAATAAAATTTGTTATGTGACCACACAAAGCACACTTCTCAAAATTTATTTTAAAAAATGACTACATTTTTCCATGTTCAATACATATAAAACAAACATACATGTAGAGGCTAACTTCAACCCAAACCATTACCACCGTAATTGATGACAAGCTAAATGTAAAAGTGCAACTTGACAGTGACTTCTATGAACACCACCCTTCTACCAGTATCATAATATAACAACTTACTTTACACTGGCTAGTTCAACATGAGCTGATACAGGTGACTGATGAGTTGTATATTCTTCTCTACATCTTACAGTAAGCTTCTTTCACTTAACTGAACCCGTGTTAGCAATGTCCACTGATTATCAGCAGTGAGAATTTGTTTGAAGGTAGAGGAAAGCATAACAGTGTCAAAACCAACCAAATGCCAAAACTGAGCATGTGTGAAGAAACGTACCTGACAAAGGGAGGGAACCCACACAGAAGTATGTAGGTGATTATACCAGCAGCCCACACATCAATCTTAAGGCCATATCTAGAAATTGTAAGGCACAAAATGGAAGACAAATAATATGGTGTGTATATGTATTTTGGGAAATAACACTCTGGTATTTGGGAAATACATCTGCAGCTGCTATTGGTGTGCAAATTAGATGTATTCAAAATAACATGATATTGACCTGCCAGGCACTCCAGGGTGAAGATGCTGGCATTTCAAGCTCTATTATGTGGTCAAACTAAAAATGCCAGCCAGCTCTGACGCTATAGATTCTCTTCTTTATCTTAATGTGGAATAAAATCAATGATACCCAGACAATTTCAATCCTGTCTTCAGCTAGGTATCATTGATTTTCTATGCACAATGACAGCTGCCAACTTTTTGCTTCCAAAGAAAAAAATTTTTTTTTTTTTAAATTTTTCCCTTTATCCTTTAAGCTGCTTTACAGGTATTGTGTAGGCATACAGGTAGCCCAAAGAAGAGCAAAAAGCAACCCCTATTAATCTTCTCCAAAGCTTCATCAGATTCATCACAACTGTATAGAGAACTGTGAATGGAATATTCAGAAGATTTCATACAATATAAATGTAATGGTTTCTGAAAGCTCGTGGATTCCTAGAATATAAAATTAAAATTCATTAAAATTAATATTTTCACAGCCAACCGATCAGCTTTCACATCATCTGTTAAGAAACTCAACCCAGTCATATTCGTCAACTAATAAGAAGTCTTCTATTCTTACCCTGTCTCCTCTAGGATTTCTGGGGCCACATAGGTGGGCGTCCCACACACGGTAAACAGCACCTGATTGGCTACTGTAGCCAGACCAAAGTCCCCCAGTTTAAGAGACTTGCTGCCATCAATGTGCTCACACACCTGCAAATGCAAGTATCATTGTCATAGGTGTTACTGAGATTAGTTTATTCATCAAAGTTCACTTGTTTGCAGATTATATACGATGTAAATTTCATTGGTTTCTAATTTGTCTGACATTCCACCGGAACAGTAATCAGTTGACCAGTTTTGCCATATCCCAGGATGCATATATGAATTACTCTGTATGTTAATTTATATATGTCTGAAATAGAAGCTAGTGTAAGCAACTTACAAGCAAGTTTTCTGGTTTGACGTCGCGGTGGACAATGTTGAGGGAATGGAGGTAGCGGAGTGCGCTAGCCAGGTTGTAGATCATCCCACTCGCATCGCGTTCTGTGTATTTTGTGGCTGAGGCTATAGCATCAAACAAGTCTCCTCCCTGTCAAGTCAGAATCCATGATGTCATGATTATGTCATGTCTCTGACAAAATTCTGACACAACTAAATGATAATGAACAACGCAAGTTATGCATCAATACATGATCAATGTGGTACTTAGTATAAACAAATTAAACATTCACATCTGACATTTTATTACAAGAAGAATGCATTTTTAAACTAACCAAAAGTTCACTCAGTAAGGCATAGTTAACACATATTCGTTCTGTGCACACTCCAAGAAGACAACAACTGTTAGAGACATGCAAATCAAATCAACCACTTTGCTGAAAATTAGCAAAAAAAAAAGGAAAAGACAAAAAATGGAATTCTCCAATGTCTAATTAAGGCCACTGACCCTGACAAATTCCATGACAAGGTAGAGCTCATCTACACCGTCCAACTCCTCCACCAGTAAGATAATATTTGGGTGCTTCACACGACGCAGGATTGAAACCTCATTTTCTATCATTTGTTCCTGAAAACACCATCATCATATTACATCTGAACATTGTGAACATCAGAAATGTTATTATATGCACATGGCAAACATTCATAAAACACTGTGTAGTTTTACTCCCGTTTGGATAAAAGTTTGAATTATTTATATACTGTGCTACGCGTGTATAACTACCAATGATGGTGAAAGTAAATAATGTAATGATTATCAACCATGTGATCAATGAATAAACAAATCTTATCATGGCCAATTAATTAACTTACCTTTCCTTTGCATTTGGTCTTATCTATGATTTTCAGGGCATAAGGTTGTTTGGTCAATCTGAAAACAAAACAACAAACATCAAAACCAACTCAAAACCACAAAAGATCAAGTTTACTTTTGTTCACACAAAACCCAGTTCACTCGCTAGTGTTCACAAAAAAAACCTACTTCACCTGAGCTCCTACAAAAACCAGTTCACTTGTGCTCAAGCATAATTTACTTCTATGCTCACATAAAACCCACTTCACTTGTACTCTCACAAAACCCAGTTTACTTGTGCTCACACAAAACCCAGTTTAGTTGTGCTCATATAAAACCCAGTTAACTTGTGCTCACACAAAACCCAACTTACTTGTGCTCACACAAAACCCAGCTCACTTGTGCTCATACAAACCCAGTTCACTGTGCTCACACAAATCCCAGTTAACTGGTGTTCACACAAAACCCTGCTAACCTAGTTCACTTATGTTCACACAAAAAACAGTTCATTTGGGCTCTCAAAAAACCCACTTCACTTGTGCTCACACAAAATCCAGTTCTCCTGTACACACAAAAAGTAGCTCAATAGTGCTCACACAAAATGCAGTTTGCTTGTGCTCACACACAACCTAGTTCACATATATTCACACAAAATCCACTTAACTTCTGGTCACACAAAACCCAGTTCACTTGTGCTCACAAAAAATGATTGAACTTGTGCCCACATAAGACCCATCTCACTTTTGCTTACACAAAACCCAGTTCAATTGTGCTCACACAAAACCAAGATTATAAACGTTACTGTGACAAATATCAAAGACACTGTGAGACAAGTACGAGATCATAAATTTTTTAGATGTATAAAGTCTATTTACAATATACCTGTCAACACACTCCTTCACAATGGCAAAATTTCCTTCACCAATAATTTTTCCCACCTCATATTTATTCATCAGGTTTGGAGAGGAACCATTAGTGACTGAAATAGACACAACACCATATGCAAAATACAGCTCATAACAAAATATGTTATTCATTCCAATTCCAAAGTTTAAAACATAACATTGGAATACTCAAGTGTGGAAATTCTACAATCCTACAAGCCATTTATATTCTCTTTTTGATACAATATGTATTTGTTAACTAAAAGATAAATTCTACTAAGGTGAATTCAATACATGTCAAATATTTCTCTTTAAATATTAGGGTAAAAAAAATCAGTGCAGCTTCACTGTTCAAAGCTGAATATTTTACAGTTTGCCGTATAAATTAAAACATAATTGAAGTTGCCTAAAAGTGGTTAAACACACCTTTAGAAGTATGTCCATTGGTTTGACGAGGTCTTATCTGCAACCCAAAAAGTCATATTATTTGTATAGCTGTACACCTTCTGACTTGTCATTTAAGAGAAATGCATTTGTATGATTATAACACATCCACATGTATAAAAAAGAAAAGAAAAGCGAAACTCATTCTTGAAATGTTATCATTCTATTACCATGAACAGTATGGAGTAGACAGTTCTCATGTCACACACTATGTTTCAATTAGCCAAAGGACTGATATGTAAGTTCTTCAAAAAATAAACCTGTAATTATCAAAGGGTGATTGATGATAAAGGACTTACAGGTGTCGGGGAGGAGGATCCCGGCTTAGATCGCCTGACCTTTGGGGACAGAGGTGTCTTTGGAGAGATGGGGCCTGTAGCAAAGAAAGATGACAATATAGGAGACACAATGAAAAATCTGTTTATGACAAGGTGTCCTTTATGGGGTTTGAACCACTGATCCTCAGGTCTGTATAACTTGCAATGTCTACCACGACTCGATAGTGAAAGGTAACCCATCAGTACTGAGTCTTCATTTATATATTTATTTGATTGGTGTTTTACGCCATATTCAAGAATATTTCACTTATACGACAGTGGCCAGCATTATGGTGGGAGGAAACCGGGCAGAGCCTGGTGAAAACCCACGACCATCCGCAGGTTGCTGAAAGATCTTCCAGTGTACGGCTGGAGAGGAATCCAGCATAAGCTGGACTGAGAAGTCCTTAATAACAATGACTAGTGATAATCCAGAAATTCAATATACACCACAGAAAGTAGATTTCCCCCTAAATCTAATTGTCAATTTCATTATCAGCCTTTGACTGGAACAGATTTGGTTTATAGAAGTAAAAAAATGTTAGTTGGTGTATACTTTTGTCAGTGCTAGACAACAGTTAATAGCCTTGAGTACCACCCTTCTCCCCACCCCACCCGTTTCATTCTCTGATATCACAATTCCCTCCTCCAACTCTCTAAATCAGGACCTGGTTGGCAAACACAGATGTGTGCAATCAATAGTGTTTAGCTGATTACGCTCAGTCAGAGCGGATTATGTAAGAGCCTGAGGTTAGAGATGTGGCTGAGCATACGAACCATCGCCATAGAGGCTGCGTGATGACGAAGAAAGGACACGGCGCGGGGATTTGGGCGACCTGAGCGTGACACGCTCTCGAGGGCGAGCATTTCCAGAGCGGCAGTAAGCACTCACAAACTTCACTTCTGTTGGATGGGACAAAATGCAAAGCAAACATAAAATGCAACTTAATATTAATATGAAAAAACAAAACCTTTTGTGAGAATGGAGAGGCCAGACTGTCTATTACAACGAGTTAGTCACAACATCATTCACAATGATTTCATTGTCTTTTGTAATATTTTCGTAACTACCCTAATTTCACAACCTTTTCGCATATGAAAGAGCAACTTTCTGTCCATTTTATGCACATTTGTAATTTCATTTTGAAAACAAATTGGTTGGATTGGCCAGCTTCAGAGCTTCACAAAAAGTGAACAAAGAAAAACACATTAAGAATATGCTTGAATAAACATCTTACAAACATGTAAAAAGGTTGAAGAATTACAGTGATAAGGTTTGTGGATTGCAGGATGTCCAACCAAATTTCCACAAGGGCATCTAGTAACCTGGTGTAATACAGATTCACCTGTCTTCAACCTACATGAGCTGTTGCTAGTGACAACATCCAGCCAAATTTGTCGTCAAGTGCAGAAAGAAAGCAGAATTACAGTACATGTTTGCTGCAGCAATATCAGACAGATTTCTCATTTATGTTCTATGCATTTTCTCCATTACCATAGCAACCCAGGAAAACAACTGTCTGGCTGTCAAAGGGGCACAGGATAATTTCCTGGTGAGCGATTGGCTGAGAAAGCTAATAAGCAGACTGAGATCACCTCTGGGATAATGACAAGATGACAGGTAGACAGAAAATGCAGAACAGTGAGGGTCATGATTAATGACAGTTCTTGACAAACGGTCACACAGAGTGGCTATGAGTCTTGAGAAATCACAATTAGTGGACCACAATAGAAATCTCTTAGCCTGGCACTACCACTGCACCAGAAAGGTCTGTATAACATTAAAGCTATTGGGGATATACAATCAGTATGTATGTGTGTGTGTATGTATGTATGTATTTTTGTATGTATGTATGTATGTATGTGTGTGTGTATGTATGTACGTATGTATGTATGTATGTATGTGTGTGTGTGTGTATGTATGTATGTATGTATGTATGTATGTGTGTGTGTCTGTATGTACCCTAATTCTTCAACCTTATTTTGAAAATTCTGAGAGAACTAATGATAATTTGCACAATTTTATGAGCCTTGCATCTTTAATGACACAAATAAATTATTTTTATCGCCATTTTCATAACAAAAGTACCTATAAATGCCACTGAAAAAAGTGTTTTAGTGGTTGAAAAGGTTGAAGATTTACAGTATGTTTGGGGCTGTACAGATATACAATCAGTGAACCATGCCTAGTATGTTCAGAACACTTCAAATACACACATAAATTATCACTGAGATACCCATCACCCAAAGGGCGAACAACTGGCATAAATGTATAGCAGCTATCTTTTTCACATTACAATTCAACCTTACCATTCTCATCAAGATCAAAATCATCCACAGAGTATTTCTCATGTCCATAGGCCACAAATATGGTCTCATCTCCAAAAAAATCCACCAGGGATGACACCTGTGGAAAGATTCATCAGAAATTAAAAATCTGGGAAAAGCAAATACATATATCACCTATTGATACAATGTGTACACAGAGTACCAAGTAGTTTAGGTTAACTGTAAGGTTCTACAATGTAACACTATGTTGTTTCATTAATAATAATTACTGGTTGATAACCAATGAATAATTCATTGTATCATTGACAAGAATATCAAGAACAAAGAGATTTCATGAAAATGATCTGTTTCAAGCTGACAGAGCTCCTGAGTATCATATGTGTAATACATGTACAAGATCACAGACCACTTCTTATAATTGCAGGTCTTGGAATAGCCATTGGCTACTTTTTTTCTACCATAATAATGCCTAAACATTAGGAACTGGTGTTTCATTACTGGGACCTGGTTATGCTACTGGCTACACACTCTGGTTATGCTACTTGTTACAAAATCTGGTTGTGCTACTGACTACAGGCCATGAATGTGGTAATGGTTAGATTGGTTGTGTCACTGGTTTCAGAGTCAATCTGGTTGTGCTACTGGCTACAGGCCCTCGATGTGGTAATAGTTACAGACTGGTTGTGCTACTGATATCAGAGTCAATCTGGTTGTGCTACTGGCTACAGGCACTCGATGTGGTAATAGTTACAGACTGGTTGTGCTACTGATATCAGAGTCAATCTGGTTGTGCTACTGGCTACAGGCCCTCGATGTGGTAATAGTTACAGACTGGTTGTGCTACTGATATCAGAGTCAATCTGGTTGTGCTTCTGGTTTCAGAGTCAATCTGGATGTGCTACTGGTATCAGAGTCAATCTGGTTGTGCTACTGGCTACAGGCCCTGGATGTGGTAATAGTTACAGACTGGTTGTGCTACTGGTATCAGAGTCAATCTGGTTGTGCTTCTGGTTTCAGAGTCAATCTGGATGTGCTACTGGTTTCAGGGTCAATCTGGATGTGCTACTTGGTACAAAACCTGGTTGTGATATTAGTCTGACTGGTAGTGCTACTGGTTTCAGAGTCAATCTGGTTGCGCTACTGGTTTCAGAGTCAATCTGGTTGCGCTACTGGTTTCAGAGTCAGTCTGGTTGTGCTACTGGTTTCAGAGTCAATCTGGTTGTGCTATTGGTTTCAGAGTCAGTCTGGTTGTGCTACTGGTTTCAGAGTCAGTCTGGTTGTGCTACTGGTTACAGGCTCTGGATGTGGTAATAGGTAGACTGGTTGTGCTACTGGTTTCAGAGTACATTGCTGTGTTACTGGCTTCAGAGTCATTAATCTGGTGCTAATACTTTGACTCTGGTGGTGCTATTGGTTTCAGAGTCAGTCTGGTTGTGCTACTGGTTTCAGAGTCAGTCTGGTTGTGCTACTGGTTTCAGAATCAGTCTGGTTGTGCTACTGGTTACAGGCTCTGGATGTGGTAATAGGTAGACTGGTTGTGCTACTGGTTTCAGAGTACATTGCTATGTTACTGGCTTCAGAGTCATTAATCTGGTGCTAATACTTTGACTCTGGTGGTGCTATTGGTTAAAAACAATCATGGTGGCGCTTCTGGTTACAGGCCATGTTTGTCCTAAAGGCTACTGTACTATACTGTGCTACTGGTTACAGACTCCTGCTGTACTCCTAACTGTGGTACCGGTACTCATTCACTAGATGCATGGAACATTAAAACCGACACCTATTACAGAACATTGTTGAGCTGCTAGTTACTGATCATATATATAACTGAGCTACTGCTTGAAGAACATGTTAGCGCTACTGATTACAAAACATGAACGTGCTATTGGTTTCTACAATTGTGTATTGGAGTGGTCATAGAAAATATCTGTGCTACTCATTTACTTGCATGCTACAATTTTAAGACTTTGGTTGTGCTACTAGGTTACTCTTGGTTCCATGTTGAGCAACTGATTTAACATTGACCATTGCTATTCCACCATGGCTGTGCTACTGGCTACAGAGCCTGATTGAGCTCCTACAATCCTCTAGTTAAGAGCATGCATGATTAGGTAACTAGTTACAGAGAAATAAAGCTACTGGTTACAAATCATGTCTGTGCTGCATTGTTATAAAGGGAACTATATAACTATAGTTCCTGGGTAGAATTCTAATTGCAGCTGCATGGGTGGAGCACTGACAACAGATCACATGTGATGTAATATTACTTACAGATTCTGCCTTACAGATTCTACTTACAGATATTCAGGTCCATGCACAATATCATGTGTCAGGTTCATGTGTAAATGAGTGCTTGTGGAGTAACTACCCTGTGATTCTGACAATGCATGTACTATCTATAGTGCCTGTGTTTTTTTTTTTTTTGTAGGCCTATAGATTCACAATTTGTGCTGCCGGAAATTGGGAGATACTCTTTGGCAAATAAAGATGCTAATCTGTAAGTGAAGGGTTTCACAACTGGAATTTGGTTACATCCAAACCAACAACACTGAGCCCATAGAGGTGTGTTTTTCCTGAGGATGATTCCCCATAAGTACGTATGCTGACTGTCCTCTTGTACAGTTCACATATCTTCCTCTTGCAGATTTGGGAGGGTTTACACAAGGGTCAATATGGGAAAATATCCACATGGTGTAGTGCCAACGCAGCAGCATCTAGACGAGGAATAAATATGGACAACTGATCAATACTGCTGGGGGTTAGGCAGTTTGTCAGTGAACTGAGAGGCCAGTCTGTTATATCATCCAGGGTTTAGGTAGACTGTGTGAGGGTGAGACACATGACCTGACAGAGACATGGCCAGCAGCCAGCAGAGTTTCCTTGCCATTGAAGGTCTGCCACAGTTGTGCTGTATAAGTCCAGCCACTAGCCAACTGTCCTCACAGAAATCATTGGCCAGAACTGTGGAATGATTAACTATGGACAGACTGCTTAATTGTGAGGCCAACAATAAAATTCAGGAGACTGAGGAATGCTCAGGGATTAGTGGCTACATGGTCTAAGACTTTTAATGACACAGAGCAAAACAGCAGAGCAGAAATGCTGTGACGATTGAGTCTGAAAAGTCAGATAACATGATAAGTCATTCTGAGCAAGAGCCTAAATATATCCCTTACATAAATCTCACCTTTGGCAGTATATTTTAAAAGTGATTATCATTTTTCAGATGACAGTAGCTAAAATTGTCAGAGATAAATACATGTAATGCTAAACTGTTCAATATCAAATTCCTTTTTAAGATCTATATTTACTTTACATACTGATTAGTCTGCCACGAAGATGCATATGTATTGTTGTTTAATTCTTTAATTTACACGTCTACATATTTGCTGGAATAGGATGTTTGTATTCTTTGACAGGTAGCGTGAAATTATATTTTAAACAAGATCAAACTCAAAAAAAGATAACGAAAGAATACAACGCATTATTTAATAATCACCATAGTTTGCTGAAATTGTATTTCTTCTCTGTTTTATTTTTTTCTTCTTCAAATTTTGTCATAACTCAATAACTATTGAGCACACTCTATAGCCCTGTAATAATCTTTAACGGGATCATATTCATTACACTTGTCTGCCGATGGTAAAACCATTATCTCTAGCAGCAGAAATATCAGTCCATCACTACAGCATCATTTTATTCAGTACGATATCTGGCCAGCAGTGAGTCATAAGCAATATCAACCACCGACGAACCACTGAGCACAGTCACAGGGACATTTGTCTGTGGTCTCAACTAACAATTTGCAACATTCTCCTCCGAGCTGATAGCATTTAATCAAGAACGACATGGAGACCCAGTCAAGTGGTTGGAATGTTTGGGACTGACTCCGTATGTTGACTGATTGTGAATTTACCTCCCCAGGGGCCCAAGATTATTGTAAAAATCTGACTCACTATTATAGGGGGAACCATTCAAGGAGCTGCACTTTTCGTTTCAATTACGACATGTTGATAATGCTCTTCAGAGGTAACATTCAAAAACTCTTTAAATTATGACGCCATGCTCATTTTTCAACGTGTAAGGCAATTAGATTGGAAACAAAGAAACTTCAGTTAAATTACTGCCCCTTTTAACCCTCCTCAGCCAGCTGTTCAAATGTCAGAGCCTGATAACAGTTTCCTCATATTTGAAAAAGTATATGAGATGATACAGTTGACGAAAGCAAAAACTAGTGCAATGTTCACTATAATGGTGATGAAACTACTGTGACTTTAGATTCCACCTTTTGCATGATGGAAAAATGCCATACCCAAAATACAAAGTGTCACAAAATAAGCCAGCACAAGCCATAGCATATTTTGAATAAATTCAATGTGTAAGGAAAAACATTCATTTCATCCATATAATAACTGCAGGTGAATTAATTTCAAGGTAAAAATATGCTTTCTATATGATTTCTATAACCTCCAAATTATCAAAAATGTGTTTATAAATTAGATTTGACCAAATTACAGCCAAAAAATAGAATATAGGGCATGTCCAAATTAGAATACTAATAATCTGTAGTCCTAGGTAATTAATACAGGCAAGCTATTAGTACCAAAAGGGTAATAGATGCGGAAATAGGTGTCACAAAAAACCCCTAAAAACGTTAGGTGGTCAATATATTAGTAACTGACAGGGCTTTGGGAATAACAAAACAATACCAAACAGAAGACCATCAAAGGTGGTCAAACTGACTTAACATTGCTAAGGGAACAAATCTATGCAAAGAGAGACATGCAAACTGCACCACTCTTCTATAGTCATGCTATAACGGATGTTTTATAGATCTGGGTGATAAGAAGGGGTGCATCCCTCATCTCTAAAGCCTATGGGAGGATTACATCCTGAAGCTGGAAGCCTCCACAGTGACTAACCAGTGCTAATGGGATTGTAACATGAAACTAAAGCTGATACAGTGTTTAGGTCTTCTTAACTGCTCTGTAAATTATTAACAAGGTAACAGAATGGATAAAAATAGCTCTGAGTAAAACACATCTTACAGTAACGGAAAAACAGTGTGGTTTATACTTAACAAATGCACGCATGCCTACTGAGTGGATTCCTATGGTAAACATCAGCAATCTTCACAGATTTAAGCAAGTGCGTCAATTTTAACTTCCCACTCCAGGAATGTACTACACATTAAATCGTCGATACATATAGCATCTGTAAAGTTTAAATTAGAGAAAAAAGGAATACATGCCCGGTTTTTAAAAACCTATCATGTACCAGTTTTTAAAACATTTACAGCACACTTTTTACATGTGCATGAATTTCACAGAAATGGTATACATTTGTTAAAGAGCACGCCAATACTCTCTAGCTCTGGTCTATCCACTATTGAAATTTTTGCATTTTACTTCATACCTGTTACAGATTCGGGTGTGCAGGAACAATTGGCTTCCATCCAACACAAAGAATCCTAACATGGTTTTTATGTACACAGAAGATCGACACAAACAGTATTTTGTAAACTTTCTTCAATCAGTTTGGGTGTCATAAAAAGAAAGTAGCAAACAAACTACTAAAGAACAAGCATCATTAAAAAATCTGACACAGAAGACCTACAGGTAATCCATGCCATCTTAAGGGCTACTTAACCTGCCTGGGGTGAGGAGTCCATACATCGACCAGGTAGACCCAGGTATTAAACACTAGCTTACCGTCACCATTATATATCACTGATCGGGCTGTGGTGAGGAGGGAATAAAAATATACAGGGTGGAATAAGACAACAAAAAAGTGGAAAGAGAATAAAAAAAGCCACCTTGTTTGTTACTGACCAGGGTGCATTGTGAGTAGTTTCTGTAATGAATCAAATTTATAATGTAACTCTGTTATGTGATAGCACCTGATACTTTGCATCTCCCTTAAACAAAGTTTTTCTAAGAAAACTTATTAATGGAGGGCCCCATGGAAGGGGGGCGGGGTGGTTGGTGGTGGATACAGGCCTTTTTGTGGGGTGTATTGTTAATATTTAGGGGTTATAACAAATAAAGACAACATCGTGGCTGGGCTTGGCATGCGCTGATCAGTCCCAAAGTGGTCAGCACAGGTGTGTGATCAATCAGCTTGTCTCAGATAACTCTCTACCTGATCAGGTCACTAAGAGTTCTGAACACCTTATCCTCGTGAGCCAGTATAAACCCACTCCTCAGCTTAATGATATATAACTACAAGGGCTGACGACGTGATTACTGTAGCTTATGTAATCACATACTGTTTGCCGGTAATGTAAATTACCTAAAAAATTTGCCCATAACAAAGTCACTCATTCCTGATCTTTTTTATTTACCTTGTAAATGCCCTTGCACGTTTGAGAAGGACAACATTTTACTGGAAATTTTTTTTACAAAAAGTAGTATTTTATGACATTTATTTGCCTCCAAAATGCACTTTTTGGGCAAAAATTCAGGTGATTTACAGTGCTAGAGTTGAAATACCGAGCCAGGCCAGGCGTAATGGATGATCTACATTGATTCTAGGGCAATTGTACTTTGCGTTGGTCCAAATTAAGTTACATATATTATCACCTGCCAAGTGTAGGGCCGCCAACACGTTGACTTCTCATCAGTTACCTAATATGTGAAATAAAATACCTGAGCCTTTCTTTAAACGCACAATGGAAGTGGTTGGGTCTTGTCAACCTCGATCAGATCTGTGAAATAATTCTGTCATTATTTTCAAATGTTATTTTGTAAAAAGAAATTTTTTGTTAAAAGATTATATACATAAAGCCAACTGAATACATAAACATTTTACTAAATTGTTTTTGAGATAGATGTGTGGAAGTTTCACACTTTATTGCCTACCAAACTATTAAAACAAAATTAAGAAATTATTACCTTACACATTTTTTTAGCAATACTGTTTTGTTTTTCTCTAGCTGTGACTACAGCATTTTCATTCACTAAGAAGATTTCATGTTTACTACAAATTACAAAATATATATTCCTCTTATCGTGATTATAATTATCATTAAGTAATGGTGCGAATTGTGCCAAGCCATAAAATGCATAGTGATAGAGTGCATAGGAATAATCTCATATATTATTACATTTTTCCTCCCACCATATTATGTTTTCCACATTCGTATAAGTCAAGTACTCTTGAGTACTGCACAAAACTCCAATGAAATAAATAAATATTATTACATTAAATTTGGAAAATGAAACTTATCTTAGGTGCCACACACTAATATAAAATTGATCCGTGAACACCTACACAGTGCCATAAAATATTATCACTGTATAAATGTACATGTAGTATCTCCATCCACTGTTGCATATAAATGATCTTGCAAAGAACAGTTGCAACACAGCAATAATGTGTTGAGGGACAAATGTGAATGTATTGTTCCGTTCACATAATACTAAATACAAAGAACTCTTTGTCATATTGCATCAAGACAAAGCCCATATCCACAATACATGATGAGCATATCACATTACCATGCAGTAATGCATACTGATGTCCCTCTGACCACATGGCCATTCACAGCAGATACATATAATGATGGCCTCTGAACACATATACTGGATGGTCCACTAAGGCCTTTATCCTCTCTGAGTCATATATGAGGGAGTTACAGATGGTCATTTACAGTTCAGGGGATGGCTAATCAGTCAAGAGTGACCAGTTAACAATGATGTCATTATTACAACAAAGGGCACTTTCCAATTATACCTTTGGGGTGAAGAAACAATTGGTTCACTCTGTGGGGACTTAAGGAGCCGACTTAAGTCCCAGATGCAGGGAGATTTTGTTGGTGATGACTGAAAGCAGAGTACTAACTGTTAGGAGCATATGTATGTACTGTAATTCTTCAACGTTTTCGCATTGTTTGCAAAGTGTTTATTCAAGCATATTCTGAAAACATATTTCTGTGTAGACTGATAAAATTACACTTTACGTGAAGACCTGAAACTGGCCAATCCAACCAATGTAGATTTGTCTCATAAAATGTGCATAACTTGCATTTAAAGTTGCTCTGTCATATGCAAAAAGCTTGAGGAATTAAGGTGGTATAGTTAGAGCAGGTGTCTGAGTGATGACCACAAGCAGGTTCTGTGGGTGAGTGAGTGATGATCATTGAGACCTTTAGTCCACCACTGGATGTGTAGTCTGGGTGGTCTGGGTGTGTCAGTGATGACCACAAGCCAGTTTTGTTGGGTGAGTGAGTGATGATCTGTGAGGTCTTGAGTCAACCATTAGGAGTGTAGTCTGGGTGGTCTGGGTGTGTCAGTGATGACCACAAGCCAGTTTTGTTGGGTGAGTAAGTGATGATCTGTGAGGTCTTGAGTCAACCATTAGGAGTGTAGTCTGGGTGGTCTGGGTGTGTCAGTGATGACCACAAGCCAGTTTTGTTGGGTGAGTGAATGATGATCTGTGAGGTCTTGAGTCAACCATTAGGAGTGTAGTATGGGTGGTCTGGGTGTCTCAGTGATGACCACACACCAGTTTTGTTGGGTGAGTGAGTGATGATCTGTGAGGTCTTGAGTCAACCATTAGGAATGTAGTCTGGGTGTGTCAGTGATGACCACAAGCCAGTTTTGTTGGGTGAGTGAGTGATGATCTGTGAGGTCTTGAGTCAACCATTAGGAGTGTAGTCTGGGTGGTCTGGGCGTGTCAGTGATGACCACAAGCCAGTTTTGTTGGGTGAGTGAATGATGATCTGTGAGGTCTTGAGTCAACCATTAGGACCGTAGTTTGGATGGTCTAGGTGTGTCAGTGATGACCACAAGCCAGTTTTGTTGGGTGAGTGAATGATGATCTTTGAGGTCTTGAGTCAACCATTAGGACCGTAGTTTGGATGGTCTAGGTGTGTCAGTGATGACCACAAGCCAGTTTTGTTGGGTGAGTGAGTGATGATCTGTGAGGTCTTGAGTCAACCATTAGGAGTGTAGTATGGGTGGTCTGGGTGTGTCAGTGATGACCACACGCCAGTTTTGTTGGGTTAGTAAGTGATGATCTGTGAGGTCTTGAGTCAACCATTATGACCGTAGTTTGGATTTTCTAGGTGTGTCAGTGATGACCACAAGCCAGTTTTGTTGGGTGAGTGAGTGATGATCTGTGAGGTCTTGAGTCAACCATTAGAAGCGTGGTCTGGGTTTGTCAGCGATGACCACAAGCCAGTTTTGTTGCGTGAGTGAGTGATGATCTGTGAGGTCTTGAGTTAACCATTAGGAGCGTAGTCTGGGTGGTCTGGGTGTGTCAGTGATGACCACACACCAGTTTTGTTGGGTGAGTGAGTGATGATCTGTGAAGTCTTGAGTCAACCATTAGGAGCGTAGCTTGGGTGGTCTGGGTGTGTCAGTGATGACCACAAACCAGTTTTGTTGGGTGAGTGAGTGATGATCTGTGAGGTCTTGAATCAACCATTAGGAGTGTAGTATGGGTGGTCTGGGTGTCTCAGTGATGACCACACACCAGTTTTGTTGGGTGAGTGAGTGATGATCTGTGAGGTCTTGAGTCAACCATTAGGAGTGTAGTCTGGGTGGTCTGGGTGTGTCAGTGATGACCACACACCAGTTTTGTTGGGTTAGTGAGTGATGAACATTGAGGTCTTGAGTCAACCATTAGGAGCGTAGTATGGGTGGTCTGGGTGTGTCAGTGATGACCACACACCAGTTTTGTTGGGTTAGTGAGTGATGAACATTGAGGTCTTGAGTCAACCATTAGGAGTGTAGTATGGGTGGTCTGGGTGTGTCAGTGATGACCACAAGCCAGTTTTGTTGGGTGAGTGAGTGATGATCTGTGAGGTCTTGAGTCAACCATTAGGACCGTAGTTTGGATGGTCTGGGTGTGTCAGTGATGACCACACACCAGTTTTGTTGGGTTAGTGAGTGATGAACATTGAGGTCTTGAGTCAACCATTAGGAGTGTAGTATGGGTGGTCTGGGTGTGTCAGTGATGACCACAAGCCAGTTTTGTTGGGTGAGTGGGTGATGATCTGTGAGGTCTTGAGTCAACCATTAGGAGCGTAGTCTGGGTGTGTCAGTGATGACCACACGCCAGTTTTGTTGGGTTATTGAGTGATGATCTGTGAGGTCTTGAGTCAACCATTGAGAGTGTAGTTTGCATGGTCTGGGTGTGTCAGTGATGACCACACACCAGTTTTGTTGGGTTAGTAAGTGAGGCCTTGAGTCAACCATTGGGAGTGTAGTTTGGGTGGTCTGGGCGTGTCAGTGATGACCACACACCAGTTTTGTTGGGTTAGTGAGTGAGGCCTTGAGTCAACCACTGGGTGTGTAGTCTGGGTGGTTTGGGTGTGTCAGTGATGACCACAAGCCAGTTTTGTTGGGTGAGTGAGTGATGATCTGTGAGGTCTTGAGTCATCCATTAGGAGTGTAGTGGTCTGGGTGTGTCAGTGATGACCACAAGCCAGTTTTGTTGGGTGAGTGAGTGATGATCTGTGAGGTCTTGAGTCAACCATTAGGACCGTAGTTTGGATGGTCTGGGTGTGTCAGTGATGACCACACACCAGTTTTGTTGGGTTAGTGAGTGATGAACATTGAGGTCTTGAGTCAACCATTAGGAGCACAGCTTGGATGGTCTGGGTGTGTCAGTGATGACCACAAGCCAGTTTTGTTGGGTGAGAGAGTGATGATCTGTGAGGTCTTGAGTCAACCACTGGATGTGTGGTCTGGGTGTGTCAGTGATGACCACACACCAGTTTTGTAGGGTGAGTGATTGATGATCTGTGAGGTCTTGAGTCAACCATTAGGAGCGCAGTATGGGCGGTCTGGGTGTGTCAGTGATGACCACACACCAGTTTTGTTGGGTTAGTAAGTGAGGCCTTGAGTCAACCATTGGGAGTGTAGTTTGGGTGGTCTGGGCGTGTCAGTGATGACCACACACCAGCTTTGTTGGGTTAGTGAGTGAGGCCTTGAGTCAACCACTGGGTGTGTAGTCTGGGTGGTCTGGGTGTGTCAGTGATGACCACAAGCCAGTTTTGTTGGGTGAGTGAGTGATGATCTGTGAGGTCTTGAGTCAACCATTAGGACCGTAGTTTGGATGGTCTGGGTGTGTCAGTGATGACCACACACCAGTTTTGTTGGGTGAGTGAGTGATGAACATTGAGGTCTTGAGTCAACCATTAGGAGCGCAGCTTGGATGGTCTGGGTGTGTCAGTGATGACCACAAGCCAGTTTTGTTGGGTGAGAGAGTGATGATCTGTGAGGTCTTGAGTCAACCACTGGATGTGTGGTCTGGGTGTGTCAGTGATGACCACACACCAGTTTTGTAGGGTGAGTGATTGATGATCTGTGAGGTCTTGAGTCAACCATTAGGAGCGCAGTATGGGTGGTCTGGGTGTGTCAGTGATGACCACACACCAGTTTTGTTGGGTTAGTAAGTGAGGCCTTGAGTCAACCATTGGGAGTGTAGTTTGGGTGGTCTGGGCGTGTCAGTGATGACCACACACCAGTTTTGTTGGGTTAGTGAATGAGGCCTTGAGTCAACCACTGGGAGTGTAGTCTGGGTGGTCTGGGTGTGTCAGTGATGCCCACAAGCCAGTTTTGTTGGGTGAGTGAGTGATGATCTGTGAGGTCTTGAGTTAACCATTAGGAGCGTAGTCTGGGTGGTCTGGGTGTGTCAGTGATGACCACACACCAGTTTTGTTGGGTGAGTGAGTGATGATCTGTGAGGTCTTGAGTCAACCATTAGGACCGTAGTTTGGATGGTCTGGGTGTGTCAGTGATGACCACAAGCCAGTTTTGTTGGGTTAGTGAGTGATGAACATTGAGGTCTTGAGTCAACCATTAGGAGTGTAGTATGGGTGGTCTGGGTGTGTCAGTGATGACCACAAGCCAGTTTTGTTGGGTGAGTGAGTGATGATCTGTGAGGTTTTGAGTCAACCATTAGGAGGGTGGTCTGGGTGTGTCAGTGATGACCACAAGCCAATTTTGTTGGGTGAGTGAGTGATGATCTGTGAGGTCTTCAGTCCACGATTGGGAGTGTAATCTGGGTGGTCTGGGTGTGTCAGTGATGACCACACACCAGTTTTGTTGGATTAGTTAGTGATCATCTGTGAAATCTTGAGTCAACCATTATGAGTGTAGTCTGGGTGGATGGGTGTTGGTGATGACCACAAGCCAATTTTGTGGGTGAGTCATTGGTGACCACAGGTTTTGAGACAATCATTTTGGAGTGGTTGGTGTCATGCAAATATTAGAGGTGAACTTTTTTGTTTTTCAATAGGTAGGTGAGCCAGTGGTGAGTCCAGACCATGAGCTAAACAATTTGATTACTGTAGCTAAGATAGGTGTGTCGATAATGAACCCAGTTATTAAAGCCATTTATTTAAGTCAACATTGAGAGTGTAATTCAGGTAGAAGAATTACTGTTAGGGCATCAGACTTGAAAATGTACTCTACAAAATGCACTAAAGTTTAACCCTTGTCTTCATTTGCAGGATCAATCTAGGAAACAAAAAGAGTCAAGGATCAATTTGTATATTCTTATCAACATAATCAAAAAGTTTCTGTTATAAACAGGAAAAAATGGGTCAAAACCAAAACTATACTATAGCGTACATCTACACCAAGAAAAAAAAACTCTGGAAGGTCAAATAAGAAAACAGTTGGGTTTAGAAGTAACTGAAATGTACAAGAAATAACTCAGTGCATATCTAAGGGATGTTTAAGCAGTGTGGAAGTATAATGTAGTGTGCTGTCATTGAGTATTCGGCCACACAGGCTCAGATTTGCCAATATGGACATGTGGGGAGAGTGGACATCCTGTTAACAGGAGTAACCTTTCCCCTTGTGCCTGTCAATACTGCCCACTGGTGACAGCTGCTAATACTGCAGGCTCTGATAGTTTATCTCTTAATTCCATCATCTCTGCCACACTGGACACATGATGTGGAAACCACAAATAAGTGTATTAATAGAGTCTGTACAGAGATGTTCAGCCAAGGGAATCTGTGATGAATGACCACTCTGCTTCCTTAGACAATGACAACTGACTGAGTTAAAACTAGGGTAACTTAGGCACTTCAAACTCATTAAAATGCAGCAATCTGACTCAGTTAAGATAATTATTAACAATACACTTCAACAATGTATTAGATATTCTTTAACCTGCCACGTGTAATAATTCCACAGAGGCTCGAGCTTAACCACTGCCTGACCAATTTCCACAGCAGTACATGTGCCAATCATGTCATATACCCATGATGATTCTGTACATACAATGTTCCCTGAGCAGGTCTGATAACTCCTACACCTATAAGTAGGTGTAGCCAGGAAGAGGCTGCCAATTTTGTGCTTGGTTAACTCCCCAAATTACATATACCTATAATCACAGATTGTTAACTCTTTTGTACACCACAGGGTAAATAATTCATTTCACACAGCCTTTCTGATTATCGAGCTTTCTCTAGAAATATTTGGACGAGGGTTCACACAAGGGCAATAGTCCTATAGTTCAAGTTCATATAAAGTTATTGATTGCACGAGCCTCTTTATTTCGAGGCAAACTTTTGTCTCTAATTATTTGTGAACTTCCAGTCATTTATGCAGCTTTGGGGAATTGCTAAAATGATCCTTAAGGCATAAGATTTTATATCTGTCCGAGGAGAGGCAAATGGGGAAAGCTGAATGGTTACAAGTCTCAGTATGCTCAAAAATTCATCTCTATTCTCAAGAATTGTGCCTAAAGGTCATGAACAAGAGTCCAAATTGCCGTCCTCCCCCACAATGCCATAGCCCCTCACACCCCAACCCTCTCTTGGTTTAATGAAGACCTCTTTATCTCTCTCCCCATCTGTCAACCGGTGCACTCAAAGTGACACCGGTTACCCTTCATTTCACTCAAACCACTTCATTACATACAACTACCGAAAAGATTCAAGCATTTAATTAAAGTTGCCTTTGCGTCACAAGTTCAGCTTGGTAACAAGTGCATCCTCAATTCCAATGCAAAAAAAGATTTGAAAGCTGATCTTAAAAAGCTTAAAAAGTACATTAAAGCAGTAAATGAAGAACTGTAATTACAGTCACTAAAACATCTCCGCTTACTTGAGTATCAATTTAAACTGATATCGCAGAACTTTTAGTTAGATCAGGGTCCTCACCAATGGAAGAAAATATTTTTGATGGACCTGATGTTTTGCAATACTTTCAAGGACATTCAGTTAAGCACACACCTTAAAGAAATTAAACAGTACTGTATTAATTGATAGCCTGATCATCAGTCGAGTACAGTTTGGTACATAATACAATACCGACCTGGCCACTATCACAAAACTTTTTAAATCAGAATTCTCTTAAAGTTTTCTGTAAATGATGTATGTAGGTTATATTGCCATAAGTCAATGAGGAATATTATGAAATATTAATGAACAAAGTGTTGTGTAAGTGTACTTAACACTAATAAATAATATTGGCCCATTTTTCACCCACCCACCCCCCCCCCCCCACCCACCCACCCACCAAACAAAAAATAATTTTCAAGGAATTTCAATGACTTGAACTGAAAACCTCTCAATCAAATTCGAGTATTTTCAATGAATCAATGGGAAGCCTGTACAATACTCACATGTTTGCCATCAATGGTGTAGAGTTTCCTTACTGCCCCAGTGTCCAGCTTGATAGCCTCTGTGATATCCGTCAGCACCTGGTCAAAGCTGTGCGCTGTCTTCTTGTTCAGTAGTATGCGGACTGCTTTCCGTGGCCTGGAGCCATTCCTGACAACCGTGATAAGTTTGGGCCGTATAAAGTCGCGCATATCGTCTATGTAAAAGTCGCCATTACTCTCTCTGGAAATTGGCGATGCCATGCCGTCAGTCTGAGACTCGGAGCCCTTCACGTTGACATTCCAGCACGGCGTGGAACTTCGGGAATAGTCAATACACTTGAAGACGTCGGTGGAGGCACACACGTAGCTTTCGCCCTCCTCCAGCTCGCTAAGGTCGCTTATTTTACGGGAACCGTCAAGGGAAAACACGTGGCGAACGCCGTTAGGAAGCACGGTTTTGTCACAGATTGGACTGTTTGTCAACTCGGCCATAAGGCTCTCAAAAGTGCGGAATCGCTCTGGGGAAACCGCGTACACCATACCGTCAAAGAAGCGATCGCCATTTCGATAGAAGCGAACCTTTTTGGCTTTTTTGTTTTCTGACACTTTCAGGATGCTGTGTCTGAGGAGGTTGCAGTGAGCGCTGTGGGTCGGGCTAGTGGATCTCCCTCCCCGTGAACCCAGACGCGGGGACCGTAAACGCTCCTCCTTCGATACGAAATGTTCATCCGCCATCATGCCCGGACAGTTTATCTAAGGAGAAAAAAAAGATCACAAACCGTAAAGAGAATTTTGCCTGTCTAAAGATATATCATTATCACTATATCTCGTGACAACGTTTGGTTAAAAGCTGTCTGCGAAGAATATTAAATTCCTACATAAATATATGGTCGCCCGGCAACAAAGCCTTCGAAACAACATGCGTGGTCTTGGAACTTCACATTGTTGACTAGAAGCTGTAATACTGCCATCTGGTCAAACAGTATACCGATGGCAAACACAATGTCTAGCATATGGATTCTTCATTGTTCTAATACCACCATTTGGGCCTGCATATGCTGTGTTGAAACAGCACATCCATAGTTGTCATGCTTTGCATGGTGACATGACTTTTTGGTCTAGGCTATACTGGACATGCATATCATGTATCAAACACCAAGGCTTTACGAATTAAGAATCAAACCTCATTATTGTGCAAGAAAAAAGCTATACTTACGTGTGTCCAGGTGCTATATATTCAGTTTGGTGAATTCAGAGCTATAAGGTTATATGTGCAGATTGTTCAGCCTGGCAGTAACAGCGATTCCTGGGAGTACGGATACCCACTGAGCACGCCTCTCCGTTATCAAGGGCCGGTGAGACACCGATGACTAAGCCCGCTCTATGACGGCAACGCTAGCTATAGCCTACCTCCTACCACAGCCAGCATCTCTTTACATAAATTATAACAGCCCAAACAATGGGATGGCCCATGGCTCAGACCAGACAGATGTGACAGACAGTTAACGGGCGGCTAAAGCTGTGAGTTTCTGATGAATTCATTCAGAATTCAGTTTCCTTGGATGACATGCAGATTGAAAACCATGGTGGTTGTACAGATCACGCTGCTGACAATTAGGCAACAGTCGGCACGGACCAAGCTATGCTACTAAATATTCCAGTCTGACCTCCGTATTTACGTCAACAGTATATTAACACACTCCTAATACTCATTGAGTGTAAAGCCCTACATCTCAAATTAACGCCTCGACGTCTTAATAACCACACGTGTTCTCTTAATCGTCGTGATCGGTTAAGTCAGTGTATATACATGTATTTATAATCAAAGGTATTAAACTATGTAGTCAAACAGCGATTTGCTTCGCCGGATTATATTTCAGACCATAAACAAGCTTCTTAGCGTGTTCACTCAGGTGTTGAAAGGACTACAGTACTGTTAACATCAAGCCGGATTTCACACGTGACGCAAGCTCCTATGCTAGACCCTATATATGGCCAACTTCACAAACTCATCTGCATTTAAACCCAAAATGAGTATACTACATGTATTTACATTTTTCATTTTATGCTTGACTCATACATTGCATAATTAACTTCGTTATACAGTGACTGGTACCTATTTGGGAAATGCAAGAATTTATGTCAAAAGAAAACCGCTGAATTCCATCCACAAGAAAGGTCACTTGAAAAGAATTCATGGTTATAACTTCAAATGTCCTTAGAACAATGAGACTTAAAATGAATTAAAAGGATAATTAAGAACGAAAACCCATGAGCAACAGGCTCGCAAGCAGTCGTATATACCTTCTATATGGTACCTAACACAGAGAGGCATGAATATGAATCGGATGTTAATTGACATAAAACGTGCCACTCATCACATGTGTCACACAGGGCTCGCTCTCGCAATATTTATTTATTTATTTGATTGGCGTTTCACGCCGTACTCAAGAATACGACGCAAGAATTTCACTTACACGACGGCGGCCAGCATTATGGTGGGAGGACGGGGGCACAGCCCCACGGCCATCTGCAGGTTCGCTCTCGCAATACAAAGCTTGTTTACCTTGTATACTTTTCAGAGAATATTCTTTTTTTATTCATTGGTGAAGAGCTTGGATTATCTTTCACGCCTCTACAGTTGTTTCCATATCGCCGTGCGTGTGTCGAGATTTATCTTCTTGGAAAATGTATATAAGGTAAAGCATTCCTTTAACACCTGTGATTCTTGACTTCGAATGTAGGCCCTATGGTTTGTTTACAGCACTCTACATTTGTTTTGATCATATATTATATAGTACATAGATAGTACACAGATATAATGATGTCAGTGGAGAAACTCCGTATAAGAAATCACATGTGTTAATCAATAACACACGATATTATACCACGCTGCACTCTACCCTCTTTATGATTTAATATCCGTGCATAATAGGATTTATTATTTAATTGGTGTTTTACGCTGTACTCCAGTGTATTTAATAGTTCACTTATACGACAGCGGCCAGCAATATGGTGAGAGGAAAGTGGGCAAAACCACGTGGAAACCCACAACTGGCAGACATTCTCACGTACGGCCAGAGGGGAAGCCAGCCTGAGCTGGACTTAAACTCACAGCGACAGCATTGGTGAGAGGCTCTGTCATTCCGCGGCGCTGGCGTGCCAACCTACTTGGCTATGGAGGTCCTTGCATTATAGTTTGGTTACACTATACGAGTATGTAACTGAATGCGTAAAAGTATATAAGTGATACTAGTATTTTCAGTGATATGAATAAATGCCATCTCTTTCCAGTTATCGTTTGTACATGTATGAATTATGTGCAAGCATTCGCAAGCAACGTTCTGGCTTGATATCGAACTATTTAACCTCAGGGATGCAATAGGTGCATGGCGCCATCCCTCAAATTCTGAGATTTTTCAGACAGGGTATTGGAAAAAAACCTTGTAAAGTCACTGCTTTCGCACCACTTGGATAAACATCGGACAAAGTACATGTTTTGCTAAACAGGCACTGAAGAAACTGGCCACTCGGCTGACAGTTTAGTTTGCTTGTGTTTCTAGCATGAATCACTACATTCCTAATTCCCTGAATTGGCAGGCCTTTGAAATTCCATCAAGTAGCATGTGTATTACACAAACTCACCAATTTGTACTCTTTGTAGCAAATCCTTACCCAGATCAAGGATGGTTTCTATCCAGAAAGGTTATCTTATCAGCCTGTATGTCCAGTAGGCCAAAACCCTACAGGGTGTGTATGCTCTTATTAGATCCTTTTAATATCACCAATGAATTGCGGGAATCCCATGTATCTACTTCATGGTCACCAACTTGAAAATATCATATACGTTGTTTTTATTTATTTACTCGACGATTGTGGAACCTAATCTGATAACCATGGATGTCATATCTGGAATCTTCAGCTTGATGCTTCAGTGGCAGCAGCACTTTGGCGGCATGGAGTCGCCCTGCCACAAGAAGACACAATGCATGTACACAGACCTAATGACTTCTCGTCATACAGCTGAAAAATTGTCGCGTATGACGCTAAACAACAAGCATACATACATACACACTAAGTCAGGAATTGGTAATTTACACTATTTAATATGCATACACCGTATCAACCATGGAATATCCCCCTCGTGTTAATGTGTTCTACATGTGTGCAAACCGTGAGCTAAATAAATGCAGTACTTTTTGAGATATCACACCTGGCAATTTGTGTAACATTGATTTTAATACACAAGTCGGGAATTTAGTAATTTACAGTACTTAATATGTACACACCAAATCAAGGATGGAATCTCCCCCCACCCGCCACCCACTTACTAGTCTGCTGTACAGGTGTCCAAACCCTGATCTCAATACATGCAGTACTTTTTATGATAACTCCCCTAACATTTTGTTTTACGTTCCTTTCCCTGTTTATATCGGACACTGACACAAAGGCTCCGGGTATGACAAGCTAAGAATGTATAACTTTGTACAGGTGAGCTAATAATTCACAGAGAATTACAAACAAGAACAAAAAGAAAGTTAGGTGGCATTGAATGCAAGGGATTTATTTACATTCCCTGATGTACAAATCCCAATGAACTCCATAAAACCAAAAGGCTCAGAAGAAAGATACATGTAATAACAAAATAGTTACAGCCTGTAACGAATGTACACATTTGGTTACAAAAAATACAGGTGAAAAGCTGTTTGATCTGTTAATCTCTCAGATGACAACTTGACACCTGTAACATTGGTCAATAGAAGGGATGTGTGCAGGTTCAGTGGATGTGAATGAAGTATGTGGGTGTAGATCTTCTCAATCTACATGTACAGGTAACAGAAGACATCTATAACAATGTTGAAGAGGAAGGATGTTCTCTGGGGGTCGCATGTGTACGTAGTATGTGGGTGTAGAACCTTTAAGATCTCCTCAATCTACATTACAGTACAGTAACAGGTAACATAAGACATGCCAATAAAATTGGTGCAAGAGAAGGCATGTTGCACAGAGATACTATTTATTTACATTTATGAATTATGTTGATGTAGAACCATAAAAGATGTCCTCCTCCTTCGTTGACGTGCGCAAGTAACCCAAAGACACTTATCACACTGGTGAACTGAATGCATGCTTAGAGGTTCCTTATGTTTGAAGTATCATGTATTTGGACAAAGAGCCTTTAAGGCTTCCTCAATCTAAATATACAGATAACACAAGATACGCTTATAACATTGGTTAACAGAAAGGATATCAATGTACCATGTGTATGAAATATATGGATGTAGAACATTTAAGAAATCCTTAAGTTAAATGTCAGGTACCACAGGTCACCGTAACACTGCTGTTACACTCATGAAGAAAAGAGGCATCTGGAGGTTTCTTCTGTATGATGTATGTGGATGTAAAACCTAAAAGGCATCTTCAATCTATATATACAGGTACTTGTACTTGCATATATGTATTTAGTCCAGCCCTATTGCGTCCATGTTAATTAGACAGCTTTGCGAGCATGGGAAAAGACTTGGAGATCTGTGCAAAAGGGTCAAGTATGTATTCTTTGGATTAAATTCTTTTCTCAACTGCTCTGTGAATTGCTGTGTTAAAGCTGGCAAGATTTCACAACACTGACTAAGGTAACATAACCGATTTCTTACATACACTGAATTACAGCTGTATGATGCAAAGTTAATCCCAGTGTGAAATTTGTGACAAAATCTACATACATTTGACTGCTCTTAATTTTACATAAAGCTATGTAGTAGACTTCAAAGAACATCAATTAAAATGAAAACAAATAATTACAAAGTTACAGAACTATTGATTATTTAATTAATTACTTAAATCATCAAAGGCATCTATACCTGCTGGGCAGCTTACATTAGCCAACACATGCATCTGCCCATGATCACTGAATGTCTTGATTAAACTCACACATGAACAAGCACCCTGCTTCCTGGTTTGAGGCATTTTTAACATTTTTTACCTGGCAAGTGTCTGTACAGTATGTTAGTATTTTTTCATGTTAACATCCTGTATCACTCTCCATGATTAACCAGTTAACATAAATATCACAGTAAACGGTTCTTACCATTGGAGTATTAAAAGTAAATATCAGTACTTGGTTTGAAGTACATGTTTATTTGTGTGAATATTTGCACACTTAAACTTATCAACACATATAGGTAAGATTGTAATTAACCGAAGTTTCGACTAATGTTGAAATGGACTTTTTGTCTTCTATTCTTGTGAAACACCGACTTACGCGTAGCTTTAATTGGTGTTTACCACGTCTCCCGACATAATGCACAGTTTGAATGGTGAAACGCTGATCGCACCATACTGACCAATTTGCTTGAAAATTTGTCACAGAATTTAACACTTGTTTGATTTATGTTTTCTTTAAAACAATTATTTTGAGTACTAAGGTCCAAAAAAGACCTATCCACACAATTTAAACGGTTTACAATAGCTTTTGATCCTCACACTTGGATTTTTATTACCTGAGAATCAAAAGCAAGTGTAAAATGAAAATTCTGTAGAGATGCTATTATTTTTTCATTTCACAAGTCTAAAACAATATGCAGCTCTATCAATAATTTGGAGCCAAAGTGTGAGATTTGTTGTGGTAACTAGAAGCATGGCCCTATTGTCTACACAACTGACCAGTCTGCTAGACTACATACATCCAGGATCACCAGGCTTTCGTTATCTGTGGGTTCTACGAGACCCACATCTCCGGAGGGACACACACCGTCCCCTGGGCAGCTCACGTCAGACTCGGCACAGCTCCCCTTGTCAATACTAACAAGATGTGGGTATTCTGGACTCCCTTTAGCAAGACTCGCACATGTTGTCTCTGACACCAGCACATCGCTGTCCTCTGTACTGTCCCCATCCTGACCGTATAAGACTGGTGGAAACCGGACTAGTGACTCTGAGTTGGATATCCTACTGTCTGCAGAATGTTCTGCCTCAGATTTCTTGTGCATTTTCTTAAACACAGATTCAACATCAAAAACTCCAACAGACTGCTGATTCACATCTGTTGTTAAATTTCTGCTCTGGATGATGTAGTCCAGCCCGCCTGTATGAGTGACAGGAGCCGTTCCACTCACTGAGGATGACACATTAGACCGCTGTTCATCACCTGAAAGATCATCGCTTACCTCTATCACTGGTACATTCAATTTCACAGTATTTATCTCCTCTGATGTGATGACATTGTCTTTTAGGGCGGCTGACACAGGTATGCTGGACATCACAGATGGATCCTGCACCTTTAAATCTGCAGTGGTAGTATATTTCTTTCCTGGTTTTTTACCGGCAGATGATGGTATCAGTGCCTTAGTGATGTCAACAGCAGGCTTTTGTGACACTGAAGAAATAACAAAGATATCTGGGGTCTTTTCCACTTGTAAGTCTTTTCCTACGGGGGTCTTCTCTGAATTTTGCTCACCTAACATATCGTTACCAAATTGCTTTACAATCGAAAAATTTGCTCTAGCTCCTAAAGACCTGAACTTCTCCTTTTTTTTCACACCAGACTTTTTGATGGCACTGGAAACACCAGGAAATTTTTGAGTCTTTAACACAGAATTCTGCTTGCTGTCGGTCTTTGGGGGAATTTTAACGTTGGAGTGGTGTATTGAAGTTGTGGGAGCAGTAATGCTAGGGGAATGTACTGGTGTAGTCACACTCGATTCCGATTCACAGATCACACATTCTCTCACTGCTACCGCTTGCTCCAAAGATTCGTCCTGTGAAACTGGCACAGCTGCAGTTGTCTCCCCTGAATCATCAGCCTCTGATTCTGCTTCTGACAGAAGAATTTGAAGTGAAGAGCCATCATCCAGGGTCATCGACTCTACCACCTTGCGGTGACTCTGGGAAGACTTGTCAAAGCTCCTGCTGTCCGGTTGGTTTGTCTGCTTGTCAGTCTGGTGCCAGTCCATCTCCATTACAGGTACATCATCATTCATACTGGCCTGAAGGCCTGAAGGATGGCAAAATTAATGTGCAACAAAGTTAATGTCACAAAAATACTGGTTTCCTAACTGAGCATATAATATGGCAGCTTCAGATTGTAAAAGACAACAAGTCTTTTTTCAACATGATCTTTATTCAGCGCTGGAGATATCTACCTAATATTTAGTGATTTGATTGGGATTCTATGCCACACTCAAGATAATTTCACTTTTATGACAGCTGCCACCATTATGGTGGAAGGAACCTGGGCAGAGCCCAGGGGAACCCACAACCATTTGAAGAGTACTGGCAAACCTTTTGATGTGCAGGATCAGATTAGAGTTGGATAATTTACCCCTTAATTGTTGAAACTTCTCCTGAGGCCTTAGGATTATTTATTTATTTATTTATTTATTTATTTATTTGATTGGTGTTTTATGCCGTACTCAAGAATATTTCACTTATACGACGGCGGCCAGCATTATGGTGGGTGGAAACCGGGCACAGCCCTGGGGAAACCCACGACCATCCGCAGGTTGCTGCCAGACCTTCCCACTTACGGCCGGAGAGGAAGCCAGCATGAGCTGGACTTGAACTCACAGCGACCGCATTGGTGAGAGGCTCCTGGGTCATTACGGCCTTAGGATTAAGCAGAGGCATTGTGTAGTCCTGCACTGAAGCTGACAGTAATCCATTTATTTATCTGATTGGTGTTGAACACCATCCCCAGAATTCTGGGCTTACAGGACAGCAGTCAGGTTAATGCATGGCAGAATCGAAAGTGCTCAGAGTAAACCACAAATGGCAATCTGGAAATATTTTTCCTCCAGAAAATGTTTAGACTCCCAAACTAATGAAACTGCATTAAAACTAACAAGTAAACCACTCAAAAATATGACGGTTTACCAATAAACAATGCATGTTGAATTTTATAAAATTTCCTCATACATGGTCAGAATGTAAAGTTTTCCTGGATATGGCCTCACCATCTCCTTTCAACAGTTACCTGTCTAACGAACGGAATTAATTCCACAGGTGAGATAAAGCCAAGAGAGAATAACTGTTTATTTTTTCCCTATAATTATTGCAACAAAAAGTGATAAAATTTAGTGAAAGAAAGCATTACAAGTAGATCAATCTAACAGCAAATGGACTATCAAAGATTCTACCTTTAGCACAAGCCAACTGTTTCCGTAGCGACTTCCAGCGAATACGTTCTGAGTGAAGCACCTCCTTCAGAGCCAACTGATCCTCTTTCAGCATTTGAATAAGAGCACAGGCCTGTACAACCAAAGGCAGAACACATCACCATCATTTACTTGATACACCTGTCTTTTCAAAGGACATCTGTACTTGTCTAAGTGTGTTTCAAAATATACATGTGAAATAGCTTTATGAAGTTCTAGTGCAGCCGAATACGTTTAAGGCCAAGGGCGCATCACTCCTAAAATGGCGGACAGGTTTTCAAATTATGTAGGAATGGTTCAGTTCAATGACATAGTCTTACACGTATATATACGTATATATTATAACCTTCCGGAGTATTTCACTTATACGACTGCAGCCAGCATTATGGTGAGAGGAAACCAGAGCCCAGGAGAAACCAACTATCATCCGCAGGTTGCTGGCAGACCGGTACTATATTCCAGCCAATTCTGCACATAACAGTGTATGTGAGACAGTGACAACCAACCTCTGTGAGAATCTGTAGCTTTGACTTGGTTTCTAGCAGTTTCTTGTTACCAGAGAGAAGACAACGGAGCCTGGCAAAACCTATCTTGTTCTCACTGCGCCTTTTCCTCTCCCTAATAAAATAAAACAAGCATGATACTACACTGAGTTTGTCTAACACATCAAAGGAATACAGGAAGGTATATTCCTCTGAAATTACAACTATTCACACCAAATGCATATGAATATTCAGCTTATGCCAGGCTATCTTACAACTTGGACAGAAAAAAACCAGCTGAGAGATGTTTGTTTCCGTGAGTATTATGATTTATATGTCTATAAAGTACTCCATTTGACAGGTAAGACTTAAATGTAATTAACTAATTTACATACCTACATATTCATTGTTCCCTTGAGCTGGCATCTACCCTAATTACTCAACCTTTTTGCATATGGAAGGGCAACTTTCAGTGCACTTTATGCACATTTTTAACTTCATGTAGTAGACAAAACTACATCGGCTGGGTTGGCCAATTTCAGGACTTCACCAGAAGTATAATTTTATTAGTTTACACAGAATAATGCCTTCAGCATATGCTTCAATAAACACCTTGCAAACCTGTGAAAAGGTTGAAGAATTACACTAAAGTAACTTCTACATGCACTGACAGCCATGGATAATTTCCTAAATATTGATAAACGTGGTTCCCCTCAGCTAGGAACATACCCATCCACACCCAAAACAGCTACAGCTGCCATATTACCTACCTAAAGAGATGCAGGCGCCGATTAGAAGGCATTTTCTGAGGATTTGTGCTGGAGCTTGGCATTAGCACCACCCGCTGGAACAAATCATATTTTAAACTCCTGTTATTACTCTTACACATTCCCATTTTTCTTTTGAAATGGCTTTATTATGAAGAAAACAATAAACTATGTGTGGAAATCTAATATTTGGGATGGTTCTCATTGTATTGTATAATACTGCAGAAATTTTGTATTAATTTCATTAATGAAATGTTCTTAGAAAGATGGACAGGAAAAAAAAATTAAGCTGAATGCAAGGATAATTTTTATGTTTATATTTAAAAAAAATGTTTATGTAAAATAAAGCACTGACCTTTGGCAAGTTAGTCATAAACTGTTTAAAAACCTCCATTTACAGACTGAGCAAAGGTCTTACAAATGCCAATGACTGCTTATTGTTACTGGAGCTGCAAGATTTATGGCAGACACACTTTAATCAAGACAGGACATGTGTAACTTTAGCTTTAGACAATCTGAACAGTTTTAATAGAAGAAAAAGCAAATGTAGTTCACAGAAAAAAAGGAATCACAAAAAATACACTTGCTTAAGCCTAGGCAACATAGCTCAAAGACTTTTGGAAGAACTTGTTTAAGATACTTTTATGAGAGGCTTTACCTCACTATAGGTCACCTCCATCCCTTTGCCTTTGGTCATGATTGGGGACTTGCGTTTGGATTGGTGTTTGTGCCCCTCTTCCTCTGAGACAACTTCCACATCAACCTCCTGAAACAGATGCAGATACCCACTGATCAGACATACCCACAGATCAGGCACTTCCAATGACTAGGCCCACTCAATGATAAAGCAAACCCACTGGTTAGGAACTTCCTCCGACTGGGCACACCCATAGGTCAGGAACTTCAACTGACTAGGTACACCCACTGGTAAGACATACTTTTTGGTCAGGCACTTCCATCGATTGGCATACCAACTGGTCAGACACCTATTGGTCAGGCACTTCCACTTACTAGCCACATCAACTAGTCAAGCACTTTCACTGCCTGGGCATACCCACTGACTAGGCACACCCTTTGATCAGACACTTCCAGTGACAATGTAAACTTACCAATAAGGCATAGGCATCAATAAGTCCCATCTCCCATCAATGTCACACACAATGTAGGCCTACATGTAGCATGTGTTCAAGATTCATTGATTTTGTGCCTATATGCTGGGGGTGTGTATCATGGATGGTCGAAACCAAGGGTGTTCAGGGCAACACCACCAACCTTTGGCAAGTTACTGATGAACTTTCCACAAGTCACATATATTCACACCATTCGAGGTGGAAGGCCAGTAGTCATCAATTAACAATAGACTGCACAAATGACTACCACTAACTGCTCCACAAGCAGCAAAAAGGGGATATACAAATTTTCTGTCCAAGACAGGCTCTCACCCACATCTTGTGTGACCCAGCAGTTAAAAGGCAAGCACCTTTAACCACTAGATCATGGTCCATTCCCCTTAAGTCGAAGAAAAGCAACTTATGGATAGCACAGATTCTGAATATCAGACAACTTTTATATCTTTGTGTGAAATCAAAGACACTTTCTTTTGCATAAATGGTTGCACATGGTTGTTTGACAAAAGTTTCACATTAATTCATTAACTCTGCATACCTCCTCTTCCTCAGATCCTTGGCCTCTTTCCTCATCGGACAAACTGTCTACAGCGAACTGTAAATAAATTAAACTCTATTTGCATGTTTTTGATGTCTTCATATATCACTGCAAAGGTATGCATCCTATTTTTCAGGTAACCTCGAGCACACTTCAGCTAAAAAGCATAATTACTGTCAATAGGGATAAGGTTTAGAAAAAAAAAAATGAATAACTGAGAAAAGTTAAAAAACTTAACAACGGCTGCATATCATAAAGATTTAGAGCAACAGAACTCGATGAAGCACAAATTGTTGTCAGTAATCTTTATACAACCCAGCATGCATAGAGGACAAAACATTAACAGTGAAATGTTATGTTGTACATGAAAGGTTATGTTGTACATTAAAGATTACACTGTACATGCAGACTAAGGGTTAGAACTATAGCTGCTGACCCTGGGAGACAGAAGATCCCGGAGGCGGACAACAGTAGTGGCTAGTGGTGGAGGGGTGGTGAGTGAGTGGGGCCCGCACTTACACGGCTCTCCTGCTGGCTGTCACCATCATTCGACACGTCACTCCAGCTATCCAGTGAATATGTGTCCAGCTCTGATGTCAGCGCTCCTGAGCTTGTTGTGGCTTTGGCCACACCCTGTGATTTATCTGGGATAGTGTGATCAGCATGAGATACACCTCCCTCTGTAATTCCTGTTCCTTGGGGTGCACCTGAGTCTTGTGTGTACCGTGTGTTTATACCTGAAGCCGAAACTGTCGAGTCCACTCCTGCAGAACTGCTGATCTCTGCACAGTTATCAGCACAGTTTTCTGTAGCACTGAGATTGGTGGACTTAGCCACATTGTCTGACTCACTTGTTGGCGAGACTTGCTTAAGGCCATCCACAAGACCTATACTGTGCGGATTTGATGACGGAAAACCAAGTGGCTTTTTTATTAATTTCTGAATATTGATTAAATCTAAAGTATACTTGCTGCTACCAGAATTTGGGATACCAGCTGGTAACTCGACACATTGTTTTTCATCATTTAGACTTTTCGATACACTCACATCCATGTCACTAGTTTCTATGGCACAAGAAGTTTTATCTGAATTTTCCTCTGTTAAATCTATAAAATTGTCCTGTCCATATATCTCCCTGGTCAGTGGCTTTTCACTTGGCTTGTCACTGCTCAAGGTGCTGGTTTCTTTCACTCCTGACTGACTGGCCACCATATTCAACAGAGATCTTACCTCAACAAATGATTTTTTAGCTCCATCACTATCTGCTGAAGTTAAAGAGACTTCTGAAGTTTCTACTTCTTCTTTTCTAAAAACTTTTGGCTTATCATTTTCGGATTGATCTGCTTCTGTTTTGAGCTTTGGGGACTTTTTTATTTCTTGATCACTGTTTAAGTGTTTCACCTGAGCACCATCTGAACAGTTGTTTTCTGTTGAGCTAGCATTGGAGTCTATCACTGAAATATCACACACAATATCTGAGTTACCTGTACGTAAATGTACACAGAGGTCAGGAGCAGCATTGTCAAGGTCAGACTTTTCTTTCCGAGTTTTATTTTCCTGGTTGGACGTAGATTTAATTAGTGAAGGAGCTTGGGAACTGGTCAGAACTGAATACAACTCTCTACGACCAGTCAGATTTATGCCAGAAACAGTGTTTTCAGACTTGTCTGTCTTGCCAGCAGAGTTCACCGTGTCCATATCTTTGTCTAGGTGTTTCTGTGAGTCACTGTTTGTGCTGTTTATAGTGGGTGCAGGGTGTGCTGTGAAGGAGATTGGTGTAGGGATGACACCTGGGTTAGCAGGCTGTACTGTTACTGGAGCTAGGAAAACTGGCCTCTGCTCTGTTCCCATCTTAACAGGGAACACTGAGGACTGAGTAGGCGCCATCACACAGCCAGTGGGGAGACCAGAGGCTCTCAGAGTCAAGCCACCATTAGCTTTCGCACCTGTACCACCACCTGAGGTACTACCAGGGTTCACTGTCTGAAGGATGACTGGGAATGCCACATAGTTTTTGTTGCCTGAGGTCACAGAGCTGGTTGTTGTACCAGACTGGCCTTGCATTCTGACAGCTGTGGGTGTCGTCCCACGAGGACCCGCAGTGTTAGCCATGGGCACAAGCTGCAGTAGCGGCATGTTACCGACTTTACCTGCAGAGAGTGGCACCAGTTTTGGCATGCCCGCTCCATTCTGTATCAGCTGCATGGTGGGTAGAGAGTCTGGCCGAAGTCCGACTGGTTTTGGGCTTGGCATGGAGCCAGTCGTGTTGGAGTTCTGAGAGGAGAGAGATGTGATTTCTCTAGCATCTGTGGCATTGTGGTTAGAGGGTTTGCTATGTGTCATAGCCAAGGCTGATGTGCCACTCACAGTCACCACTGTTGAGGAAGTTTGATTGATAGAGTCCTCAAAACCTCCAGGTGCATTTGAAGTATTCAATACCAAACCACTGGTAGTTTTAGCTGTTGCTGTAGCTAGCGAGGCACTGGGAGGGAGGCCGGATTTAAAGGTCACTTGTCCTTCTTGAAGCCGAAACACAGAATTCTGCTGCGAAATGTTTGGGTTGAGTTGGATGAACGAATTATTTATCTTTAATTTACCCAGACCTGAAATCCCGGATGCTGGCTGGAAATGCTTGCCAGTGTTCTTGATTTTGTCACTTCGGGTTTTTGCCTTCAACCTTCTTTCTGTAGGTGGTGTGTCCACCACAATGCTCTTCTGGACTGGGTCCACTTGTTGTAGAACTGGCTGCTGTTGCTGAAGAACTGTTGGTCCATTGACTGGTTTCTGCAACTCTTGTTTTTGCTGCTGCTGTTGCAGAGCTGCTTTTTGTTGCTGCTCCTGTAACAGTCGAAGGCACAACTGCTTTGACGCAGTCATTTCAGGACCTTTATCCTTCTTAGGCTCTTCAACCTTTTTATTCTTCCTATGAAACCATGTTGGTGAGACTGTAATGCGTACTGTGTACATGACAGAGGGGAAGTTAGCACTGAAGCTTGGGGGTATTTTGGCGGGTTCTGAAGCCTTTGGCAGTATTTCTACCGTATAATTCTGAATTTCGATCTCTTGGGGGTCTGGGTACTCATATGGCCTGAGGCATTTGGCCACTCCACTTAACACCATTTTCCGACTTGCTTCCCAACTACAGTTTGATTTTATTTCTAACAAATGATGTTCACTGGATGTTTTACGTTCCTCTGAGTTTGGCACAGATTTCCTTTTCTTGGAGGCTTTAATACAGACCATGTTAGTGGACCAGTCATCCCAGACTGGTACCTTTACTGTGGTGACCGTATCCGACGTGCAGTCCGAGGGTTCTGTACTCAGTTTGCTTGGTGATCCATATCCATCTAACAAAGTCTTTTCCAGCCTCTGCTTTCTTTTTCTCTTTTTCCTCCGCTGTATATCCTCTTGCGTCGTATATGGCCGTGGACAGGGGTTTGTAATATTGGGAATGGGAGGTACTGGTAGTGTCACTTTGTCATCGTCATCATCGCTGATACTGATCACATTGTTTACTGTCTCGAGTTTCAAGTCTTCCTGAGGTTTCACATTATTCATAAACTGGTCATATGTCATGGCCGTGTTTTTGAAGCACTTCTGTATGAACACAGTGTCTGTGAACTGACTACCCTCTTGTGGTTGTTCTGCTTCCATGTGTACAGGTGAATCCGTAACAACATCTATAACATCAGCCTTGTCTGTGTTGTTTTTCTTTATACACCCATGCATTCTGCAAAACAAGAAAATAGGAAATACCAGGGGACACCCAAATCAATACCTCTGCAGAAAAAGCAGGTCTGAAAACAAGCACTGGATACATTCATTTCAGATATTCACCACAACTGAGAATATAAGTTTTTATTAATTCATAAATGCACAAAAACCCTCATTCCAAAATCTCTCTTTATCAAATAAAGTAAAATTTGTGTGAAACCTTGTAACTCATAAATGAATACTGATTTAATTTTTCAAATTTGATTAGGGTGAACATAATAAGTTCTACTCAACGGCATGTGATGAGTCCCATGCATGTTTTCAGGCATTTGAACTCAGCATACATACTACAGAGTGAAAGTGAAACTAAAACATGGATTACTGAAAGAGAAAGGTGCCAGCATAAACACCCAAACCATAGCATACATATTTTTTTTGCAACTGTAACACCCCAAGCTATTTTTGTCTGAACAGGAAAGATGATCATGTATTGTTGGTGATACAACACAAATAATTAGTGTAATCTTGAGGTGTCAATGACTTATCTGCAAAAGGAGATTTATGACTTGGGTGAAAATCTTGCTAGAGCAATGGGATTTTGTGAATAGCGGTACTCCTCAAATCCTGTGGCCCTCACAAGATTTTAGCCAAAGTCAAATACTGCTTACTGTGTAAGGAATATGTGGAATATATATTTAATATATATTTAAAACTTAAATCCAACCTTCTTGTTCAAATTTATCATGCAATGGGTTAATGTGTTACTGAAAATTTCCTCCATGAACAACAGCTTAAATTTGGGGTTTAGAGTGAAAGGGTGTCACAAACCTTGGTTTCCTGACAGGATTAAAGATGGATGTTCGTGAGCAGCCAAATAACGGTCCGAGTGGAGAGGTGTGAATGGCGTCATCTGAAGACATCTGTCCATGTTCAATCGCTTCATCTACCTGTAATCAAAGATAGGTAGATCTAGATCACCTGTACACAGAACAGAGACTGAGTTACAACATTGAACATCAATCTGAATACAAAACTATGCTGTCAGTAATAATAAAAAAAATACTAACTCAGTTCAGAAAAACCTTTACTTTCAGGACAAATTTTCCAGCACTTTAAAGTCATAGTTTTTACAACACTCAGAAAAGCCCTATCCGCGACTATACTTCATTTTCATTCATTTTTGCACATCAGTGTTAAAACTTCATACATTTTATATTCATATTGATTGCGTTATAGAAGACTATAACATTGGATGGATTTCAACAACCTCCCTCCACAGAATGCCCCCTTAACTTAGCCTTATGAATTACACATTAATATGCAGAATTCTACTTAAACTGAACTGTACTGGCCCAATAAGGTAATTAATACGCAGCAAATGTGCAGAACTTACAATATCACTTTAAGATGTTGGTACAGTTGAGATTAAATCAAGATTAGGATTACAATGCCCTTCACACAGTTTTAATTGAAAAGCTTGCCAATGTTACTGTTATGCATCAACTCTGGTGAATGTACAATATTACCCTCCTGAAGATGGATATGTGTTGATTGTGCACAGTGTTATAAATCTATGGATCAAAATGTAGACCTTAACAAAGGTTCATCTCGTGAGTTGGAGCTAGATTAAAGCTAGTTTGTTACATCAAAAATTGATTGGATCCCATCATCTACAATGTCATCAGTTTCTGCAGTAACACCATTTTGTCTTTAATGTGATGTCATTATGATGGGCTGGAAAAAAATGTTTAATGTTAATAAAACCACCAGCCCCAACACAGACACACGAGAAAAGTGCTATACATTTACATCTCTTTCACCAATTATGTCGGTCAGAGGGTTACATGAACTGAAGAAACTGTATCAGCATTAATCATAATTCAACTGATGAAATATTGAATTTGAACACAAGTATCTCGTGAAAAACAGAAAACAAAACATTGGAGACCAGAAACACAGAGCTGACAAAAAGAAAGAATGTCAAAATCTGATCCACGCAGCAATCATACAAAATGTCCATACAGCTCTTTACAAAAATTTCTCAGCGAAAGATGGTGACATGCACATTAAATCAGACTTTATCAACGAATCAATGTTATGTGAATTACTTACAGCATCTGAAGTAGGGATAGTAAGGAATATCCTATGTTTGCTTCATTTTTTTATTTGATTGGTGTTTTAGGCTGTACTCAAGAATATTAGGGGGGTTGACCAGGCACAGCCCAGGGGGAAACCCAAGACCATTCGCAGGATTCTGCCCAGGTACGGCCGGAGAGGAAGCCAGCATGAGCTGTAATTGAACTCACAGTGACCTCATTGGCGAGAGGCTCGTGAGTTATTGTACTATGCTAGCACGCTAACCACACAGCCACGGAGGCCACTAAGGTAATGATTGAGCATGGTTATGTCCAAATCATGTTGTAAAATTATCTACTATCAATCAAGCGTTGATACATATTCTTAATTTCTATCCACAGAAGTGCTAATACAAATAATGGTTGCAAATATAAAGAACAGCTTGTGGGTTTGTTCTACACATGTAGGTTAAATAATGATGAAGACATTGAGATGAATAGTAAGCAAAATTTAACAAAAAAAATCCATATTTTATGCTCAAAAGTAATACATATTTCAATTTCATGACGACTTTCCATTTTAGGTTAGCTGGGAAGTAGCCATGTATCAGACTGTAGTCCAGCCGACAAAGTCTGGATTTGAACACATACCCTACGGGATCGAGGGTGTGTATTCTGAAGTGAGGCATCCACAAACTTGGTCACGGAGGACCCCGAAAAATGAAAATATGAAACAAAAGATGTTATGCAGACCTGATTGTAGATGACCACCTCATTTGTAGGCTGTGAGACTACCAGTGACTTGATTCTTCCTGTCTTCTCATCTGCAGTTATCTCATCCTTAAAGTAAAAAATATACATGTATGTAGTTGCTGTAGCCACAAGTACAAAACATTCAAAAAGTGCAACTTAGACATTGCAGAATTTGAATTGTACAAAGGAGTTTGCTGAAGAAACATACTGGCTAAAATATTTTGAACACAGTAACATTTGTATTATTTTACTGACATTCAACACCATAATCAATACTATCAGACATATAAAAGAGCATTCCGCTTTACAAGTGCTGGGCATAAACCACCGACCTGTGCCAAGTTACTGACAAATTTTCCCCGTGTTACATAATTGTATGCAGGCCATATTGGTCTCTAACGAATGTCAGACTGTGCAAATGGTCGCATAAGTATTGTCGGCTGCTTGTTGTCAACAAGGGCCCACAAACAGTGAGAGCCGGCGGAATTTACAAATTTCTTAAGGCTGGGTTTGAACCTTCACCTTGTGTGTCCTTTGTGACTGAAGAACACAATAAATCTTGTGTCTTCAACATTACAAATGTGTGAAGAAAATATTTTTTATAAAGCAGAGACCTGGACAAATATAAATTGCTAGCTTTGGGAGTTAATTTGGGCTAAAATCAGCTTTTAAAATTGGTTTCTTGAATACGGCCAAGAATACTGCCCTCACCTTTTTTCGGTGTCTTCTCTTTGGCTTTGGGAACAGATCGTCAGGGTCCATATACATCATAGCCTTCCTTGTGATGGCGTCCAGGTTTTTGGCCACTCGCTGACTGCCCACCCTCTTAGGCAGGCCAGCAAACCTGTTTTTGGGGACTGCTGTTGTCTTTTTCTCTGCCTCGGCTAGGTCAGGACATGTCAGCCGTGCGGGGGCGGCTTCAGGTGGCTCCAGATTCTTGAGGGTTTCGTGACTTTTCAGGGATTCTGTGACTGCCTGAAGAAGTGGGATATCATCAGAGCCTGAAGGTGACAGTAGTGAGTGGAGAGTCAGTTCCTTGTCCTCACAGTGACAGTTAAACATGCATTCTGCCTTCCTACAGTGGGTGTCTCTATCGGTTAGCTGTCGCTCTAGACTCGAGCATATACACCCCAGCCTGCAATACTCCTTATCACACACGGTGCTCGTCTCCTCTTTGTTCACCTCATCAGAGTCAGATCCCCTGCTGCCCGGGACGGTCCTGTCTCTGAACAGGTGACACACACACCCATATCTACAGCCTGCAAAACATAGTAAAGATCAATTCACCTGAGGTGGACAAGGAGAAGGAATCAAAGTTTTCAAGAATATTTCCCTTATATTTCTATTTATATTAACAAGAATTCAAACAAGTATTTTTTTTTTAAGCTAAAACTTATCTCCAATTTCCCCCTGACTACTAGGTTAACCGAACACATGAAAATGTCACCAGCAAACTGAAAACAGTAAAGTCATAAACTCAATCCAGTCTAGTGAACTTCCAGTAGGGTAAACAAAGGGACTCTCTTCATAAAAATCAATAAAAAGGGGTATTACAGGCCTGTACATGCATAGTGTAGACAAGACTGAAAAATGCAACAACAACTTTGATCTCAACAAGTAAGTTAAATGTTAGATATGACCACCAAAATGTAATCAGTGCAGGGGCCCCCAAAAACAGTCCACATGGATATTTTGAAGAAGTAGTTTACATATAATGTGTATACAAAATGAACTTTGACATCATATAAATAAATAAAGTTTCATTTAGATTGGATCATTGGTTAGAACATATTGTGTTTTCAAAAGTTTCACACATGATGCCAGACACAGGGCTGCACACAAACAGAATACCTCCCTTAGCAATGGTGGGGGTGATGGTAAACATGATAACCACTAGCACTACATATAAAACCCCATAAAGACGTTACTTACCCGGTTTGCCACACAAGGACTGGCCAACATCTTCTTCAAAATCCACCCTGTCCTTGTTCAGGTTGGAATCTACACTATCATCTCTGCCATCACCAGTGGCCATCTTATCTGAGCAAATGTCAGCACCATTTTCGCGAGGGCACACTTCATTAAAGTTCTGTGGCCGTAAATCCAACATATTACAGTCCAAAACAGACACTGCATGCAAAGCCATACTCTCCGTCAAGATAGGGAACTCTTCCCGCAAGCCCTCCGATTCTTCTTCTTGTTTCAATGCTGCAAGCTTACCCTCACGCAACCTACGCTTCCACATTTTCTTTAATCGCTTGTGCCCACAAAGGTTATACTTTTTCATCAGTTTTTTCTTCAAACTAGGCTTCTTCATTGGAACTCCTGTTGTGCCATTACCTTCTTCTGTCTTAATGTGAACATTATCCACCTTGGCCTTCTTCTTCACATCGCCTTCATCTTCATAATACTTTGCTTCATCTCCATAATAATACTCATCATCCTGGCCAAATCTTGGTTTTTGAACACGACCAAAACGGCCAACTCTACCCTCAAACTTGGCACTGGACCCTTTTCTGTGGGTGAAAATCATATTTTTCCTTCTCTTTTTCTTCAGATGTAATCCCATATCTTTGATATCTTCAGGAGGCAGGGATCGTAACAGTCTCTGTTCAGTTCTCCAGTGGAGTTTTCCTGTTTGCTGCAATGGGAGACCATTCGACACACCGACCTCACCTGAGCTCTTACAATCAACAAATTTGTTCTTCCATCCTTTGATCTTTGTGATATCATTTGTCTTCTCTAAACTTTTCGCCAGATGTTTTTCAAACTTCATAGGTTTTCCAGTCATTTTAGAAAGTTCCCTGTTAAACAGTCTGAGATACTTAAACCATTTCATGTGGATACCTCTATAATTTTGTTCTTTTTCTCTCAAGAACTTTGGTATTTTTCCAGAAATACCTAATCTCTTTTTAAGATTAGCTGCCTTATGAAGTTTGCACATGTCCAAGAAATGATAGTTATTATCATCCCAGTGATTTTGTTTTTCGATTCGGATATGGGCTTCCATTGCTTCCTTTGTGTCAAAGGAAACAAAGAGCATTCCTTCCACATCATCAAAATCTGGATTAAACGGATTCATCCGATAGTCTGTTGACTCTGCCTTGAAGCCATCGCTGTCCTTGGGGAAGTCATCAGCTACAGTTTCTATAATATCAGGACAGGAGTGCTTTCCAGGAAAGCTGCTTTCCTTGGGCTTAAGACAGATTTTGCGGTTTTCATCAGACTGCAGGTAAGAATCCAGGTTCTCAGACAAGAATGCAGACATTCTCTTGGGTGAGCTAAGACTCTCCACTCTGGAGAGAACGCTGAGGGGGGCAGGCTCACGGGTTCTCTGTCCGTAAGACAGGTCATCATCCTGGTTAACAGCATTGGCCATTTTACCCAATCTGACATCCGTGTACACTGATAGTGATATTTCAGAAGTGTCCTCTTCAAATTCAAGGGCGGAGTTTTCCAGGAGTTGTTTATCTGTAACAACATTTCCATCATGTTTAATTTCTTCAGTTTCGTTGGTTATCATAGCTTCTATGATAGTTGATCTTTTTAGGCTTCCTGTATATGTAATATCACTAAGGTTTACATCTACTGGAGAATTCTGGGGCTCCTTAACAACCGCAGTCTTGGTACCAATCTCTCCACTGCTACATAACTCAACCACTTTCACATGTTTATTCAGTTTCCTTACCTCTCCAAGCTCTGTACTCTGTATTTTACCCCAATCCCGACTGCTGGTACTTGGCTTGTGCCCAGACTTAACATGTGAATCTTTCACACATGATTCATCTGTGGATGAAACTTCCAGAGATGACTTACCCAACGAAGATTCCTTCAAAGACGACTCTCCAAGAGATGACTTATCCTTAGAAGTTTCCATAAAATTTGATTCTTCCAGAGATGACTCATGCCCAGAAATTTCCGTCAAAGACAATCCTTCTTCAGATGAGTGATCAAAAGAAGCTTCCTTAAAAGATGATTCTTTGAGAGATGACTTATCCATACAAGCTTCCTTCAAAGATGATTCTTCCAGAAATGACGTGTCCATAGAAGTTTCCTTCAAAGACGATTCTTCCAGAGGTGACTTATCCGTAGAAGTTTCCTTCGAAGACGATTCTTTCAGAGATGTCTTATCCATACAAGCTTCCATCAAAGATGATTCTTCTAGAAATGACGTGTCCATAGAAGTTTCCTTCACAGATGATTCGTCCAGAGGTGACTTATCCGTAGAAGTTTCCTTCGAAGACAATTCTTTCAGAGATGTCTTATCCATAGAAGTTTCCTTCAAAGATGATTCTTCCAGAAATGACTTATCCGTAGGAGTTTCCTTCATAGACGATTCTTCCAGAGGTGACTTATCCGTAGAAGTTTCCTTCAAAGACATTTCTTTCAGAGATGACTTATCCATAGAAGTTTCCTTCAAAGATAATTCTTCCAGAGACGACTTATCCATAGAAGCTTCCTTCAAAGATGATTCTTCCAGAAATGACTTATCCACAGAAGTTTCCTTCAAAGACGATTCTTCCAGAGGTGACTTATTCATGGAAGTTTCCTTCAAAGACGATTCTTTCAGAGATGACTTATCCATAAAAGTTTCCTTCAAAGATGATTGTTTCAGAGATGATTTATCCACAGAAGTTTCCTTCAAAGATAATTCTTCCAGAGATGACTTATACATAGAGGCTTCCTTCAAAGACAATTCTTCCAGAAATGACTTATGCATAGAAGTTTCCTTCAAAGACGATTCATTCAGAGATGACTTATCCATAGAACTTTCCTTCAAAGATAATTCTTCCAGAGGTGAACTATCCATAGAAACTTCCATCGAAGACGATTCTTCCAGTGGTGATTTATCCATGGATGTTTCCTTCAAAGATGATTCTTCCAAAGGTGACTTATCCATGAAAGTATCGTCTAAAGGAGACTCCTCCAAAAATGACTCTTCCTCGGGAGGTTCACAGGGACTTGAACACGCTGAGAGGTGAAGATCATATTCATCACAGATCGCTTCATTGTTTGGGGAACTACTGGGCAGGTCCTGCCACTTCATGGGGTTACCCACCCGTGCTGTCATCCTGTCAATCAAACTCAACAATCTGGAATCAGTTTTCTTGTGGGCAGCAGCACTATCACCAGCAATCTTACTTGTGTCTGTCAATTCACCTGTATTGTTCTGTATGGAATCATCACAATATCCTACAATCATTTCACTATCACTTGCAGCAGAGGTAGAAGGCAAGCACTCATATTTCACCTTTAACTGTGACACACACTGTTCTGTCTGAGTGCTGCAGCTAACCTTTGATTCAATGTTCACTTTATCATTCCATTTCAGGTCTGGTATGGGAGAATGATCTGATTTGATGGTGTGTGACTGCTGAGATTCTGTTCTCATTTCAATATCAACCTTTTCAGAACTGCTCAACTCCATAACACAAGCACCAATCTCAGTGGCACATTCTGTCAGAGTTTCACCTGTCTTTACCTTGGCAGCATTACAGGTAGAGACAGTACAGATGGGAACTGGAAGACTATCTTCAATGAGAGGAGATTTAGAGGTAGACGATGCCTGAGCTAAAGAACATTTAGTAGTGCTGTCCTTTACATTACAGCTGTCTTTGTTTAAGACTTTTACACCTGGAGAAACACTGTTAGTTAAGATTTTTACACCTGGAGGAGCACTGTTGGCTAACTTTTTCACACCTGGAGAAATACTGTTGGTTAAGATTTTCACACCTGAAGAAACACTGTTCTTTCCTGACTTTTTATCACCTTTGTTCTCAGAAGATTTCTCCCTTGGTCTTCTGCTTCTGTGCCAGGGAAATAAAAACATATCACTGCCCAGTCTTACATTTGGAGAGCGTTTCCTTTTCTCAGGAGATCTGCCTGGAGAGGCTGGCACAGTCAATTTATCATTAGGAGACACCACTGGAGAATGCCTGGTACATTCTGTACCCAATGACATTCCTGAAGTGGAGGGGTTGTCAGAGACTCTGCTTGTCTGTCTGTCTGTATTGGCTTTTGGCAACTGAGATTTCACACAAAACTTTGACCCAGGAGAATCACCCACCTTTCCTTTGGAACTTTCTGAAGCACCAAATCCCTCCTTTTGAGTATTATAATTTGTAAAACTTGTTGACTGCTGGCTGCATTGCATAGTTGGGTTTGAAATTTTAGCACCTTTGACACCTCTCTTTTCATATTTGAAAATGTCCTGCATACAGACAATTGGCGTTTTTACTCCCCGTCTTAAGTTTTGAACAGCCTGAGATACACTGTTGAATACAGTGACTGTTTGTCCGAGATCTGCCTCTGGTAAATTGCGACATCCAGTCCCAGTTTTACTGGGTGACTCCGAACTCATCATAATGTCAAATATGTTGCCCATATCTGCACAATTGTCATTTCCTGACGTGCTTGGGAATGTATGAGACACACCTGTGGAATCATTAGCACTGTGTATAGCAGCGGATGTCAAGAGTCTCTTAGGCACTGTACTTTTCCTTGCTGTAGGTTTCATCTTCAGGGGCATTTTGGTGGAGCTTAAAGCCAAACCCTCCATGACACTCCCCTTTGGGACAGTTGGAATAATCTTTCTGGGACTGACCTGCTCACTGCTACACACGTTCACCATGGCAGGTGAACATGGGGAAGGTACAGGAGTAGCTGAAGGTAAGCTTGTGGCACTCACCAGTTCCGGGTTGGTCTGGGTCGCCGCCATAGGACTAGGTTGTATGACTGGGAAAGTATCAGGCTGCCTGAAGATTGCTGCTGGGTAGGTGTGGCTCTGACTGCCACCACCACGCCCACTACCCCTGGGTCTTCCCCTGCCCCGCCCTCGACCACCCCTCCTTTGGGCAGCCAGGAATCGTTCCAGCTCCATTCGTTGTTCATCTTGGAGCTTTTTTTTTGTGCGAGCCATACTTCTGTGTTTTCTTTCGTCATCAGAATGTCATCTGCAAGATCCAAAAAGACAGACAGACATGGTGTCATGCATTTGGACACAGCAGTTCTTGTAATCAGCAGATGTAGTCCACAAAGCAAAAATCAAAAATGTCCTACTCATACTCTTAATACTGAGTAACATGTACTTCCTATAACTCTTCCAACACGGCATCAGGAAGATGTGTCAGGACTACAATTTAAGATTAGATAATGGAGGTTGTTAGTTTTATCACAGTGGATACAAATCCAAATTAAAGCCACATTAACTGGCTTGTACACTATTTGATCAAGAAACTTGAACCAGATATAGCCCTTTCAACTGAAAATTGAAGTGTTTGATCTGCCCTAGGGGCCCCTACTTTGCTGCAAAAAATATTCTAAGCAACACTCTTCTACTTTTAAAGCTGCAAAAATCTTTTCATATTAAGACTGGGAACTATTCATCAAAATCACATTAAAAACCTATGGGACATAGATTAGAAAATAAGTTCAAAATTGAATTTCAAGGGGATATCAGGAAGTTCTTGTGGGGGGTAAAAAGGTAAATTGTGTGTACAATTTGTACGTCTAACTAGTCATAATTTTCCCAATGTTAGTGGTAAATAAGGAAAAAATATGGGAAAACGCCACAGACCTTGAGTTACCTTGGCTTAAAGTGGCAGATGAAAAAAACAATATTAATGTATAAATATTTTTTTACATTCTCTGATGAAGGACAAAAACCAGACCTCTCTAAAAATAAAACTGCTTATCCCAAATAAACTCTACTGCATAAATGACATTAAATGTTAACTTTTGACATGCCAGCATGTTAGAAAATACAGCACAGAGTGATGGCCAATGAGTGTGTGAGTAGATGGCAAAGGTTACTGTGTACAAGACTACAGTCTTCCTGGAAACAGGCTAACTTACCCACCAACTCTGTTCCAGGAACACATACAGTCTACAAGGCAAAGACATGAAGTAAAAACATTAAATTACAGCACAGAAAATACAACACAGAAAACTGGCAAGTTTTTCAACATATTATTCTAATCTAAATTCTTGAGTGATAGCAGATTGGCCAAAACTGGATCTCTTTGGTGAAAGCCTGACAGCCAAAAATACAATGTTTAACAAGTTCAATTCCAGTTTGTGTCTAACAAATAAATACATTTTTTTTATACTGAGTGGGGATGGGAATTCTTTTCATATTTGCACAACTACATTGCACAATACATATGTCAAACAACCAGAAATGGTAGCCCATGATGTTGTAATTCTGGTGCATGTGTGCCCACATGTATACATAACCCTAGTTCCTAGCCAAAGTGTGGCAGCCTGTATGCACAATAATATGCAAATTTATTCTGACAGTTCCTACTAGTTGAACCAGTCATTAGCCAAATAGTGATTTCAAGTGTGCACGACACATCAAGGTCCAAGGGAGGATACTTGTCAACAACGACACACTTCCTGTGTTAAAACAATGATGTGTCACCATCTCAAAACAATTCAACATTTCCCTAACTTATAGCACTGTGTCCCTGTATTAAGCATTTGAACCCCCCAGAAGTCACTCACAATGACACGCAATTCAAGTGAATCTTTACGATGCTTGAAACTTTTACACTGACTCTAGCATAGTTTTTCATAGGCATAAATCACCACATGCTTTTGCTTGTCACTCGTATAACATATATCCATTCTCGGTTAACACTGATGTGCACTATAGAAAGTGATATCTGGTTTATTTTCCTTCATTATTTCAAAGGCTTGGAGACCAAATAAAGGACATTTTCTTGACATAGTCGCAATATTTGTCTTCAAAATGTTCAAGGTCTATTTGCCATGATGATGTACACCATACTCCTTGGATGTAAAACTGCAAGAAGCTGTGATACTCCAACCAAGATAAAACAAAACAGAGACATAAAGAGGCTACCACAAGAACCCTGAGCTCTGTCACTCATCATTTTTGTCAGTAAAATTTAATTTTTAATGTTCTGTTTAGTGGACATGGTGAAATGCTTCAGAATTATTAAAAACATTACGACAAAAAAATTCTGACATCTTTCAAATACAGGCATATCTGTTTATTATCTATATGTGGAAAAGTTTCTCAGTTACTTGCCATAGGTCAATGGTTTATGCCTGGTGCTCTACTTTCAGCCACCCCAAAAATTCTTGAGTATCAGTACGGCATTAAACAACAATCAAATAAATCAATCAATAGCTTGCAAGCTCCTTTACATTTCAGAGCCTTGCAAAAAGTAGAAAAAGTTCACATCTGCCAATATTCATTCAATAATCTACATTCATAAATTTTATGATGATTTTAAGATCTTGAGGAGTTACGGATGAACACAACAATGCAGTCACTTCTGTTTCTATCATCAGTTCCTTCTTAAGCATTTTTCTGTTTTGATGACGCTTTGAAAGACTGCTATGGGTTCACAACCCTTCAGAACTAAAGTATTGAAGCAAAATCGTGGCCTAACAAGTTTTGAAAGAATGGTTACAGCTTTATTTTCAAAAACAAAACGGTGGTCAGTTAGCTGGGTGCAGGACAACTTCCACACGTGTCAAGTACAGATATGCATACTATATCAATGGAGGTCAAATGGTCTTCAAGGTATGCAAGACTGTTTGCCGCCATCAAGCGCCGTGGAATGTACAATTTCCCAATGACCAGGCACCTGCATCTCCTGTGCTAGTGCTTATCAATTTTTATTGATATATTTATTTTTATTATACATGTAGTTGTTGGGGATAATAACTTGTTACAACAGCCAATACTCTGCAGGTTTATAAAAATGATGTTAAATAAATTCTCAACTTTAACTTACCACATCCTGCTCCATACTTGATTTCAATGGAACACAGACGTGGCATTACTAAACGACACATTTCATCTAACTCAAAAAGAGAATATCTAAAAATATCACTTTAATTTGTGCCATGCTAAGGAATATTTTAATACGAATACAGTGTTTGGAGCTATGCCAGGCTTATAAATGTAGAAGGACTTAACAAAACTCCTCATTTAACGCTGCAGCCAATCTAGCCAGAATTACATCAAACAAGCAGCCAATTTGCTGAAGGTCGGTATTACAGATTCTTATCATACATCGTCGAATGTGCATTATCAAACACTTATGGCACTTCCGGCCAATCCCAAATTGAAAGTCAGGAGCCTTTACCTGTGCATAAAGATACGGAATTTCATGTGACACGCTTTCATATACATTTTTACAGTAATAAGTAAAAACAGAATGAAATTGGACATTTAGAGGAGCTATCTTACCCCATCTTGTTTTCTCTGCCCCTTGGTTTAGAAATATGGATGAGAGCATGCCAGAATAAAAGATGGTAAACCATTCTAGGGGCCATATATTCTAAACATTGTTTGTCTTCATTTTACTGCTGTAAGTGTAATGGAGATTATTCTGTTTTTGGTGCAATATGCATGGTCCCTAACTAGATTTTTATATTTCAATTATGCCCCTTTGGTTTCTGCACAAATCAGGAAAAAGGTGTAGCTTTACACTACATTTTGACGGTTTACTTTCTAAGAAAAGAGTTCCCTAGTTCAACAGCCATGGAAGCCAGTGAGTGTATAGTGTTTTTCAGTGTTTACTGCATGAGCTTCTGAGTTTATGAACCATATACGGACTACAGTACATGTCCCAACAAAGGAAGAAACGGTAGGAAGTAAATCTAGGCATCGAGAGGAGGATTTAAATACTTTGCTGTAATGCCTACTTGACAGGCTTGTTGTCAGCAGTGATGACAAAGAACACACATACTACTGACAAAAAAATAAAGACTTTCTTATTTTGGAATAATTGTGTTGAGGGCATCATACCAGGCACACACACATCCACAGATACACCCAAAACCTCATGAAGCATGGATTTTTACCAATTAAATGGAGTATGGATCGAAAACCAGAAAGAACCAGTCTAGAATCTCAACAGCACATCAAGTTTGTTTATTTATCTGATAAAAGTAGAGTCATACTGAACAAGTTTTTAATTGTACTATGAGTGGACAGTAAGTTTTATGGAATTAGACAATCAAGAGTGCTTACAGAAAACCTCTGCCCCAAATTAGGTATCTGAAAAATCTCCTGACGTAAGGCTGCAGCCAATTCAGCAACACAGGGTCAGGGGTCAATCAGATACTCTTTATTAATATGTTTTAGCTGACAAGGACATCATTATGTGCTATACGATTTCTACTAAATGTCTGATAACTTCCAGTGGATGCTACTGTATCATGGTATGTAATGCCCTATTCAACAGACTTGGCTTGCAATTATGGTTGTGGTGTCTAATCAAAACTGGGCTTTAATTTCATTCCAAAGAACTATCAATCTCTAGCTCTTGTAACAATATTTTTTTTCTTCAAATCTTCTAAAACACTGCATCAGCTTTTCTTTCATGTGCAATTTTAAAATTTTTATATGGGAGTATCTGTAGGTGAATCTGTAGTTGTGATTTAACTGATTGTTCCTTGAGCCGAAGTTTAAACGAGCATTACATCTAAAACGGATCTTATCCAGATTCGAGACTTCTAAGTCGTCATCACCAACAGTGTAGCATAGGCACTGAAGCAGGTGTCTTCCCAGTTCGCCGCACGCGCTGTCCAGCGGATGTCGCCAGGACACCTCAGGCCCAGCGGCCTAACAGCACTGGGCGTCCTCAAGGACTGTAGGCGCGCGGAACTTTCATCGACTTTCTTAACCGAAAAGCTCCAAAAAGAAGTAAAACTAGGCTATTCCATTTAGTTAAATATATGACTCACATGTCCTTACACTATATTACTGGAGGCAACAATTATCATATTGTCAGTCTGTGCGTATTAACCGCTTTTTTTGGCACCATGTATAATACCGCACGCCTCGGATCGTCTATGAAATTGTCCGCTGTGTAGCAGAGAAATGTACTCTGCGTAACAACCGTATAAAACATTCCACCGCCCGTAAACAGCTCTTCTGTTTGTTTCAGATACTTAGTAGATTGGACATACAAACAGTGCCAGATAAAGACAGCTTAAAATATACCGCTCTGTCGGAGATTAAGTGCAAATACCTAACAATATGTATTCACTTACAAAATATCCGCCATCTTGCTCACAAAAATGTTTACGCATTGAACACTGGGAAAGCAGGAGCCACGTGTAGAACCACGTGACTCATGCAATCTATAAATAGTTACAGCTGGCCTTATTTTTCCTGGCAGTGGCCGCTTCCTTGTTCAGTTTCTTTTGTTATACGATCTTAACAGCTAAAAGCTGCGCATCACAGTTAAGCATTTAATTTTGGTACCGTTTATGTGCGGATACTGTACGAATTTTCTCTCACAAAACAGTCGACCCTGATCAGTAAAACTCCCTTGGCGTCAGTCTCTTTGCTTGGGCTGATATTCATGCCATTACCGCCATCCCAAGCTAATTTATGTCGTGTAGGCCTACATGTTAATGATATATATTTAGTATTCCTAGCCAAATATCGATCACAAACAGCCATAACAGACCTCTGATATGCACGTGTCCATAAAAAAATATTTATATTGAACTCATCATCAGTACTTCAGATTGTCATATAAACATAACCTCACGTGCACATATAGCTATAGGCCAATAGTGCGAGTGCATGTTTTTACTCCGGCGTAGGCTATGCACTGTTAGTCTTTATGTCGTACAACAAATGATCGAGAAATGAAATTTAATAAATCTTACATTATAATACTATGCTATACATTGGAATACCTTCACGTGGGTATTTTGAGGTTCAAAAAATATCTAATATACTTCAATACATTATGGTTGGAGCAAACTGGGCAGAGCGCGGCGAGGAAGCTAGCCTGAGCTGCACTGGAACTCACAGCGACCGCAATGGTGGGAGGCTCCTGGGTCATTGCGCCGTACTGACGTGACAATCCCCTCGGTCAATGATGTGTAATGTAGCCATAAAGTTATAGCATTTTTCAAGTGACAGATTTTACTTCATTCTGATTAATTCATCCACCTTATATGGCCACTTCAGGGTTGTTTATGAAGTTTGATTAATTTTTCAGAAAAACTGAAGTATTGACATCAAAAGTATCATTTTACGGCCTTCACGTGCGTCTGAAAATGTATTTTTACATACCAAAGTTAAGATGAAATACAGTCAGCAGACAGAACGGGATACTATTCATGATTTCTTAATTAGGAAGATTGTTTATATAACAAGAAATAGTAAAGGACCCAAGAAAGAGCCGTGTGGAACTCCAACTGTTAGCTCCTCTTGTACACTGGATTGGACCCCGTTCAGCACAACCTGGTCTTGATGGAAGTAAACTGAAAACCATACATATAACTGTGCAATTTAACGTGTATCCTTTACTCCAGGCGACTTTAACAAGTATTTCCTTCCTGTTTCCCCAAGGCTTTAATTGCGTCAGTTGCACTGCTGTTGACTTCAAAAAGCAATAATGCATGAACTTGGGACATATTTCTGCACACAGCTGAATACTGATGGAAAGATAAGCTGAATACTGATGGAAAGATAACCCGTTCAAATATTTTGCCTCATAAGACGAGTCAACCGTTTTGGATGTATTAGTCTACATTTGCAATTTTGAATATAAAGGACCTATAGGGCTTACAGTTTAGGGCTGATTCAGCATCTGGTCTGCAATTTATATACTTTTTATTTGGTTGGAATTTAATGCCGTACCCCAGAATATGTTTCCACGTATACCTATGAACTCGATAGCAATGATCTAGAAGTGGGAACCTGGGACTGGACATGCATACTAGATATCAACACTGAAAGGCCAATATATACCACTCTATCATCCACTATCTACAAATCCCCATTCTGCCCTATTCAAAGGGCAATAACTATGGAAATAAATGATGCGGTGCAACTCAATACCATATGCAAATTTTAATCATGTCTGCATGCGTTGACAACGGCGCACTATATCCACAAGTCCCCATTCTATGTTTAAAGGGCAATAATTCTGGAAATAAATAATGTACAACCAAAACAGCCCACGCGCATCCTCACCTGGTCTCCGTCATGCCTACAAAGTTTCAAGAAAATTCAGTCACAGGTGTAGGAGACGCGTTGACGAGGTACTGATTACAGACAGACTCTGGGAATAAAAAGCAGATCCTCATACAAACACACGCCTCCAAAGCACGTTGCAACAGGCGATCAAATATAGAATATACAGAACGCAAATGTGACGGTCTATAGGTATTTCTTTTTATTCAATTACACATTTCACAGTCTCCACAAGAGGTGAATTTTTTGCACACTGTTACATAGCATGAGAACCAGTCGACTGAATACATATAACACCAAACATCGTGAATTCACACTAAATAACACGATTATATACTAGAAGCCTGGAGCTGTGCAACCGGTCTTTCGGTAACAACGATGTTATACACTTACACTGATTTATTTTATTTTAAGTGTTTTACGCCGTATTTCGTCGTACATGGATTTCACTTATACGACGGCGGTCAACACTATGGTGGCAGGAAACCGGGCAGAGCCCGGAGAGAAACCCACTACCATTCGCAGGTTGCTGACATATACACTAATACAAACCCATACAGGTATCAAGCGACTAGCACCGAATTAGATTAGCTCATGTACATGTAGATGTACCTGTAGCCCATGCATGGGGTATCAAATGACTAGCAGTTGGAATGTTTTAAGTCTTTTATACATTATATACAGTATACAGGTCTTCATTATCTGTACACGCACATGTAGGCCACCGTTTTATGTCCCATATCACACATGTTGCCTCATTAATTTACGGGGTTATCACGTTGTTCATAAATATACATGTACATATAAAAAATATATTATTTCACTCAATTTATGCCATGCGACGAGATACAAATAAAACTGAATAGAAGTCTATAATTGCTATATATTACGCTAAGTCCTTAGATAACGTTGTACATACACAAGTCGGAATTATAAACAACCACATATTTAGGCATATATTTGACAGTCTGATATCCACACAAAAACTAGTGATCATAGACCTTAGCGATTCAAAGTCACAGCAAATATTTGCGAAGATGTATGAATGAATTACACAATCCACAGCTGCATAGATGCTCAGCACATCTCATGAAGATTTTTTTTATCGGCATATACCTGAGCATAAACTATTAATCCAACAAGATCGACAAACATTACAACTATAATTGACTTCAATATCTGGGGTATATTATGAAGGATATTTGCCCACTACAGCTGCATTTTAAGGATATTAAATCGAGATGAATATCTTCCAAAGACTCTCCCTCAATTTTATAAAAAATGTGACACTTAAAAATGACCAACAATTGGTAGAGTTGAAGTAAGATATCTATTATCCATAGCCTTCTGGCCCACTCAAAGTAAGTGCACTGCTTCTGTTTTGGCAAACTACAGGCAAAAAATTTCCGGCCGTTGTTAGGGCCCTGTTTAAGGACAGTCCTCAGAGACCCTGGCTTTCCGTGACCCGGACATAGCGGAAACGACTCATCTGCCCACTGAAAAAATGTGGATCAAAAAAAAAAAGATATAAACGAATTTTATTAAACAAAAACTGGGTTTTCTTTCTCAATGTTCAACCGCTTGTGACACAACACTTTAATTTTCCTCCCACCATAATGCTGGCTGCCATCGTATAAGTGAAATATTCTCGAGTATCGCGTAAAACACCAATCAAATAAATAAATAAAGTGCTGATACCGATTTTTACACTTCAAAACTGTGACATTTATAATCCCATAATAAGCCCTTAAAATGGTGACTTTGCTTTGCTTATCATAGTTCAGGGCGCTGACAATGTGTCTCATACCTTAAAATGGTGACATTCTTTTATCCCACCTAAAATTGCGGATTCCATTTATCATACCTTAAAATTGTGACACTCTTTACCATACCCAACACTACTGATACTATATATCATACCTTAAAATACTGGACACTGCTTTCCCCCGAGGAAGGCTACACGTGAAAAATGTTCGTTTGTAGTTGGGGCCTTCTTTCCTCACTTCCTTAATCAAGCACTTCTTCCCATGTCCTGTGCATGCTGTGATTTTGTGTTTATTGTCCGCCGGTCTCACTGGGGCTGAACTGACATTCTCTTTCCCACAGTTCCCTTCACTTCTTCTCCTTTTGGATGGCTGGGTTGAAGGTTGAGCTAGAAAACCAGCTGAATCAGACTTTCGTTTATGGGATGTATTATGAATGCTGATGTTAGAGTACTGTGAAGGATGTGGTGTGGTAACCTGTCTTCCAGGGGTGCCCTGGGTCTTTGAGTTTGGCCCTGGTTCCTGTCCCAAATCCCTGGGCGTGAGGCAAGCACTACAAGATTTCTGAGATCCTTGGTTTATTAGAGTACAGCGCAGACAGTTCCAGTGTGAGGGTGAGGTCTGAGAGGCCTTTCCTAACCACCCTAATAAGCTGTTCTTCTTAGGGAGCCTGGTAAAAAGATACACAAAGAAGAAAACATGAAGCAGTGATAATGAAATCTCCTTGGGAAAAAAGCTGACAGGAATATAAATAAGTATGAATAATTTTTCAAAAGACTTAACTTCATAAAAAGTTGGTGGACAACATCTAGTTTCCTACCTTAGATCATAAAAGTTAACCAAATTCTATGAAAATGTGATATATTTGTGAATGAAAGAATAACAAAGTCAATGGATAGGATTAATCCTTTATTAAAGGATTGATATTGAAATTTACTAACACACACACACAAAATGGTTTTCATGAAAGAAATTTGACAACATGCAGTGGCTTAAAACATTATTCACTTACCTGTGTTTGCTGATGCTAAGATCATTGGTCTGGCAGGTGGGGCAGAAGTATGTGAGCCTAGCAGTGACCTCTCCCATACGACAGATGACCAACCTGGTCTTACACTGACCACATGTCTCCTGACCATACACCTTGTAGTACTTACTGAGAGTCTGTCCACTCTTACGACACTGCAAAAGAGAAATACTCCGCAATGCACTAAATACTCCTTGGCAATAAGTACAGTTGTCAGAGATCTGTTGTGTTTAAGAGATAACAGAGGCAAGGGAAAAATAGGTCAATGTCAATGAAGAACAATAGGTTTCCTCAGCATGACTGCGCACAAGTGTGGTGAAAGTTTGAAGAAAATTGCGGTAAGAGTTAACATTTTAAATACAAGCCTGTCACAAAAATTGAATGATCCCACTGACCTTGAAACAAACTGACCAGGGTCACCCAAGAAGAATAGGGTTCTTACCAATGCTTATAAATTGCACATGTGGTAAACCTGGATACAAGTGTTCAAGACATACTGTTTTAAAGGTAATAAAGGCAGAGGACCACTGACCTTTGAAGAAAACTATCAAGGTCAATGAAAAACAATAGGGTTCTTCTATTAAACTGCAGATAAAATATAAGTTTGATACAAACTGCTGACAGAGTTCAAGACAGTTCGTGTTTACAAGACTGTCACATGTACAACATAAATGACCCCAATGACCTTGAAAAACTTTTCCACTGTCAAAGGTTCTTCCCAATGACTGAGGATCAGGTTTAATAAAAAAGAAATGGATGTTTTCTTACAGTCATGTATCACCCAGGTTAGGAAGAACTTTTCAATGTATTGTCAATGGATAACTGAACTCAGATTTTAAAAAATATTTAATGGCATTTTCTGCTATTAACTGCTATCAGCAAGAAATCGTCTCATCATCAAGGAGGTGGTTGATACCAAATTAAGCAAGTAAGCAAAGATCATTTAATCCACCACTTTTCCATTGTATTTGAGCTGTTATGAAACGTGAATAAAATAAGGCAAAACCTACCTCATAGAACAGCATAGAAAAATCTCTTGTCATTTTTATCAGGTGAGTTAGGTGCTCCTCTTTCAACTCGCATGCCTACCAAATAGAACACCTGCTAGAGTCCTCCTCACACAACTATCAAATTAAGTAGGTGATGTCAGTCAACGAGACAAGCATCTATCAAATTTGACAACAAAACAGGATCACAGCTTGGTCATCACCTCTCGATGCTCAAAGTTGAAATTATCAGATATTACCACACTATCAAAGAAAATTATCAAAACATGTATACTGCAATTCTTTTCACTTTCTGCATGCTTTACATCATGTTTATTGAGGCTTATTCCCAGTATTTGACATACAACACATACAACACATCTGACCTGAAACTGACAATTTAAGCAGACTATTGGTTTCAGCATATGAATTAAAGCAAACTGATACTTCAAAGACTTACCTTTGTATCTGGTTTCAACCCACTGTCAAATAATGCCTGCAAAAAAAAAAAAAAAAGAATAATGAATAATCCTTATCCAGGTGTGACACCATAGCACCAGTAACGTATATGTAGGTTTGAAATTGTTATTGTAGTTTGATTGAATGATTCTTTTCGCAAACAATGTTTCAAACACATCCAGACACAAATTTCATTTGACTACTCGTGTTTTCCCACTGATCCAGTTGTAGCTTGAATTCATGTCTGGCACTCGAAAGTTGTTTTTTTCTCACGTTCCTCCTCTGGTTTTCTCCACTTATGAACAGTCGCCACTGAATTAGTGAACTATTCTTATCTATAGTATGAAAAACACATCAAATAAAATAAAAAAGTAAATGGATACTGTCTTCCCAGACACCATAATTTTCGTTTCATGGTATGCAGTGCACATTTAATATATATACAAATACTGTGCAAAGCGCTTAAAACCCTCAGTCTTGAGTACGTCTACAATGTAATGAACAGATCCAACTTAATGGTAGTGTGTAACAATGTGTAGATCTTCATCGAGTGGCATTTAGAAAGTTGTGAAACATGAAGCAGAAGAATACCTTTCTAGGACACCAACGCTTTTGTTTATTTTGGACAGCTATTGCAGCCTCTTATATAAAATGTAACTTAAATGACTTATGACCTTGAAGAAAGTTGTGGTTTAAGTTTGGTGAACTTGGGCAAAACCGTTCTAAAGACAGAGCATTTACAAGTCTTTTATAAAATTTCACCACACTGGCCACAATGACCTGGAAGGAAGAGGGTCAAGGTCTCTAAAAATCAATAGATTCCTTCCTCATGCCAAGGTGTAAGTGTGTTGTAAGTTTAGTGAACTTGGGCTGCACCATTCTAAAGACAGAGCGTTTACAAGCACATGGACAGACGGACAGACAGACGTCGCCTGCTACGACATTACTCCTTGGCTGAGGGGACGATAGTGGCTGAGGGGTAAAAAAAACATATGAATGAAACATAAAATTTATCTTTGTTGTTCTGTAAATGAACTGACCTCATTTTTGATGATATTGCCCACCCCTGGGAGAATGGACTGGTCCAGGAGGACATCACAGAGGGACTTGCTGGTCCCCTGGCTCTGAATAACCTCTAGGGCGCGCTTGTGACTGAACACTGGGGAGCAAATGTCTAAACTCTTCAGCTCTTCATACTTTGCTCGACACAAACTGGCACTTCTGCAGGAAACAAAAAACTAGTCAACCGAAATCAGGCGCTGTTTATTCTGGATTGGTTGAACTTACAATGGATGGGTTTTAAATCAGCTATCCATAAGTGCATGACTTCAGGCTCAGCATATATATATATATATTTATATGGTAATGCCCATAAGGAAAAACAGATTTCTTAAGGCAACTGTAAAGACAATTACACATGACATAGGTTTCACTCAATATAAGCATGGCCATGGCAGCCTTACTTTCAGAATCAGTATTTCTGTTCCAGCTACACTGCTACAATGGCTCAGACATTTCCTGCAACAATAACCCAGTCTTTAACACAGGTATAAGAGTGCTCAGCAGAGATAAAAATGAAGCCTTAGCCCAGGCATCCCAGCTCTGGAGGGTTTCGGAGAACCTCATGAAAAGGGATGGGCATGGAATTCACTAAGAGCACATTCTGTTCGTGCATGCGTAGAGACACAAGGCCATTTTAGTTCTTTCCTGAACTATTGGGTACAAAAGACAGAAAGAATGCCCTAGGTTAAGTATAGCTGTATAATTTTAATGATTTCTGAAAAGGTTTTTGGCAAGTACATGAAAAATGCAACCTGAACGTAAATAATTCTTTGAAATTCATATTCGTGAGATCAAGAGGCACTACAAAATGTTTCTGTTCAATACAATTATACAGAGTTTAAAGTGGACTACTTTTGAGCTATTTTCACGAGTCTGTCAAAACCTTATTTGTACACAGAATCCATTTAAATTGCCAGGGTATGGTAGTTGCACATGCCATATTTGTGGTTAATAATTCTGACAAAAACACAAGGGTATCGCCCAGATGGTGTATCGCCTCTAATAATGTCAAATATTTGAAAAAAGCAGAAAGGAATGTTGCCCAAGTAAAATGTTGCCCAACAATGCTCGTTTTCAAAAGCGGAACCTAGTGTGTAAACAAGCTCAACACATTTTATAAATAAATATCACTTGACTTTTTGGTTTACTAATACGGATGGAAGAGCCAACATTCAAGACTTTCAACATGCCCTTTGACCAAAGTTGCCTTTCAAAAGTCGTCTATACTCTTTTTGCAACTACTTCAAACTGAAACGCCACAGAAACCAGGTGTTACACAACACATGTACACACTCCAGTGACAACAACATGACCACTGCTCATTAGTTATGATTGTATCATAAGTAAATATACCTTATGTCCACAGATGACTCAAAAAAGGCAAGGCTGTCTTTGGACATCTGTAGCACAAGAGAGGGTGTCACAGATCTCTTACTAATGCTTTCTGAGTCTGTCTGTTTCTTGTTCATCTGGACTGAGCCATTCATCCCAAAATGAACTCTGAGAAAGAAAAAGCAACACTGCTATTGATTACTCTTAAAGACAAAGCACTCAATAAATCAAAATAATACTGTGCTTACACAAAACACTAGTTAACCACTCAACCATGTCCACAGAACCAGGCTCTCACTAAATGTCAACAACACATGACAAAGACAAGGCTCTCACTAAATGTCAATAACACTCAACAAAGACAAAGTTCTCACTGAATGTCAACAACACTCTACAAAGGTAAGGTTCACACTAAGTGTCAATCACTCTACAAAGGGAAGGTTCACACTAATTGTTAACAACACTTTCCAAAGACAAAGCTTTCACTAAATGTCAGCCATACTCTGCAAAGTTTCTCAGAAAATGTCAAAAACACTTTACAAAGAGATCAAATGTTTTTCCTAAATGTCAATAACACTCTAGAAAGCGATGATTTAAATGGAAATCGTGCAAGTTGCTGGCAAAGCGTCCCATGTACTGTCTCACAGCAAGAACATTGGTATGAGAGGCTCACCTACCCTGACAGGCTAACCATCTCGGCCCAGAGGGCTCTCATATGAATTTAATAAATACAACCCAGACAAGCCTCTCAGTTAATGTTAACTATACTCTTAGCTCAGCATCAGGATGTCAACTTACAACAGCCAAGCTGACCTGGTTTTAGTTATCTAATTACATACATGTATCTCTATTTATTTATTTTTTTTTTTGATTGGTGTTTTGCGCCATACTCCAGTTGAAAATTTATTTCACTTATATGACGGTAGCATGTATCTCTAGGCATATTTCCAGAACAAAATTAACCAAGCTGTAAACTTCACAAACCCATAACACAAACCTGAGACAAACTTCTCTTCCAAAATACATAAAGAGTTCCTTTCCCAGGGTTTGGACCTCTTCAAGTCGCTGCCCTAGGAGCTCATGAAACTTCTGATTCTCTTCAGTTTTTCCACATGCAGATGCTTCCTAGATAAACAAAAAAAATACATGTAACTGCAATATCTTGTACATGTTCAAAATTCAATACAGTGATGTACAGTTTACAAAAGACATTTTTGGTTGATTTTTTTTAGTACATCCCATTCAGCCTAATATAATCTGTCCTCGACATTGTAACATGTACAGCTAAACAGATTAATAATGCCACAACAAGCATATGCTGCTTGCCTGTAAACAGAATTGTTTATGAATTATATAGAGATGGAACAGAAAGTCTTCCCAATGAGGTTGAGTACTCTGTCAGCCTCCTGTATGTGTATAAGGGTGAACGGTGCTTCATACCTGGTTTGTGGGAATATTTTGGAAAACTGGTGTGGGTCTTGGCTGGACATTTTTAATTTTTCCCATCAATTCTTGATATCACCATCAGTAACAATTAGTTTTCACCTCCAAAACATAAATCATCAGTTCCAATGTTGGGGATAAAATGAAAGTTGGGCCAGTCCCATTGCACTCTGGTTTAGTTATTGTTCTGAATCAAAGGCCATTTATTTAATTTTGTATCAGAGAAGTGTTTTTATCTTCAATTACAAATAACTCCATGGCCATTACATTGTGTAAATGGCTTATCAGTCACTGGTCATGGACTTGATTCTCGCTTTGCGTGTAGCTAATTCGCATATACCTACAGCCTATATTTTGGGAGTTAATTTGATATACTACAAGTATATGTGGATATGATGTAAGATTTCTTTGATTTTCTCATAATTTTGTCAGTCCACTGCACTTGTTCCGAAAATTCTTTGCATAAAAATGTTTTTGACCTAAAGGTTACACAACACAGGAGCTTTTATCTACCAGTAGTTCAACATGGTCTCTCCTCCACTTATACTATAGCATATAGCATAAGTGGAGAGATCAGATTGTACCACGGACAGATAAAAACTCATGTGCTACACAAGTATGCGATGTTGTTGTTGCACGTGATATGTGCATGGTCAACCATTTAGGTGAACTAACTTTGGCTTGTTTGGCCATAGTCTTCTGTCCTGCTCCGAAACAGACTTTTACAACACTCTGGCCACTGACTTTGCTTCTAATTTTCTCTCCGTTTAGTTTACACCCTGGACCTTCAACCATTTTGATACGAAATATGCACACACAACGTATCTTGTATGTCCGGTTTCAACATTTAACTTTCCCGCCCTCTCAGGAAGTGAACTAGACCGCTAACAATACGGGGCTGTTATTTCTGTATAACGAATGAAGTAGTAATTTTTGTGACAAATGTTTGTTTTAAAAAGTCAATATTAACAAAAAATGCTGGCCCAAAAATTCAGCTTTGAGACATTTGTCAGGGCATGAATTTACATGAGAACAACATAAAGCCAAATAAAGCACGTGCTGTGCAGTGTCCCATGTGGTCTAGTGGTTAGGATTCCGCGCTCTCACCGCGGCGGCCGGGGTTCGATTCCCCGCATGGGAAGCTTTTTTTTTTGTTTCGGTACGATTTTTGTTTTATTTATCAGTGTGGCATTAGAGTTAGTTGTACCTCCGAATAACGTTCATCTAAACAATGGTATATGTTAAGTGTCCTTATTTACTATATCAGAACGTACTAGCTGTATGATACAAATACAAAGTAATGCCAACAGCCTATGTAGTCCTATTTGTGTTCTCTGAGTTGCGTCACATTTATTCATTCAGATCGAAGTCCATCAACAGACCTTTGTGTGTATTATATGTACTAAATATTACTACTGGAAACACCGACCAGAGGCCCAACAAATACATATATATTTAAATAATTTGTGCAGCTTTTAATTTGTTTCAACCTATATGCAGTTTTCTATACTCTGCACTTCACAGCTCCCCCCCCCCCCCCCCCCCGGCCCCACCGCCCCCACCTCTCCAGCTAACCACACACACAACCATCTGTTAAAAATTAGTCAGGATGCGGAGACTGGTGTACACATGCGCTGAGGCAGAGGAAGTTGTACTCGTGGCTCGTTTCCTTAGAAAGGGCCGCATCAGTACTGAGAGGGATAAGTTCAGTCATGGTGTGTTTAACTCCTGCCAAAACTCGAGAAGTTTCAGTGTCCAAGTCCCTTTATGCAATCTTTTATGCATTGCTCGTTGCCATCGCGGAATCGTCCCCTCGTGGGAAACAGAAGAATGTGTTGGTGTTCGGGGGGAATGGTTTCCTAGGGGCGGAGACGGTGGCCGGGATACTGGGGCATGGCTCGGACCACACAATCACACTAGTCAGCAGGGGACACTGGTACTGGGACTCCTCGGTCAGAATTCAGCCCTATGTTAAACACCTCAAATGCGACAGAATGCAAACTCTGAGGAACTGTGCTCCATTCGTGGAATATATGCAGTCGGTGCACGACCTATATTTCGATGCAGTTATAGACTTCAGCGGTTACCATCCATTCTCGCTTGGTGACACGCTCTACTTGCTGGCGGGTCGAGTTAGACTGTATGTGTACATAAGTACAGACTCAGTGTATGAGGTGTGCAATAGGATTCCCGTCAGGGACATGGGGTTACTGGAGTCAGACGCCAACAGACCCGAGGCCACTGACGAACAGGAAAGGCTTAACGCCAGGGAGGATTATGGTCACAGAAAACTCCAGTGTGAGGAGGAGATCATCAAAACTCACCGTGATGACGGCCCGGATTACGTCATATTACGCCTACCAGATGTGATTGGACCGAGAGATACCACACACCGATGGTGGATCTATCAATTGTGGATTCGCCTTCACAGACATTTGGTTCTTCCACTTTCCGTGCCTTCGGGACTTCTCGACCGTCCAATTAGTTTGGTTTTTGTCGAAGATGTTGCTAGCCTTATAGTTTCTATGGTAATCAGTGACCAAGACGATTACATCAATGAAATCTACAACTTGGCCTTCTTTGAAACACCAACATTAAAAGAAGTGTTGGATTTAATTGCCAGAAAATTGAACGTGACGGATTTACTGGTAAGTCCAAGCGAGGCAGAGGACGCCATTTACCTATACCCGTCTGTGTCGCGAGGACCAATCAGCACCCAGAAAGCAGAGGACAGATTAGGGTGGATGCCAGTTCGGCTCGATTACGCCATCACTAAAACTGTCAACTTTTACGAAGAAGCTATCAAAAACCCATATTTTTCGCGGGAAAGAAATGCGGTGGTCAACATGTTGCAAAGTTCCTTGACAAATAACCCAGAAGGCGATGACGTTAAAAGGGCTATATTGAACGAATACGGTGTTGATTTGGGTATCAGAAAAGATGAGCTGTAAAAATAGCTTTGCAAAGTGAGGAACTGAAAGCGTGGACGCGTGAATGGTGTAATAAATGTGTTATAATTTATACATGTAAAATTGTGTCAGACTTAGGTGTGGGAATTTGCAGTGTACAAGTATCGACGATTCAGCTGCAAAGGATAACCTTCGTTAGATACGACAAACATATACCGTAGCTCTCTTACTGATTAACAGATGGTCGGATAGCTATACAGAGTATATATTTATTTATTTGATTGGAATGCGATATTGCATATGATGTATAACTATCTCATGCATGGTTCCCGGAAATCTTGCCGTCTGGTTCGTCGGGCGGGCTTTCCGGTTTCAAGCTCACTGGCTGAGAAAAGTTATATTGTTTGCGTATATATATATATATATATATATATATATATATATATATATATATATATATTTGTATATATATATAAGCACCTCGACTTTGTTTAGTAATTTGAATGGTGTACTTGTTTAACAACCACCTTTAGCCAGACCCGTGCGTGGCAAACCTCCTGACCAAGCTTCAGCCAAAGCAATAAAAGCTGGAGTCTGCCTCCCCACTCACCAAGTTGCTCCCCACAACTACTCACCATCGCTTTATTCCATCGCATCTATCGATTAACACAAGTGCATGCATGTATAATTCTTATCCAACAATTAGTGCTATATACTTATTAATTTAATTGCACGATTGGTGTGTTATAAAAGGCTGTTAAGCTAAAGGGAAGAGTAAACCAGAGTAAATCAGAGTAAATCACCATATAGCGTTTGGCAAAGTAATGACAAACCTTCCCATAATATGCATTGGATACACAGAGTTTCAATCACATGCCTTATAATGATGGAAGGAAGGTGATCTCCAACTGCAAGTCCTTCGTTTCACGAGTATTTTTGGACTTAAGTCCAAAACTTTATTCATAACAAAAGAAAATACTAACTGATGTATGTATGTGTATGTATGCTTAGGTTTTACGTCGTACCTAACAATTCTTCAGTCATGTGACGACGAGGAGCTGTTAGATGTGTAAATATACACATGCACTGTACCCTTTTGTGGCAAGGTTAGTCCATGCCGCCGAAGTGCATCTTCCAGTCAGCAAGGTTGATACTTCTACAGGCTTCGATGTTGGACATCGCTATCTTCATTAAATGAAGATGCCAAAGTGCTGCCACCACTAAAGTTGGCATGTCATGCCGAAGACAACAGACATGACACCGCTCCACGGTGTCAAGTTAAAAACGGACGCATATATTCCACAATGCTGAAACCATACAGGCATAAATGCACAGAGGCAATATTCATAAGAGGGGAAATCCACAGTATAACTGAGTGTATGACGAAATATACACAAAATTCCACAGACAGGGTCCGTGTACTAATAAGCACTGTGTACACAAGAGCACAAATGAAGTATACAAGTTCAGACCGAACAAGGGCTCGGTGGAGATAGGATATAACAAAGCCAGAGGCTATAAAGACACCAAAATTCAGCACAAAAGGCCTTCTAAGGTAACACACAGCGAAAGCATCCAAATTCTCCTTTCTCCCCCTTTGACCTGCTTTCATAGGTCTTATATAGACTGGTGGAATTTCCTAGAATAAGAAAATTCTTGAACACTTGTTGTAAACAAACAGGACCCGAACTGAGGGTATTCTGGAACATTCTATGGCAGAGGCAGACAGCAGGCCCTGAACTCAGCATATGTAAACAGTGGTAAGCTAAATTTAGAAGCTGACGGCAGTCGTTCACGTAACAGTATATTAAATAGTACGCTTGCTTTTGCAAGAAATATCTGCCCTTCACCTCTGTAATGCGACACATTCTTTGACCCGGCCTTGGCTCGGTAAAAAAACCAACGCCATATATCATTATGCAGGGCTTCCTCTGGGTTAGTATTTTTACTATTTTTTTCACCCAGTCACTATAGCCACTCATCCGATTTTGTACTAAATTCTGTTTTTCTTTAGCCATACTTCCTTAGCGGACATGACTCTTGTAGGCCTGCAACTCATTTTTATCTGCCTTGGTGTAACTGCTAGAATCAGTTTGGCCTCTTCCAGCTATATCTGGAGTTTATCAAATGTTACATTTAGAAAATATGCCCTCAAGATAATGGACCAGTGCTTGGCAGCGTGTTTTTGTTTTTTGAAAAAAAAAATCAATCCCTTTTTCAACCTATCTGTAGGGTCCTAATAAAATGTAATTTCCCCTATCAGAAAAATTTGTTACGAAATTAATTTGTAAATTCAGTTTATTTAAATGCAACATTATGACCACCACATTGGTGTAACACAGTCTGACAGGAGAAAACCAGACGGCGTACTCATTTATGTAACGGCACATATTCTGAAACATTAATTTACTTCTAATCACCCCCCCCCCAAAAAAAATAGTTTACTAAGCGGAAAAGTTTAATTTTTTTATTATCCCTTATTTTTTTTGGGGGGGGGGGGGGGTTGTACAATTGACGATGAAAGGCATCTGTCAAAATGCCATGAATCTCATTCGTTATTTAACATAAATGATTTCAAGCGTTATTTAATATGTCAACCTGCAACAATACTGGACCCCATTTGTAGATTTCTGTCAAGTAATCCCCATACCTTTGTGTTGTTGTTGTTTCGCCGAGATGAGGACGTTTGAAATGAAAGTAAGTGGATAATTTTCACAAGAAAAAATTGCGAAAATCTGCTAAACAGCCCCAGAAAACTGTCAAGGTAGATTTTGTATAACTTTTGTGTTTTTTCTTAAGTAAATAAATTTCTCGCCAAAAATATTCGCATTTTTTTCAAATTTTATCACCATTTCAAACAATTGTTCTAAATTTGTGACGATGGCGAGTGCGAGCGGAAGCCCTGATTATAGGAGAATTATGAGCGAGCTCCTGATATACAGACTCGGCGATCAGCAGACAATATTTAAGTTCTGGACAAACTAAAATTTTCAAGGAGTTTCCAGGAGTATTTGTCTTTTTGAAGGACTTTCAAGTACTTGGAAATGAAATTGTATTTTTCAAGGAGTTTCAAGGACTGTGGGCACGTGAAACACGACGTAAAACACCAATGAAATAAATAAATAACTGAGCACCAAATGAGGCAGCAATAAGTGCCATTTTTAGAGCCTGATATGACACCAACACCGGCTTCGAAGGTGGAAGCTCTAATCATTAGGCCACCGAAACCACCGGATGTTCAAACTGAAATTGTTCTACTACAGTATTGACCATAGAATCAGCGGTCAAATTTTATCAATTTCATTAGTATTTAAAAATGATTTCCAAAGCTTTAAATACGATTTCAAACGTTTTAAACGCCATTTTCAGGGTAAATATAAATGTTGCGATCTCGGCTCCCGCAGTCACGGGGAGCAGTCTATATAAGTAACACATACACTATTCTACGTCGCATAGGCCTATACAGCTTTAAAAGTGGTTTCCACAGCTTTAAAATAGGGAATAAATAACACATCATCCCATAGACACCATCTTGTCATTTCAAATAATACTAATGTATTACGACCTGATTCTTTCTGACGGGAATTTTTAACATTTTCGTGAGTATGCACTTTCCACTACTTTTTCATCTAAAATTCCATGATTTTCACAAGTTCAATATCCCTATAAGAACTACGTATAATGTTTCCACACTGTTTGGCGGACATTTGGTGAGTTCTATAATTTGGACCTTCTGTGTCAGGAGAACATGCTAGATTGCACAAAATACAAGGTCATGGATGATGTGCGTTGAAACTTAAGCAGTGCTTTGGTTTGTAATACCAGCATCTCATTGTAACCAGACACCCCAACTGCTCAGGGGCACCGCGTTTCACAAATGCAGCGCACGTAGAGTTATGTGCATGCAAGTAACTACCATTGCTACGTAATACCTACAGTACTGTGGCCCATTTCACAAAGCGCACGTGATGTTATATGCACGTATTTATTTATTCATTGGATTCGTATTTTACGCCGTACTTAAGAATATTTCACTTATACCACGGTGGCCAACATCAGGGTGGGAGGAAACCGGTGAGTGCCTGGGGAAAGCCCACCAGCATCCGCAAGTTGCTGACAGACCTTCCCACGTACGACCGGAGAGTATGTGCACTTAACTTTCATGCCGACCAATATTGGTATAGGTATTACGTCACCATGGGAATTACGTGAACATAGCGCTACGTGCGCTTTGTAGGGCCTTGGTCAACACCTATAGTTATGTGCATATAACCCTACGTGCACTTTGTGACACGCCTGAAGAAGGCCACACTGATGTCGACGGCAAATGTTTTCAGCCTGTGTGTAGTGCCCAAAGTAACGACAACCATAAAAACTTTTCACCAAATCTCCGAGTTGTTCTCATGTAATCAACCAAACAATACTGTGATTTCTATAAATTTGTCAGGTTCAATATGCCTATTATTAGATGTATATTTTAATTATAATCTGAATCAGGTGTCCTTGGATTCAGTTGGGATATAATTAGTAACATTGCATTTTACAGGAAAGAAAATAGCGGAACGATTGCAAAATGACAAATGACAACAATTCCATCTTCAAATTTCTAAAATTCAAATTTTTATTGCATGTGTTTACATAATCTGACCAATTGGAAATTTACATAATGATAAGCAACGGTACAAATAAGGAATTAAAACAATGCTTAAGCACAATAAACAAATGTGTAACACTAGTAAAATTAACTTATATGAAAGACAACCAATGTTGGACAGTTACACATACAAGCTTTCTCGTTTCACAAATGCTCAACACTAATCAAGCCATGAAATGCAAGTCTGTAACTAAAAAGTTCTAAAATTAAGTTAAGCCTCGTGCAGCAAGACATCATAGACTTCATCTCTCTGGCAATCTGATACAATGGTTTTCCAGCCCATCTTTGTCCACTGAGCGTTGATTAGCTGTTGTCTGTTCTGCGGCGTTTTCGAGCTTCCATTTGCCCAAAAAATTCTCTAATGTCTTCTTCCCGGACAATGCGTTTGTTCTCAGCGAATGTTTTCAAATATTCTCTCAGGGAATTCTTCATATCATTATAGCCATGGATCATTTCCCCCAGCTGCACCCTGTCCATACTGGACAGCGCCTGCATGCCCGTGTCATACTGAGAGCTGGTAGGTTGGGCCTTCCCTTTATCCTCATAATGTTGAACTGGGTCAGTCTCATCCACCAGAAAGCCCACGTCTAACGTACTGTACAGTTCTAAACATGATGCACACTGGCACAATTTTTTTCGCCACCCGTCAGGCCAGAAAACGCTACTGTCACCAGGAACAACTTCACAGTTGTGTAGAGATTTCAGTAGGCAGCTGTCGGAGGCATGAAGATCACCATTATCATCCTTTTTCACACTTACTTCTTCTGTCAGAGACCCTTCAGTTTTCTCTTCAGATTTAATGTCCACTTCAACTTTATCATCTGGGGACCCTACCTCAGCTTTTGATACAACACATGTGTTTTTACACTGAGGAATGTATGCCCACAAGAAGTCACATTTTTTCATGCAATCAGCGCAGATCATTTCATGAAAGTCTTGGTCTGGTGGGAACTTGGTGGCCAGGTGTCGGCCATGTAACCAGTCTTCGCAAACAACACACTGAATCATCTCATCTTCCACATCATCTTCTGGGTCCGGGTAAGGCCTTGAGCAGATACAATACACACCTTTGAAATTCTGGTTGTACCTGTAAGGAGAAATATGAATGCACACATGAAACAACAAAATATACATGCAGTGGCATTACATTCCAAGTCAGAAATCAAAGCCTCATGAAAATTATAACATTGAAACTTGTAAGTGACACAAACCTTAATCATGCTTAAGATGAACAAGTAAAGAGAGTAAAATTTATTCTTCCTCCACAATGATACATGAATGACTTGTAAGAATCTATCTGGAGGGACATCGTTTTAGCAATATTTTTCAGGGACATACATATACTGATATTCGATAGCATTATTATCTTATTGTTATTTTATTTATTTATTTGATTCATGTTTAACATTATACTCAAGGATATTTCACTTATAAATACAACAGCGGCCATTGTGGTGGGAGGAAACTTGGGGAAAAGCATGACCATTTGTAGTTATCTGAGTCTTGTCTGAGTTCACGGTCACCCAACACACAAATTAGTGATTACCAACCTACCTGAGCTTTGGACTCATTTGTTGTAAAATTCAACGATGTTATAAATACCGTGCAGTTGTGGTCATAGTGGCTACCTTCCTTCCAATGGCTATATACATGTAGTTGCATATGGTGAAAGAGCGTAACGTAATCCAAATCCACTGTTATGCAAGGTAAAATAATTTAGAACCTAAAAATAACACTGTCTACCACTAATACAACTAGAATTGCATGGACTTATACGGCTTCCAAGTGGTCTGTACACACAGCTGTTAACGTCCACTTCCTAAAACTTTCCACTTACTCCACCACAGACCGTTCAAATCTATCAGTTCTATGCATTTCTGAAAAGACCTCAGGTTTGTTTAATACGACACAAAAAAAAAGAAATAGATGTAATCAACATTAGACAATGAAGTTTCTGAACAAGTGATCTGGATGCACCTTGTCGAAACCAGATCTCGTATTTTCAACAAAAACAAAACTATTTCAGCAATGCCCAGCGTATATCTCCCACAAAATGAGCCATAGTGTCCATAATTAAATCCAAAATGAATTTGGTAGAATGATAAGGAGAAGATTGGCAGAAATCAACTGCATTTGAACCTGTGACTGCTTGGGGTGATGTTCATTGGGGCTATGGTGAAAGACAGTGAAAAGAAAAAACAAAAAACACTGCTCTCAAATAATAGTGCTGGGCCACATGTATGGAGAGACTGTTTTCAGACTTGAACTATTCTAAGCTAATTTCAATGGTCAGTTACAGCACAATTTGCATACCAAACAAAACGCTGTTGTACAATATACATGTGGATGTGGCAATCCACCTAAATGATGCAAGTGAAATTTCATCCCAAGGTCATTAGCCGATTTACGGAAAAAGATGGTTTAAGCTTATCATCAAAGTTCAAAATGTCTGCTAAATCCTGTGACTAGCCAAACAACACAAAACGTCAAAAGGTTTGTGTGTTCGCTATTAAAATTGTCAAGTTTGTTTTTTCTAACTTGAGCAGTTTTGGAGATAACATGTATTGCAAAATTACGAGCTGACTATGAATAAAAAAAAGTTTTTAAAATCATCTTAATGGCAAAACTATCATTCATAGCCCTGCAGTTCTACAAGTAAAAATGAAGATCTATAGTTGATCTATCTGCTGACCAGTTTTCAGCTTCATCGCTATTATGGTGTCTGGTCATATGACATTTACTTTCACATTTCTCGCTCGATTTGCATTCAGTTTTGAATTTTTACCCACCAGTAGTCTTGTACATGCATATCAACTATCAATGCAATCAGCTCCGTGGCTCTGGAGAAGAATTTTTTGTTCAGATTTCCACACTGCTCCAATATGGCCGAAAAGTGGGTCACAGGTTGATAAAGTTTTACACTCCAGCAGGTAGCCAAAGTGATTCGGTAATACTCATGTGTAGAGAGTTAACATCTGTGATACGCAGTTTTCCCCCAAAATCAAACAAGTTGTCAGTGAAGAGGGAAAATAATCCGAGCCAGAACAATGGTCTTCCAAGCCAAGCCAAGCCAAGCTTGGAAGCCTAATAATAATAATAATCTTTACTGTAAGCTTGAAATCCTAATTAAATTAAACGTTGAGGTCTATTTTCAACAATTTCTAATATTTACCTGCCTCAACGTTCAATTTAATTAAACTAAATCTATCCACTCAACCTTCTATATTCACGAACCTGTTGTGTTTGTTTGTGGCATCTTTGTCTGGGAAAAGCTTGCACTTCATATCTGGAAACTTGCTGTTTCCACAGTCACAACGAAACAACCTCTTTGTATACAGCTCATACAGCTGGTGTCCTTCGTGGCAATTCAGACTACAGGCCAAACAAATTCCTGCTACTTCCCGCCCATTACCACAAGTTGTGCAAGCATACAGAGCTTGGCGTCCCACATATCCATTCGGATACGTACAGTTGTTATCATCACTGCCTCCCAGAACAGCATTTGCATCTGATTCAAGCTGTTTTTCTTCTTCTAAAATATCAACCATCGACACTCCATCGTCTGTCGTATCCGAACAGACAGTCTGTCCAGGCTGCGTTCCTTCCTTCTCTGTCATCTTCTTTCCCTACCACAACCTACCGTTGATGAACATATAACAGTCTTGAACAGCCGACGTCTAGCCAGAGACCGGAAATGCATCTCCAAAAAGAACGGAAGTCCATAGTGGGGACAGTACATTTCTTTGTTACCTCCCCTGTTCACAAACGTAAAGTATCATGACCAGCTATATGCTGGTCATCCTAATAATTCATGTACATTAACATGCAGAGTTAAGTAGATTAACTTACCACATGTACATTTAACTAATCAGTCAGTGTTTGTTATTAAAGAACAAGTTTAGACCAGCAACTGTTACTAATAGTTAGGTAAACAAACTCTTGTATGTATAAATATGGTTGTTTCTAAAAGAGAGGGGAGGTGAGGGAGTTGACCTGTAAGGACCTCAGAGTCTGGTCACTCTCACGTTGTTATGTGTAATAAATGCCTGTTGTTACTGAGAACGCCTTGGAGAGTTTTCCTATCTACGGTGACCATCCCGGTCGCAATTTTACTTAAGACCCTAACCCCGGTCTTAGTAATTTTACTTAAGACCCTAACCCCGGTCTTAGTACCGGTATCATAAAAATAAACGTGCCCAGAGACAGCATCATTGCTGGTTTTTTTGTCTTTTCTTGTTTGTTTGTTTATTTATTAATTCTTTATGTGCCTACAAGTTTGCCACTGTGGCCAACTTGTAGGTTTCTCATTTAATATAAAAATATAAACTTTACTGCAAGGCTCATGAACAGTACAAAGTTTGCTAAATGAACGTTCAGCGTACAAAGAAACATAAAATATAGAAATAGTTTGTGAAAATATCTGAAATTCGAATTTAAAAATTAAGCAAGTGTAAGGCTTTTTACTAAGTCATACATGCACAGTGACAGATCTAGATTCGAAGGAGGTATTTAATGGGGAAGGAATAAAATTCTGTTCCGAAAATCTGCTAAAATTCCGCGTTTGGTTGCGCTTTTGGGGCCATCATCGATACACACTTTTGGATGAAACTGTCGCCGCCTTCTTCCTACTCCCCCCTCACACATCTTAATATTGGACTACATTCATCACTATATGCATTTATGATAAAGAGGTCTGGATATCAGTTCACAATCAAGACAATCTGAATGGTTACAGTCATAGGGATAATCAAATAATTATTACAATCCTGAAGGCAACAGGCAGATGGAGTGGTTCTTGAGAATGCTGCGGAACCTAGGACCCAGAGAAAAACATGACTGGAAGCGGCATCTTAACAAAGTCGTCCACGCATAAAACTGCACGAAACGCGAATTTAGTTACTGGATTCTAGTCATTTTCACTGATATAAGGGAGATCCCCTCGGCTACCAGAAGACTTGGTCTTTGGACTTGATACAGAGCAGGGCACTACTAGTCACGCTCAATTTGCCAGTGAATCGTCGGATCAGACCTGTACAGCACAGGCGACCGCCCGTCAGGTTGACTTGCAGATGCAGATTTGGCCAATCTCTTATTTTCACATTGAAAAAAAAAACAAAACAACTCAAGTTCAGCTTAGGTGGGGTTGAAAAAAGGCTGTCCCTGAATATATAGTATTTACTGTCATGGGTTCCAGACAATTTCCTTTTTCTTAACTTTTGTAACTTTTTCTTAGGTTTTCACTTGGGTGAAAGGGTTTTCACTCACGTTATGGCGGAAAATGGAAGATGAAATCATTTGGTTACAGATATAACATTTTTGGGACACTCTATAGGGAGGTCGTGTGGAATTCCATGTGACTTGTCTCATCCACGCCTTTCTCCCTCATGCTGAAGTTCTTACATGTTGTTCATCATCATTCTGCCCACGGAAACGAGAACGAGGCTTCTTGCATCACGTGAGTTTCCACCAGTGTAGAAAGGTTTTCATCCAGGTGAGAACCCTTTTCACCCAAGTGGAAACCTGAGAAAAAGTTGTAAAAGTTAAGAATAAAGGAAAATGTCGTATATGGGCCATCGTAGTTTCCAGACCCCAAGAATGACTGGTGCAGCATGATCGCAATGTCTTGTCGCAAGTATTGAGTTTAAGTAACTGCTTGCATGTGTGAAAGAAAAAAAAAAAGACTGCGTCCATTTCTCTGCGGGGCCAAATTGTAAACTTCCCAGTTATATTCCTTCAATAAAAAGTTGTTTTTTTTAATTTTTTCATCATTTTCTCTCTCTCTTCATTTCTTATCTAAAAAGTTCATCTAAGAATTTTATTCCAACAGTTCACATACAGGCTTAAATAGTACATCAACTTTCACGCCCCATGTATAGCACCATGGCTGCATTCGGTTAAAATGCAGTGACTTCGCTGGTATTACCTAAAATCGTGTCCTATCGTCACAATAATGAACTTGTAGAGCTAGTCTCCATACATGGGAAAGAATTTGTCTTGTTCTTGAGTAAATTACCCAGAAACGCCATATTTGTATGAGCCCATAGCATGTCATTGATGTGTTGATTCTACAGGAAGAATGCAAGTAAAGCTTTATTTTTCAGGATTCAAACCCAGGAGTTGTCGATTTCCCTGGGGCTGGGAGATGGTCTCGTCCCCTCCCCCTACGAGACTCAGCAGACAAAAAAAAAAAACCAAAAAAAAAAAAAAAACAAACAAACACTTCAGTGTACCTTAAACATATACCACTTGTTGAATTACACCAGCGTAGATGCATGTGAAACGAAGCGCCTGCGGAGTGACCTGCTCGTACATCAACGTGGGGAGAACAGTGTCTAAATAATACTGTTGAATGTGCTGGAGGTTCTTGACGTGTCGGCAGACCATCCGCAAACATACTACGGTGTACGAACGTGTACCCTCGAAGGTCGGTGACGATGACGGATGTCCACCCATTCTTTCCACCTGGGCGGGGTGCGTAGGCTATTCAGGCTGGAAAGACACAAAGTTTTAAACCACGCTCATTCTAGTGTCATCACCGACCGAGCAACACATGCATCAATCACTTATGCTGGACTACCTGATACCAGTGGCTTAAATAACATACGCCGTGTAGGCACCAATCCAGCATTGGTCCGTTTTGGCGTGATGGACCCGTCACTTGATAATCCACATGCCGACATGGTACACCCATCTGTTGACCTCAAATAGCCTTTAGTTTGCACTGCTGTGCATCGCGGACTCAACGACACGACGCTGCCTCAATGCCGCCGCTTCAATGCGCGCCGAAAACGATGGCGCATACTACTTTTGCCCCTTAATCACTTATTCTTACTTATGGATAATGTAAATAGAGCAGTGATAGCATGAGAATCTCGGAAAACTCTCCTCCACCTTTAACAAAGCGGAAATCTTTCCAATGTTACGTCACACGTTTTGCTATATATGTTCTCATGAAACACTTACGTAGTACACGAGCACCACCTTTTCACAGCAGTGCATGATGTGTTCACTGCGGTTGAACGTCTTTGTGCAGCTCTCTATAGAGTCTCCCTCTGGATTAATAAGAATATTATAATTAATTCAGAAGTTTGATAACCACAGCTGATGTCTTAGTTGGGTGTTTCCCATTAGGAACACGTTAGAAGAAATATACATTTCTCCTGTGAACAGTGAGTCTGCGCTTATTTTTGCTAAACTAGTCTTAGAAATACATCTCCCCTTTGTTTCCTTAATGAAACAAAAATTTGTCATTAAATTTACTGTCTAAAACGACTGTATATAGATTTATATATCCTTAATAACACGCGTGTAAGTGTCGATATGTTTCACAAATTACACAATTTGTGTACTGCTCGTTCTGGATATGCTGATGGATATGTATTTTTGCAGCAACACTGTGTGCCATTACTCGTGCACAACCTATGATTTTGACAGTAACCTGTTATGTCCATGTACATGCTGAGCATGGATGAATTTTCCTTGTATGAACTGCTAACATTTCGAGTAGAGAATATACTGTGTCCATTGTTTGTTTGGTATAGCGACCTATACTCTGTTATTAAATATTCAGGAAAAACTGGTCTTGTGGTCGATGAGCAAAATATGTGCATAGTGTTTCATGTCAGGCCATTGACCTGTTCCCTTTGTATAAATATGAAACGGCATGAATTCTTAACCCTTGACAATCACCAGTCTACAATCTGCTATATCATAAAACTAGGAATGCATGATACCATTCTGTTGGACTTTTCTTGTTCATTGTTGACCATGGTTTTCCGATAATGGATGTCTGTCTTCACCTATTAAGTAGCTCATGAATCTGAGAATCCTATTTCGGGCTATAAGAAATATACATTTGAACAAAATCTACTGGAAGTGTTCAGCAATTTGGTTTGTTAATGTGAATCGTTTGATGTGTGTATGTCTATAGAAAGCACGTCAACACGTACAGTGCAGTAGTAACAACTATGTCTGAAACAAAAATCTAATGTGAGTCGAGCCAAAAGGTTCTAAACAGCAAACAGCTGGCTCTACCTTCAGTCAGGAAGAGTGAAAGATGAGGAAATGTGATTAGTCGAAAAATAAGAAGCGAACAAGACATGACTGTCTATAGAGAAACCACTCCCGTAGAGCTGATTTTAACTTTATAACTGATCATATGAATGAGCAAATGATAGAATCTTTTTATATAGTGTATAGACGGGACCCTAGAGATGTATTTTACTTTGATAGTCAGTTTATTTGATTACATGAGTAATGATGTCTGTTAACTTTATGTTAAACACACTTACAGTCACTGGTGTTTTTGTTTTTAAAGTATGCAAAAGTGAAATAATGTATGCCTCAAACAAAAGCTGACAGCGAACTTGTCCAAAAATGCTTCAAATTAATTAATTCAAGGAAAATCAGTTATTTTCTAGAGTTGGTCTTTAGTTCATATTTTCCAAAGGCTTTTCATATTATTTTGAGCTATTAAAAATCCATTAAAACCTACTGAAATGATCCCAAGGTAAGTTATCAGAGAAGATTCAGAGAAGAAAGAACTATTGAAATGCTGCGAAATGAGGAGAGTTTTACGAAGAAGGTGATGTGACTTTGCATCATTTAGATGTCGTCCGAACAGGTCACCATATTTTATCCTACTTCAAAAGAATTTTATGGCACATCAAAATTTCTGAAAAAAAAATTAATGAAAATAGTTTTGGGTACAGCCTGGCAAGGTGCTGACTGTGTCTTGTCGTTCATGTTGTCTTTAAACCAAAGAGCCTATCTTTAAACACGTTTTGCCGTATCTGGCAACAACCTGCGGATGGTTGTGGGTTTCCTCCGGGCTCTGCCCGGTTTCCTCTCACTATAATACCTCATGGCCGCCGTCGTATCAATGAAATATTTGTGAGTTCGGCATAAACCACCAATCAAAAAAATAAATAAATAAACACGTCCAGCTTAAATGCATACCAGATGATATAGGCTATCAGGGACTGAAAACAAGAGAGTAACACAGACAACAAGAATGACCTTTAGAAGAAAACCCTTTAATTACAAACCACTTAAATTATGAATGGAAGTTTGACAAATGACTCGGACATACTAATTCATTTATTTCTTCAATATTGGCCACTAACTACCAAACGGTTTGTCAGTCATGCTGTTTGTAACTGCGACCAATTCAAGCTCTTCTCTGCAGTTATCAAGTATACTACATGAAATATACGTCGTGGAGATATTCAGAATAGCTAAGATATTCCATATCGGTTTTGATGCGATTGCTATAGACAATCTACAAAGTGGAGATATTCCATGTCGTCATGATGCAAATACTATAGACACTCTAGAAAGTGGATATATTTGATGTCGTTATGATGTCAGTGCTATGGACAGTCTATACAGTGGAGATATTGATGCACGTACTTTTGATGCATGTTTACTAAGTGAAGATTGCCTACTCGATGTCGTTATGATGCAAGTGCTATAAACAATAAACAAAGTGGAGATATTCGATGCCATGATCTGCTATAGACAATCTACGAACTGGAAATCTTTCGGGGCAGTCATCTTAATCTCTCTTTGGTTTTCGAAACTATTTTATTGTGAAAATGGTGAGTCTTTATGTGATATATGTATATAATACGAATATAAAGGTGACTACACTATAACTGAAGGGAAGTTGCCTTGCCTGGCTCAGTAAACCAAAGGGTCTTGTCTAGAAACCAGAAAACCCTAATGTATGACGTCCTCCACCTAAAACATGAGGTCTTCCATGCACACTAGCATAGCGCGTGCATGGATGCACTCTAGCGATTATAGTGGGGAGTTTCACAGGCTTTATTTGTATTCTGTATATCAGTAGTGCATAAACACGGAGAAGGTTGTGTTCCTCTCTTTATACACCATTCGCCATCTGCGTATTATAATGTATTGCATTCATTTGTGCAAAAAAGACGGAAAACATCCGGTCCCATGTTTCTGTTCTGTATGAATTTTAGAGGAAATGGTTGAACGTTGAAAGAATTGTGGCAATGAAACAATTCTTCTGAATTACTCTAACCAATCAACCTGTCCGAGGGGCCAAAGCAAAATCAATTAGTCTCGTCAGATTCAACGAGAACACGAAAAATTTCCCATAATTCCTCAGAATTGTGCTGTCTATTTTGTTTTTTGTAACATGACTCCAGTGGCCAGTCAGATTGGATGTAGTTGAGACACACAAACTGCCATTCGAAGATTCTCCCTACTTATGTACTTCTTATGTACTGTTTATGTACTTCAGTTGCGTGATACTTAAAAAAATTATTTTCCAACTGTCTCGTATTTCTACGTGGGTGTGGCCTATTTTTTTTTAACCCAACCTCCTTATGTCCCCAGGGATGTGAACTACTCCAATTGCAAACTTCGTTTTGTTAGTTTTCTTTGTCGACTGCTTTATTCATTGTAGTGTGTTTCCGACGGGCTCTGCCCGCTTTCCCCCCACCATAATGCTGGCTACCGTCGTATAAGTGAAATATTCTTGAGTACTGCGTAAAACACCAATCAAATAAAGAAATGAATAAATAAATAAATAAATAACTAAATAAATAAATAAATAAATAAATAAATAAATAAATAAATAAATAAATAAATAAATAAATAAATAAATAAATAAATAAATAAATAAATAAATAAATAATTCATTGTAAATAAATCTTATCTGCATAAAATAATGGTCTTCCAGAACCTGACTTTTAACTGCCGTGACAATGGGCACTTGAAACTTTGTCAGCCAATGTTCAGTTTTGTTGTGTGTAAAAGCGGAATTTTGAGCAGTATTATAGCATGTGTGTTCAAATATAACTTATAGCTTGCATGCAATACTAAAGTAGATACGGATAAGAACACAAAAACCATAGCTTTGAGTTGTTTTTTTGTATGTTGAGATGTATGTTGTAGTCAGGTCTTTTTATTATTAGTAAATTCTGCTGGAAAAATTCGCTCAGTATTTAATCAGAAGTTTTAATAACGTTTAATAACTAATTCAGCCGCAATGGTTTGACTGGAAGATTATATAAAAACTACATCACAAGATATTTGCATCCATATTGACGACTATGGTGGCCACAGTTCACAGACAATTCTCGGTTTATATTTATATGTTAGCCATTGGCCTCACAGCACTGTCCCTACATCTCCGAGCCTCGAAAGCTCCGAGACTGATAATCCTAGTCCACTCAGACAACTCCTGTCAAATTCCTGATCGGCGTTGACTAATTTTCGCAAAAATGACAAGCAGTTGATACGGGTCAAACCCACACAATCAGAGGCCGGTGAAACGGGGCTTTTCACTAATTTTGGCTAGTGGGCATGCGTGCCCATTTCCTGAAAAGCACACATATTTATATGTAGAGTGAAACTTTGATGCGTCCTAACACAGCAACCAAATAAACACGGGCCTAATACAAAATACTTCATTTTCATTTTCTAACGTCTTATAGTTAAACCCATAGACCGATGCTCGTACAAGGAGGATTTCTCACGTGCCAGGGAGCACCTAGGCATGTGCTTCGCGCCAGAAAGACACTCTTTCTCGTGGCATTCAGCCGTAGAATACTGCCAAGCACGAGGGTCATTCCTGGTTAAAGCGACTTTAGATATCGTCGACACTTCACTCATGGATTTCTTGAGCGACAACCATGAGGAAAGTTGTTTCTGGACAGGAGCATCGGATTTGGCTACGCCTGGAGAGTGGATATGGTTAGACGGTACGTAATGAATCAAAGGTTAGGGCATAATGTAGAGTTTAGGATGAATAAGGTTCAAAAGCATATTAAGCTCAGAAGCTTTCCTCAGCTTTCTTCTCAAAACAAAATTTTACTTTTCGTAAGGCCCCAGCCATCAGTCCAGAAATTAAGCAGCCCACTGAGGTGACGTCAACAATAACTGTCCAAACAGTTATGTTGGGGGGAGAGCTCGAACTATAGTTGCGCTAAATTTAACTGGTCTCACTTTCCCAGTATGTTCCCAGGTCGATGACGTCATTTCCAAATATTACCGACAATTGACGGCAACTATGTATAAAATAAAGGAGTTATTAAGAAATATCAAATAAATATTTTAAAAAATCTAATTTTTAAAAGGAGGCTTGTCAGGCGCGAAGACCTGTGGTATACGCCGGTCTCCGTCGTCGTCTTTACAGCGTTACGCTATAAAGCTTTAAAGAACAATCAAATGAATAAGTAAATAACATTTAATGCTGCGACCTAAGTTATATAGGGTTTTTATTATTATGTTTGTTTCGTGTTCTGTGATCTCGTAGAGCCCAAGCCGAGTGAAAGTTCTGATCACTAAAAGAACGAGACTTCAAATCCCTGCATTTGCGCACCACACCATCACAGCATCGCGGTGATGACCTTGCCTGGTTTCAATAAGAAATTGCCAAGGACAAGTGTCACAACAACACCCTATTCGTCAGAATTTGTCAAGTTATATTCTCCACAGGTACTGTCATGGATCTCACATTTCGTGGAAATGATGGAGCCATGTACCAAGTATTTCACCCATCTATGGACAAGGTTCACGGTTGTGTTCAGTTTTGTATTAACAGCTTGGGCAGATCACTGCAGTGGTTGAAAGTTACATGTGATAAGCCAGCTCTCTTCATTTGCGAGTACGGTGAGTATATACACTCAAAAAAACTAATCTGTTAATTTTAACAGAAAGTCTGTTGTCTGAGTGATGTTGGGATTTATTCTTCTATTGCAACCGATTATTCTGTTAAATATAACGCGCATATTGTATTAATTCAACAAGATTCTATTATACTAACAGGATATTATGTAGAATATGACACAGTATCATGAATACATTTTAGCATCATTTAGACAACAGACTTTCTGTTCACAGTAACACATTAATTTTTTGCGTGTTCAGTGTTAAATTCTGCATGTTCACCGGAATAATGTGCAATGAACATTTTCCAAAGTGTTGCTAATTGTGCTGCATTGCAAATTCTTGCGGAGTCTTCTCAGAAAGTTGGATTTATTTGTTTGTTTGATTGGGTTTTTACGTTGCTTTCAAGAGTATTTCCCTGTTATCATGTTATCATTGTAGCATGCAATAAAAAATCGAGAAATATGAGTTGTATAAATGAGCGTTTTGTTTCCGCTCTATATAGTCAGGCGGGATTCATAAAATGCTTCATGCGTACATGAAACAACAAAACAACTTATGTCAACCTAATATCACAATATCCAGCAACCTTCGGATGGTCATGCATGGGTTTCTTCTGGGATCTGCCCAATTTCTCACTTATGGCCGCCGTCGCATAAGTGAAATATTCTTGAGTACGGCGTAAAACACTAATAAATAAATAAATAAATAAATAAATAAATAAATAAATAAATAAATAAATAAATAAATAAATAAATAAATAAATAAATAAATAAATGAATGAATAAATGAATGAATGAATGAATGAATGAATGAATAAATAAATAAATATACCGCATTATCTCTCTTCTGGCATGCTGCAATCAATCCCTGCCTAGCTCTCTCTCTACCCAAGAATTCAAATTCAATGATACATCAATCGTTGGGACACACAAGGCATGGGATCAAAACTTACCACTTACATGGTCACTTGGTGATGCTTGTTATATTATGTTATATGTGGGAAACTTCATGAGGAATTCGCCATAGATCAGTGGTTTGCCCCGGGCTCCCCGGTTTCATCTACCCATCAAACTGATCACCATCGTATAAGTGAGAAATTCTTGAGCATGTCATTAAACAATAATCAAGATCAAGTTAAAAACCAATGATTCTTATAGGCAAGCTGATGTCTATCGCAGTCCTTCTACTGCAGAGCTTGGAGAAGAAGATTCTGTTCAAGAGACTACCCTAACAGTGTGGTCATCAATCTCTCAAGCGTCAACAACAGGGCACACATCAACGGTACCCGTGCTACAACAGAAGCCGAGAACCCCAGCGATTCGGTCCTTGTCGAAAACAAAGCGGAAAAGTAGGTTGTTTTCTCCTATGAAATCGCTTCGTTACAAAATGAACTTTGCTTTGGCTGACTTTTAATAAACTGTACATGAGCCACATTCACCCTATGAGATATTATGTTCCCTTGTTTAAGGATTTTGTAATGGGAGCGTATTATGTCCACCGTTCGAGTAAGTGAGTGAATGAGTGCTTGGGGTTTAACGTCGTACTTAACAGTTTTTCAGTCATATGACGACGAAGGAATCCTTGGAGTGCATGTAATGTACCTCCTTGTTGAAGGACAGATTTCCACCCCTCATCTAGTGCTGCTTCACCGAGACGCCTTACCGAAGGCAAGTAAGCCGACACACCCGACGAGCCATCATACTGATACGGGTCAACCAGTCGTTGCACTATCCCCTTCATGCTGAACGCCAAGCGAGGAGGTTACAACTTCCTCTTTTAAGTAGTCGTAGGTGTGACTCAACCCAGGATTGACCCTGGATCCACCGCTCCCGAAGGGGGTGCTCTACTAACTGTGCTATCGGGGCCGGTTCGATTGTTCGAAGATTAAAATCTGAGTCTATTATATCTCGTGTTCGAAAATGTGTAGGCATAATGTTTCACACACCTGTTTATTTATTTATATATTTACTTGTTTGATTGGTGTTTTAGGCCGTACTCAAGAATATTTCACTTATACGACGTCGACCAGCATTATGGTGGGAGGAAACCGGGCGAAGCGCGTGGAAACCCAGGAGCATCCGTAGGTTGCTGGCAGACCTTCCCACTTACATTCGGAGAGGAAGCCAGCATGATCTCTTTTTTAGCCTTATTATATCCTGTTTTCTGTAATCTGAGCCTAGTATGTCACGTATTCCAATATCTAGGCCTAATCGTTCACCTAACGAACGGGAAAATTAATCTGGTCAAAGTGAAGCAGCTGGCTAAATATTTAAATTAACTTAAGGCATACAATGTACACGTCTGTTGTCGTCAATAGATATAAATGAGTTGACGGTGTTTTTCTTCTCCCAGTCGTCCGTAAAGAATCGCATTCCGAGTACATGGGACCTGATCGGCTGTGGACCGTGAGAGCATTCACTCTCACAATGTGTGTGAGAAGATGTCTTGAGGACGAGAAATGCAACAAAGTCAATTTTAATACACGTTCCAGTCATTGTGTAGGAATGGGGCTGTCCGCCAGCCTTGATGACCTGCAGCCAAGTAAAGAGTGGCAGACGTGGATAATCAGCTACGTGTAGCTTAGTCATCTTGTGATTATAGGTGTTGATAATCAGCTAACTGTAGCTTAATTAGTTTGTGATTACGGGTGTGGGCAATCAGCTACGTGTAGCTTAGTCGACTTATGACCACACATATGGGTGATTATCTACGTGTAGCTTAGTCAACTTGTGATTATTATAGGTGTGGATAATCAGCTACGCGTACCATAGTCAACTTATCACCACATGTGTGGGTGATCAGTTACGTGTAGCTTAGTCAACCTGTGATTATATGTGTGGGTAATCAGCAACGCGTACCTTTGTCAACTTATCACCATAGCCATCTAGTCAATACAGGCATGGGTGATAAGCTACGTTTAGCTTAACCAAGTTGTCCTCACAGGTGGTGGGTGGTCAGCTACGTGTAGCCTAGTCAATTTGTTCCCACATCTTGATACCACAACTTGTTATCACAACTTGCCACAACAACTTTTTGCCGCAGGTGTGCGTGATAAGTTGGTTACTTGTAACTCATACAACTTATTACATGCTATACCTGAACAAGACGTTGGCCTGCTCTAGCTATAACATACCATATGTAGGTCATAACTTCAAAGTAATTTTGTTGGATAACATGCTGTCTCAAGAGGAACATCAGCTATGATAGCAAATAATAGAGTTCATTTCATTGGGTAAGCTGTCTTCGAGTCCGTAACTGACAAATCAAGTGAAGAATCGGACCTTTGATATTACTGAGCACATGGCGTGACTGTTTAGCTCATTGCCTTTACTACAGCGCAATGCGTTTACTATAACCCATAGCATTTACTATAGCCCATAGCGTTAACTACAGTTCATACCGTTTCGAATAGCTTATGGTGTTTAGTATACACTCTAAATGTGGTGTGAAGGATTAACACACATCGGAGACACCTGAAAAAGTTTGACTTGTGACATAATGTATCAAGATGCCAAACGCGTTTTGCAAAAATAACGAAGTATCTGTTTCATGATGTTTAATTGCTAAACACGATCAGTGTAAATAGGTAAGCGTCGTGTATTGGCCATAGGGCATTTATATGTCCATATCCGAGTTAAACATTAAGATGACACAAAGCTAAGCACTTATCTATCTAAGCATGTAGAATCACTTCACGGAAAAGTAAGCACATTTAAGAACACACGTAACAGCTATGACAATATGTCTATATGACAATTTTTGTGACGCTATTATTTAGTTCAATTGCTAACCGAACGTGTTTAGTCTAAATATGTGTGAGTTCCTACACGCTCTACCATGCTCACCATAATACACGTGGTCTTAATGGAAACGAGAATGGCAGTCTGCTCATTTTTGGAAGAGGAGATGTCGAGAAGTGTCTCTGTTTTCGCGATACTGGTATGTACTGATTATTTTTATCTTTTCTCACAAAATTGTGTGTGTTTGCTGCACAATTCGTGTTGTGCTGTGCATCATTATATACGTGCGTAATTGTTGTGGCGAGTGGTGATGTACAAGTGGTGGGTGTGTTGTTGTAGGTTACATATGGTACTGATGCCTACAGGTACCAATCGATAGTGTTACCGTACGCCTGTGTTACTACTATTGGTGCCATCACCAATAATCATGGTGACATCTAGAGGAGTGGGTAAAGAGCCCCTGACAAAAAGTTTACAGTTCTGTCCAAATCAGGCAAAATTCTGATGTATTTTAATTAGCTTCAAAATAACTCACTACAACCACACACACAGTGTTAGTTGAAGCAAACAGCGTGTTAATCAGCATGTATGGGTATGATGACTCGCATGTTTATATGATATGATATAATTAAAGACGTACAGTGTAGAGAAAAAACAGAGCAGCGACGACAGTGTTATAGCTTGCAAATGGTCACACGTAACCGGTGAAATGTGGCCTCTTGTCAGTCAGGGTTTTATTCTAAGTGTAGTTATGATACTGACTCCATCTCCAAACTTTTAAGGTACTGCTTGAATTTGGCATCTTGAAGAAGGAACTGTGAAGAAATGTGTGCAGAAATAATGAACTGATGTGCTTGGCAATTTGTTGTCAGCCTCCAACTGTGAAAAGAGGAAAGGGGACCTAGAATTTGAAGTAATTAATGGATTAAAGGTTTTTTTTTCTTGATTGGGAAAATACTGTCACAGAACAGAAACTTTTAGGAATCGAAGTGAAATCCAAGCCAGAACGTAACAACATAGCATTGAATGTCCATTGCAGTGTGTACTGAAGCATAACCTTACCGGAAGGAAACATGTTGACTTACAATGCGCTTGTGTATTTATGTGTACTGGGTAGCAAAACATTAATATTCACTGTCAATAGTAATATACCGAAAATCGGGGGCCTCCGTGGCTCAGTTGGTTAGCGCGCTAGCGCAGCGTAATGACCCAGGAGTCTCTCACCAATGCGGTCGCTGTGAGTTTAAGTTCAAAAATAAAATATACGTCAGTGTGAGTGATACTTATACAGCCCCTGTAGCCAGGGGAATACTTATACAGTCAGTCGTAGTGATAACCCTGTATCACCTAGATTGTCGGATAGTTATACATCCCCTATGCTCAGAGTGATACTACATCACCTATATACTCGGAGTGATACTTATACGCCCCTATAGTCGGAATGATACTTATAAAGCCCCTGTAGTCGGAGTGATACTTGTACAGCTCTTATAGTCGAAGTGAAACATGTACTTCACCTATCTTCACCTGCCGGATTGATACTTATACAGACCCTGTAGTTGGAGTGATACTCTTACAGCCCTATAGTCGAAGTGATACTTATACAGCTCCTATATTCGGAGTTATACTTATACATCACCGATAGTCGGAGTGATCTACGGTCGCAGTGATACTTCTATATTACCTAGATAGTCGGATAGTTACAAATTCCCTGTGTTCGGAATGATACGTATACATCACCTATATACTCGGGGGGCCTCCGTGGCTCAGTTGGTTAGCGCGCTAGCGCAGCGTAATGACCAAGGAGTCTCTCACCAATGCGGTCGCTGTGAGCTCAACTCCAGCTCGTGCTGGCTTCCTCTCCGGCCGTACGTGGGAAGGTCTGGCAGCAACCTGCGGATGGTCATGGGTTTCCCGCGGGCTCTGCCCGGTTTCCACTCACCATAATGCTGGCCGCCGTCGTATGAGTGAAATATTCTTGAGTACGGCGTAAAACACCAATCAAATAAATACCGAAAATCAGTCTGGATGAAATTTATTCATACTGATTGTTTTCCATATTCATATACATTAATTTAATAATTCCAACATGTATTATCCCATGGAGGGGATGTGAACCTGGTAAGTGGTGTTACTGAGTATCGTAGATGCATTCACAGGTCGGATATATTGCTTTTATTTATATGTAATAGAGACATGTATTATTATATACTTATTCATTAGTTTATTTGCGTTTTGCATCTTCTTTTGCCCGTGTACATTTGCATATCATTATGGCTTCACCTTGAAAAGAGTATTTCATAGTTGAAAGAGAGTAAGGCCACATTCCTTCATTCCTTCAAGTCTGGCTCCGGCGTCTTTCACAGGGGTGTAGACTGGGGGGGAGGGGAGGGGGGTGCGGGGCGTGCGGACGCGAGGCAAAAATGTTCCGCTCAAGTCGACGAAAAAATATTTTAGCCTATATTTCTTACCTAGCATTGACATTCATTCCACAGATATTTGCTGTACCTCATATAAACTAATATTTTAATTTCGTACCAATTACTAAATAGTATATAGTCCTATTTAGACATGTTCTATTATGTTAACCATTCCATATTGTTCCCGATGGAAGACGGTGTGTTTTACAGAATTACCTCTCTTGAATCGTGTCGCGTAGGCAGCAGTAGCCATTTCCGTCTGGTGGACAAGACACATGCCATAGTTTTACTTGTACTGTCTGTAACTCTGGAATCCATGACAACAAACACTATATATTCAGGGACAGCCTGAGTTGTTTTGGGTTTTTGGGGATTTTTGTTTGGGTTTTTTGTGTACATATTGGCCAAATCTGCATTCGAAACATTTCTAAATCACTCAGATTCTCTCTTCGGCAATCTAATATTCCGGATCTTCCGGGGCCTTGGCAGCCACTGCACCCTCGCCTAACAGACTGTGATAGTCGTTCCGCTCTTGTCAAATCCGCCCCGCCCCACTCCCCTTCCGGGTGAAGATCCACGCTACGCTCCTGTTTCATCGGTAATCTGAATTCAGTTCAAGTGTACATAGCACGTTTCAGTCAGTGAAGTGCTGGAGCAAAGAAGGTGCTTTGGTCAATTTCACGATCTGTCTTAAGTGTTCACCTCTGACGACAATCACACTTGGATTTCCATAGGAACAATGTGACATGTGACTGAAGATATGTGCTTAGTCTGGGGCGAACTTTCAATGACTGACTGAACAAGAAAAGACTCACCTGTAACTAAGTCGAACTATATGTACCTGTAGTGCTCAATTCAACCAAGGGTCCTGCTGCAGCGCAGCCAACATGACGTTGGATATGTGAAGGTGGTAAAGCGTGGCAGACAGAAAGTCAGTTCATTATGAAAATATCAGGACAAGACTTACAGTTTCAGTATTTAATTTAATTTCAGTATTTAATTACCTGCAAAAAATGTTTCCCGGACAATGTCTATGAGTTGTGTGTTTCTGAAATTTCTCTGGAATCATTATCATTGCAGAATGACACACATTGAGGTTATGGATTGTACACAAAATACATTATAAGATTATGTTTACTACATGTAGTTGTACTGATTTAAGCGTACAGGTGCACATGTATCATACGTTATTATCGTTGTTTCCATGGTAACATGATTCCACGGAAACGTTTATTTATTACTTTCGCATTATTAAAAGTTCCATTCATGATATCATTTGGTCAGTTTTTATTTTTTGCTGCAGTAATTATTAGGGTATTATATGAAAACAGTACCTTACAGTAAAAACAACCCTGTGATTAGACATTGGTTGGAGTATAACTGAGGTGTACTGTTCGGGATGAATGGTTGTAGATCTTGTGACAGATCTGTTTGCTACGGTTTAATGACATTTTCAACATTACTTCAGTGCTTTATATTGAATGGTTAAACCCTGCATACCTATACAGACCTTCCTTAAAGCAGGTGTGATTTATTTTTGATTGATTTGATTGGTGTTTTACGCCGTACTCAAGAATATTTCACTTATACGACGGCGGCCAGCATTATGGTGGGTGGAAACCGGGCACAGCCCGGGGGAAACCCACGACCATCCGCAGGTTGCTGTCAGACCTTCCCACGTACAGCCGGAGAGGTAGCCAGCATGAACTGGACTTGAACTCACAGCGACCGCATTGTTGAGAGACTCCTGGGTCATTACGCTGTGCTAGCGCGCTAACCGACTGAGCCACGGAGGCCCCAAACAGGTGTGAATGAGGACACTTAATTCCACAGTCGAAAAAGCTGAGCACCTTCTTTTTTATACATGTTTAGATGATGACACCTTAAAAAGTGGAAGTAGGTAATGTGTGGAGGTTTACAGTTGCTTTATGCATATGTATCAAACATGTTTAGCACACCATTTGTTTTAGAGGTAAACATGTTTGGGATTTCCTGACCAAAAATATTTTGTGCCCTCCACGTGTTTAATGCCTCCATATTTCAACCCAAACACCTTTTCTCATCACATGTTTAGCAAACCATGTGCTTAAAGAGTGAAAGCAAGATTGTGTGGAGCTATGTGTTTACTCTATAAATACATATTTTAGATTGCAGCCCATTGCGTTTACTACAGCCCATAACGATTACTAGAGCTAATGGCGTTTACAATAGCTGATGACATTTGGAATGGTTTAAGATGTTTAGTGTTTAGCTCATGGCTTTTACTTTAGCTCATGGCGTTTAATATAGCTCATTGCGTTTACAATGGCTCATCGCGTTTACCATAGCCCATGGCGTTTACTATTACTCAAAGCGTTTCGCATAGCGTATGGTGCTTTGTGTAGCTTACGTGATGTACTGTAGCCCATGGCGTTTATTATTACTAATGGCGTTTACAATAGCTCATGGAGTTTACTATAGCTCATACCGCTTCGAATAACTTACGATGTTTAATATAGCTCACTGCGTTTACTATAGAACATAGCGTTTACTATAGCTCATTGCGTTTACTATAGTCCATGTCGGTTCAAATAGCTTATGGCGTTTAGTATAGGTATGACGTTTATTTTAGCTCATGGCGTTTACTATAGCCCATCGTGTTTACCTTACCTCATGGCGTTTTCTATAGTTCATGGCGTTCACAATAGCTCACTTCACTTACTATAGCCCATAGCACTCATGGCGTTTACTGCAGCTCATGGCGTTTCGAATACCTAATAATGTTTAGTATAACTCATGGCGTTAAATATAGCTCATGGCGTGTACTATAGCTCATGTTTCCTTGCTCAAACCTATCTGTGCTGAGCGCCATGCCCGGCAGCAGCAAGTACCATTTTCATAATCTTTGGCACGGGCTTGATACCAGGGTTTCCCGACTTCGAGGCGCTAACCATTACGTCACCGAAGCGGTCCCCCTTGACCACTGGGCCTGCGTGTTTGAATCCAGTTCTCGGTGGGTGGGCCGTAGGCTTAACTCAGAAGGGTGTTAGTTGCATCCCAGAAACCAGGTCACTTCAGTTCAAATAAGTAAATATCATTATTTACATTTATGTCGTAAGAAGCCAGAACAAAACTGGAAAAGACAATTTTTCAGACGTTCTTTATTAGCGTAGAGATTGCTTTCGTACTAAGACGTACAGTATACATAACCACTTATTGATTCAATAACTTTCTGTTTGAAGATTGACGCACAACTTTGCTTCAAGCGCATCATTTGCACTTATGCAGTCAATCCTGTGGATTGAAGAGATTACGTTCATCCATTTATTATAGCAACATGACCACAAACACACCGAGTAGAATTCTCAATAAATCGGAAGAAATCCCATGAACGATAGTATGCCATTCTCACTGGCATTTCAAACAACGTGTTTAAGCCATCTTTCACGGATTTAATTAACTGTGCAAAACAGCGACAAAAATCAATACAACAGCAATTAAAAGCAGAAAGTTAGCCTGTCCATGATTACAGTCAAATTGGGGTCTTCCTGGTTTGGCTGATTACAAAGTCATTTTGGAGAGTTTAAATATGTCTTCACCAATTTCCTCTTACATTAATTACTTTGTGGTTTTATTCCAACCTTGTCACCTCAAAGCGACAAGGTTGGAAATAAACGTCAGCCAAGCACAATCATGACATCACGGATAATTGTTGAATCGTTTTGCTCAGATCTCTGATTTCTGTAACGTTAGTCCTCAGATATATTGTCGCTATAACTCACGGAAAATATGGAACATGAATATAGCACATACGGTTTGAATATAGCACAATATCGTACAGATCCATAGACAAAGATGTGAACGTCATTCACTGATGGTCTAGCGCTGTACAATACCATGGTTCGTGGAGACGTCAATGTAATCCCCATAGCATGATACAGGCATATATGCACATACAAGGTACAGTATAGGAGCACATGTCTAGGACCTTGTCCAACACTCTGTACATTATTTCACGGAAATCGTCACGAGCACCCTCACGACACTTCGTTCCCCAAGGAATAGCTCGGTGGAAATGAGTAAAGCACTTCAGGTCACATTTATTACACGTCGCAATATCCGTGTGTTGAATAAATACAAACAAGCGCAATGTTTACGCCCAAAAAAGAAAAAAAGATCCAGTATTACAACCAATCAGAGCACGTTTTACAGCATCGTCTCTTGAAATTGTTATATTTGCACATACGAAGCATCTTCACCAAGCTGCAATGTTTGGAATCGTCAAGGCAGTCTGAAATTTGAAAGGGAACATTTATTAGCGCCTTCATGAAAATGTTGTTCTAGGAAGCATTTAAAAAGCAGAGCTTAAAAGTGTCTTCAGCAAGAACAGGATGCTAATTCATTGGGCTACACGTCTAAGTGGCATCAGACCTAAGTGTTTACATAACCAGCTCTTCGCGTCTAAGTGGCATCTGAACTAAGTGTTTACATAACCATCTCTTCGCGTCTAAGTGGCATCTGACCTAAGTGTTTATAATAACCAGCTCTTCGCGTGTAAGTGGCATCTGACCTAAGTGTTTACATAACGAGCTCTTCGTGTCTAAGTGGCATCTGACCTAAATGTTTACATGATCAGCTCTTCGCGTCTAAGTGGCATCTGAACTAAGTGTTTACATAATCAGCTCTTCGCGTCTAAGTGGCATCTGACCTAAGTGTTTACATAACCAGCTCTTCGCGTCTAAGTGGCATCTGATCTAAGTGTTTACATAACCAGCTCTTCGCATTTAAGTGGCATCTGACTTAAGTGTTTACATAATCAGCTCTTCGCGTCTAAGTTGCATCTGACCTAAGCGTTTACATAACCAGCTCTTCGCGTCTAAGAGGCATCTGACCTAAGTGTTTACATCATCAGCTCTTCGCGTGTAAGTGGCATCTGACCTAAGTGTTTACATAACCAGCTCTTCCCGTCTAAGTGACATCTGACCTAAGTGTTTATAATAACCAGCTCTTCGCGTCTAAGTGACATCTGACCTAAGTGTTTACATAACAAGCTCTTCGCTTCTAAGTGGATCTGAACTAAGTGTTTACATAACCAGCTCTTCGCGTCTAAGTGGCATCTTACCTAAGTGTTTACATAACCAGCTCTTCGCGTCTAAGTGGCATCTGACCTAAGTGTTTATAATAACCAGCTCTTCGCGTCTAAGTGGCATCTGACCTAAGTGTTTACATAATCAGATCTTCGCGTTTAAGTGGCATCTGACCTAAATGTTTACATAACCAGCTCTTCGCGCGTAAGTGGCATCTGACCTAAGTGTTTACATAACCAGCTCTTCGCGTCTAAGTGGCATCTGACCTAAGCGTTTACATAACCAGCTCTTCGCGTCTAAGTGGCATCTGATCTAAGTGTTTACATAACCAGCTCTTCCCGTGTAAGTGGCATCTGACCTAAGTGTTCACATAACCAGCTCTTCACGTCTAAGTGGCATCTGACCTAAGTGACATAATCAGCTATTCCTTGACTACGCACACTGTATTGTTTTGTTTGAATTTCACGGACTAAGCTGGTTTATGTTGATGGAGGAAACTAGGCTGAGCTCGGTTGATACTATAGCTGGCTTCCGCAGGTAGGCCTACCTAAGAAAGGCAGGTAGGCCTACCTATGAAAGGCAGGTAGGCCAACCTAAGAAAGGCAGGTAGACCTACCTAAGAAAGGCAGGCAGGCCTACCTAACAAAGGCAGGTAGGCCTACCTAAGAAAGGCAGGAAGGTCTACCTAACAAAGCTTCTCCAGGAAAGATGCTGACCAGCCAACCCAAACTGAAATTAATGGCCAAGTGTATGAACTTGATACACTTTGATAAATGATCTTATATTATGCGAAATTTGCACATTGGACCTTCTCACAACTTACTTCCAAACGTACAGAGCCTCGTTCTGCAAGGCTTTGTGACAGCTGGCCTCGGTTTCTTCCGGCAGTTTACGCCAGCCGGTAATCCACTCTTCCCCCAGACACAATACAACATCCGGGTCTTTTTACCAGCGCCAGAGCACGGCGGAATACACTGTAAACAACAGAGTGTTCTGTGATTAAAACTGTATCTATTTTGTATTCATTATTTGATAGTATGGTCACACACACAAGAATGTTTTACTCATAAGATGGCAGCCAGGTGTATAGGTTGATAAGGAAAATGAGCAAAGCTCTGGGAGTGTCACCACAATCAGGTAGTTGACTGTCTTACTTCGTCGTCTTCGTCGTCAGATGGCTGAAGAATTGCTAAGTAACCCCAAAGCCTTCTTTACTGCTTATTGCTTAATACATTTTATTTATTTATGTGTTAATTTATCTACTGAAATTAGTGTTTATGGCCGTTCTCAAGAATTCTCATTGCATGATTCAATGGTGGAGAAAAACGGGCAGAACGTGGTGAAAACAAACGCCTATCGCTCACAGCCGCAGCCTATCCAGATATCAGGGGCCCCTTTCACAAAGTGATTTCCCTAAACTATCATCCAAATTAACCCAACACTTAGATTTATACACGAAATCAAATTTGACAGCTCATTCTGTGATGTTGTAAAATTTAGCTAAGTTTAAGAAACTAGCTGCAAATATTTTGTTCTGTAAATAAGACCAAAAGTTTGGACCAAAATGGCCTTACGAATCAGGTCCCTGGATTCAACAATGTGGCATAACTGGTTAATGGTTAAGGAACTTCCGGCACGAACCACGGGTCTCCTTTACCAGCAATTAAGGGCCAACACTGTGTCACGCTTACCTTTTTTATGATAAAAATGTACGGAAACAACCCCACCGTAAATTATATAGAGAAAGAGTATGCATGCTTTAGGTTATACCAGACACGGTTTGTTCACTGTTAGTTGTATTTCATATTTGGCTCATGTCGATCATATTTTTTTTTACCACAGGCAAAATACAAAATACAAGTTACTGTATTCTCGGACACCTTCAAGCAATGACATGGATGGATCATGTCGTATTAGGCTGTTATGGAAAGCACGTGCATAATAGGTCAAGCAAAATTCAGATGACCAAATCCGGTGTGTTAGGGTCAGTTATCGTTTCTGACAGAATTCCAAATTGGAAAAAAGATCATGACAATGAAATGTAGCACCCATTTAAATAACCTTCACTGATGTTTAGTGACAGTAGAATTAAGCTGGTTAGTAGTCAGTCACAAAAAACTTACACGATTATGACTTCAGCTGCAAGTCTTACATGACCAACAATATATGATTTCCGGAGAATGATTTAGTTGTCTGTTGCCAATGGATTTCAAAACCACACCCTTGTCTTACCTCTGACCAATCGGATGTTTCCCAGACTGATTTACAGTCCTTGTTTTCACATTCCCGCCTGTGTGTCGGGCGAACGTTGGGGAAACAGAAAATGGATTTGGCTGCAGAGCCGTTTTGGAACGAACACTGAACGTCTCGAATCTGCACTGAATAGCCATCTTTAACACATTCCTCGTCGGAACACTAAAATATCAAAATTACAAGTCGGTAAACTACTGATTCCTATTACAGATATCTAGACAGGAACTTTTTACTCATAAAATGACGTTATGCTGAAGTCATTTACCGAGCAACAAATGACGTCATCGTGACGTCATTTATCGAACAATGTGTTGCAATCATCTTCTTGAAAAAAAAACCATTGGGACAACGCTGGCACTTGACTCAATATAATGAAAGTTAAGAAAACTTTCCAATATGTGCAATGTGCTCTATATTTTGCAAAATTCTACAATCTACAGATAAAGGATCCTAGTGTTCGGAAGCGTTGTAATTAATCCCGCCAATGGAGGTGAAACTAAAGTGGTGAGTTGTGATAAAGTACATAGTAGACCATGCAGCAGGATGTACGAAAGTGTAACACAGCTAGTAAAAGCGTGAGTATGTTTATGAACTAATAATATGTCGGAGGAAATATAAAAGATCACAGCATAGAGAGTAAAACTTAGCATGTTGAGCTTATACTACAAGTTGATTGATTGATTGCAAAGCCAGGTGCAAGAATAGAAAAAATTTGTGTAAAAGGTGATATGTTCAAAGCCAAGAATATCTTGGTCATTAATCAGTTCGATATCTGTTTAATGTAGGGCTTTGTTTTGGGTTCACCGAAATTGTTGACCATTTATATTGGCCACCACTACAGAATCTCAGAGGGTATACAGGTAAAAATTTCGCCACAATGGTTCAGACCACTTGTGCACAGTGCAAAATTTTAATATATCCATAGGTTGTAACTGAACTTCGGGAGGCAAAAATAAGCATGTATTTACGTGTACAATGTGGTCATTTAGTATTTTACACACAGTAATAGACTATTCACCGAAGCATCATTTCTTCGCCTGAAGCAATGCGAGGTTAGTTAGGTATGCGGTACTAGTGACAAGCATTGCCAAACAAACGTCGTGCGCATACCTGTCATGCTTAATTAGATCGTAGCGATATTTTGCTGAACGTTTTAATGCTCAAAATGCAGAGAAAGACAACAAAAGCAAGAAAGGTAAATTACCTGAAAGTGTTCCATCATATATCATGGTTTTAGATTTTACTAAGATTTTGTTCTAAAATCTCTCCATTTTAAATAAGGAAGGTAAACTGTTAATTAAAGTGCCACTCTGGTCAGAGTACGAATTGCGTAGAAATATTACAATGATATGAAAGAAATCCTACGGAATAAGCCTAACACTATGTTTCAATAGGATTTTGATGAATAACACTAGTTAACCCATATAACTAAAGATTCCTTGAAAACAAAATCTTCGGCTGTGTCCGTAAAATTTTCCTGATGTGACGTGATAATATTCCATGTATGACGTCCAATCAGGCAGATGTGACGTTCAGTAAGGCATTTATGCTGGGATGACGTCAAGGGCGTTTGAAAAGGCAGCGTTATTTGTGGATATACGTCAGCGATTGATGACGTCATGTGTTCGTGGGTGACGTCACACCAGGCAAAGTGGAAGGGACAGAAATGTTTTGTTTCCGTATACTCTGTCGAAACGTACAATATTGATTTTAATTCACTGCAATATTTTCACAATTTAGGAAAGCAATTCAGACTACCCCAGTCTTTATGAATTTACCTTGCTTTTAAGGCACAGGTGTTTTGACACCAAAGTAGCTCTTTAAAGCATAACTTTACAAAAAATGTCCATCTATTCTGGTAAGAAAAAAAGAAGTAGGAGTGGAAAAGAAGTAGGAGTGCGTAAATGACGAGAAGCCAGACTGTATAGTATACTCACAGGAGACCATTCACCACTTGTCCACTGAGGACATTTCTCATCTGAGGAGCATTTTCGCTCCGATTCGGGGGGTACGAGTCCTTTCTTTTTGCATTTGTGAAATGACATAATCCGTGTGTATCCGGTGCTCATTTCCTCACACGTCACCTTCCGCTGCTGTATGCCTTCTCCACCGCACGATTTCGAACACGGTGACCAATCACCGGCCACGAACATAGTTTGTGCGGAGCTGCTCGCGTAGCTCTCATCTTTCACAATTCCTGGTTGATCTTTCCAAGGAATTCTACTTGACAGTTTTAATGACTGTTTAAATAGTTTATTAAATTCCCGGCTGTGGGCAATAGTGTCTAAATATTTCTGTCTCACTTTGGCTTTTTGTTTCGCCTCAGTCCTTGTCTGGAATTGTATTTCTATACTGGCGTTGACGCCCGACGCCACACACATGTATTTACCGGAATCAGAGTACAATTTGGCCCTCCTAATGCGGAGAGCTCCGTTTTTCAAGGCTTTCACCCTGCCCTTGGATTGTACTACACGACCTTGTCTATACCACAATATCAAGTTTCGGTTGAATCTGCGCACAGGGCACTTCACAACCACTGTTGCGCCTGGAAGAATTAAAGCACTTCCACCCACTTTGAGCACTATCTTTTTGGTGGAGGTAAATTGTATAAAGGTGCTGTTTTCCGTCCTTATCTTGGGTGTTCTGTTGGTACAATCTGTCACACACCACCTCCTCCGTACGGGCTTCTCTTCACCAGGACATTCTATCTCTGGCACTATGACGTAATTATTATGCAGCACTAATTTTTCACAGATCACCTCCCGCGTCTGTAACCCTCCACCACAGGGCATCGAGCACTGAAACGAAAAGGGCAAGGTTCAAATTCTTCTGGTGTTTATATACCACCCCAGCTTGAAAGTCAGATATTTCCCTGACAATATTTACATCTTACAAAGAGAAGCTGTTTTTAATGACGACTGTAAAACCCGGGATTACACTGGGTCCGGAATTACAATGTAATACTATTGCACCCCTCACCTGTGACCACTTGCCAGTGCGCCATTTTGCGGGGCACGGATGTTCGTTACACGGCTCTTCTGTCTCTGGCCTCTTAGCCCCGGTACACTGGCTCTCATCCACCATCACAACGTTCTCCTCCCCTGGGGCCATTTGCTGGACACACCGCACAGGCCGCCGACTGATACCTCCCCCACACTTCACAGAGCACCGACCAAACCCACTAATCTCCCACCTTAAAAACACAATTCAACACTCGATGTGAACTCTATCAGATTTTGTTATGAGCGTATTTCATTTCTCGTGGTTGACTAGCTCAGTTGGCACTGAAAAACTTACAATCATCCAGCAACTGATGAACCGACAGGGGTCATCGAAGAAAACTACAAGGTCTACCAAAAAACTCCAGGTCACTCACTGGAAAACAATGGAACTGACTTCATTTAAACGAACTATTTATTTAAATTTGAACCAAAAGTAACCGAAGCCTGGAATGTGCTCTTTGACCTAAAATATCCTCCTGTACTGAGCTGATTTCACTGATCGAACATGGCGTGTTACATATTTTTGACCATGTGTAGCACCTAATAAGAAACGATTCCCGTCTAAAATTATTTCGTGTGAAGTTGTGCTTTCTGTTGATTATTCCTGCGTTTGCGATGACTATTTGTGGACAAATTGGTAAGGCAGTGCTTGGGTATTGCATTGGTCAATTAAGCTTCGACCTGAGTCGCAAGAAAAGGCGCCTCATTCCCCAAAAATGTAGTTTGAATAACTCGTACCTTGGCGGACAGGCTATGTCATTGCAGACTCTGGATATGGTATGAAGGCCCGGGAGAGCGGAGCAGAACTTGGGATTAACCACCATACCGTCTAGATTCAGGACACAGTCTACCATCGAGTCCTGTCGACCTTGAAGACGACAATCCAGCGAGTTATATTGTGGTAATGCAGTGAGAAAATAAAACTGACATTATACTGCTTGGACAATTAGGTGAAATCTAATTAACATCTGAAAGCAAGATATGAAGGTATTTACCCACCTCGAAGACAACTTTTACTGCAGGGAGTAAAGTTTCCGTATCTCCAGCTGTAGGCATCTCGGCTGTGGTCACTGGGCAGATCATTCCAGCTGATATCGTGAGTGTTGTTGGTACTGTTACAAGAGCCTGCATAACACCACTTCTCACTAACAGGTTTCTTACCTGAAAAATGCCGTAATACCTTCAGAGCTAAATAAATGAGAGAATGGAAGCTGTTGAATAATGCAAAAACTGCGTACTCATATATGTTGTCAGAACTCACAGTACTTGAGCGTACGCTTATGAGGCAAACATAAAGCAAAGCACGTACAAAGATTGCCGTTATTGTGCATGTTCTGAAATTAACAGTCTGAGCACCAAGCATACATGTCGGTCTATAAAACCATATGTAAAAGTTTTTGAATAAACTGAGAAGGCCTATTGCATGAAACAGGCACCGGGACATGTGTTTGGTACATACAGGTAGTCACGGGTTTCCTGAATTAATCTGATGCAATACAACTTGCTAGCCTTGTACAGGTAAAAACTTGACGATACGATTGTTTTTTTAATCGTATAATAAAAGTGTGTTTTTATGAGGTTATATAATGCCTGAATTTCTTACCATTACAGTCAATATCCGGCAGCGTCTCTATCCGGTCCAGGTAAGTGAGGAACACCTCACAGGTGACCGTCCGCGTCTTCACCCCAGTGCCGCAGGACGCGCTACACGGACTCCATGACGAAACAACGAAGCTGTGAGAGATTCGCAACACAATTATTGAAATACAAAGCTATTACTTGGAAGTTAATGCAGCACATATCATATACCACAACATTAATTAAGTCAGACACCACCTATATTTTACATCTCAGGGTAAATGGCAAATGATAAATTCAGTTTCTTGTATTTAAAGATTGGGAACGATTAGCTGAGAGTGTAAAAATATATGAATCTTTCTCCGCCCAAAATCAACTGTGACTTTTAACTACAGTTTACCAGCAGGTAATATGTCCATTGTCGATGGCTTAGCAAATACAGGTCATGCCCATCATGTAAACAATGATTACAGAATACGTAAACCAAATTAAAGATCACAAAGTATTCCAAAACCTCAAATTACTGATCAAATGCATGATAATAACAGTTTACGCGGTATCCACATACCTTGGCGATGTGGTTGCTTTTAAATTTGCGTTACTCTCGTCATGCTTGGAGTTTTGCTGAGCGATTTTCATCTCTTGTCTGTCGTCTGTAGATAAATGAAGCATTGGCTGATATGGCAAAGCATTACAGGTTATATTTTCCTCATGGGCTATAAAACAACAGCTAATATTTAGCTTAATGTTCCTAAAATTCTCCAAATTTGTCTCTCCCCGCAGGTAAGGTTGTGATGTTAATACGTGTCTTTATACCGCTGTCTAAGTCTTGTTACATAAAGATGGGAGAAGGACATACAGATCGCTGTTTTTCAAAGGTATCTTTCAGGTTTATCCATGTTGTAAATGTGCAATGTACTGTTAAATGAAAACGTAAAACATCGATTTATTTAAAAAAACTATTGTAAAATGAATCACCACACTGCGCGATTCATGTTTCGTTCTAATAAGACTAACATAATTTCTATTTAAATGTAAGCATATAAATGGCAAGACGACGTTGGTCGATATGGATAAAAATACACACAAATAAGCCTCCAGTATATTTATCAGAATCAGGCATAATCCATACAGGAATGGCATTTCAGTATACATCATTGTCATGTTTCACTACATAATCATGCAAGTCATTCACATAGGCAAGGTACTGTTAACTTTACTCACATGAATATAGATCACATAAATTGATTGTACTGAAAAACTATACGGATATAACAAAAGGTTTTTAAATAACAAAACTGGCACACATAAGGACTTTAATATATTACACAAAATGAACATATTAGTTGGGAATCGGTATGGTAAACCAAATTGTTAAATCACAACACTGATTGTTAAGAGCCACAAGCATAAACGCTAAACGATAAGACATTATAACAGCTCATCTAACACACAAGGTTACCACTGCCTCACCTTATAACAGTTCTACGATCTTATAAACGAATGGCTTATATTTGATTTACCTGACACAACATCCATATATCAAATACTATATGACATCAATACAATAAATACATACATGCTAAAGTCAAGCTAGGGGAACAAACGTGATTATACAAATGCAGGTCAGATCTGGGGGAATGAAAACAGTCAGGTTGAAGGGATAGCTAAGAGAAGTTGATAAAAAGGGGATACTACCAAACAAATGCCGTACCCGTCACAGACTTAATGCTATATACACCGTACATCAACCACATCCATACACAGGTAAGCTGTTACCCCTGGTCAACCTAGCCAAATGGAAGTATACTGAGAAAAATACGTGTCGTCTGACAAGAAATGTTTTAAAACGGTTCGCTTTCTTGGTGGGTCTTTGTTGAATGTACTTGAAAGTGTCTAAACATAGTAGTTATGATCAAATTTGTCAAAACACAAACAACAAAAACAAAGATAACCAAGTGAAGCAATGCCTAGAACTGTGTGCAGTGTTTCGGTAATGTATATAATTCGATAACTCGAATTGCTACGGTAACATATTAAGTGTAATGCAAGCACAAACCGGAAACTCGAATTTGCCGTAGGAAAAGATCCCTGGCTTCTCTGGCTATATGTTGAATCATTCTTTACAAATTCTAATTTGTATGTCTGTCTCCTGAAATACGCTGCCACAAACGTGCCATAGCACGGCTACTATACTGCGACCACAGGGAACCGATCTCGTCCTTGAAATATATCCGTATTTTAGTGTTTGTTTTTATTTTTTGGCCTCATGTACCTGATAGTTTCCATAGTTGCATCTGTATATATCAGAGTATGGTATCTGAAGCCTGCTGGCCATTCTCTTCAAATTGGTGTGGAAGACATCTTGTGTACCCAGCGGTAACAGCTTACGGTGTATACAAAATAGATGCACCAACCACTCACCGTCCGATCCTGAGATTGCCTCGCTAGTCTCTAGAAGAAAATATATATCCAATCTACCGATCAGACTAATAATCTACTTTCATGCCCAATAATATACATGGATGGAGATTATAACATTTTGTTGCACTCAAAACAGTAATGGCAATAGAAAGACACACGAGGTAACAAATACAATCTACAGTGGATTAATGGTACAGCTATCCAGGAAATATTTCAATACTATCATCGGTCTCCTACATACTGGCAAAAGAGCTGATGAGGTTCATGTATGTTTGTCATATAACTACTATTCAAACACGTTCAATTCGATAATGCACACGTACAATGCTTTGGAGAGAAACCAGGCAACAACGAAGACTTATCAAAACGCTATATTGGTGCCTAGTTGAGTTCTCAGTTAATGTCAGATCAACCAAGTGACGCTTGAGTTTTTACCCCAAAATGAGCACTGACCTAAAAACCTAGGTCAAATAGTTGTGCAAAAATAAAGGTATGTTTAACGTAAAAAGAAGAGAGTTTTAGAAATTTAGGGATGGCTTCCAAGGAGCGAGGAGTAGTTAGCCCACTTGAAAAAGGTTACATTTTGATCTGCAAGAGCTTGAAACGAAACCGAAGTGACACTTGGTAAGGCTGACATTCAGAGGAAATAAGGTCTTCGCAAAGAAATCTTCAGAATGAGGGGAGATAAGCCGGATATCAGACATTCTCATCTAAGACAGGGAAACTAACGGGTTACAAGGTAGCCGCTACTCACCCTCCACGAGATGGATAATGTGTGCAGCTGTTGTTGCTGAATCAGGGGCGTCTGTCGTTAAGTGAATAGCAGCGTTATAGTGAAGTCAGTGTGTCGTCATAGAACTTTCAGAAACTGTGACTATGGTGCAAGCTATGGTGCAGTTTTCAGAGGGCAGAGAGTGGAGAGCGGGAAATTTGATCCTAAGCGAAACTTTAGAATTATCTCATTTTAGCGCGATCAATTCTAGGATACACTTTTAATATAAAATTCTTCTTCACTGCAAGTCCTACGAGAAAAACGTGTCTAGGGACTGAATATAATTTGTAACTTGAAGGTGGAAGAGTTACTCGTGTCTCGTCCTAAGAGAAGAATATATCTATTATAGCAGAATAAAAACACATCATTGTGGTATATGTCGACGTGTATATTTTACTACATGTACATGATCTGAAATTAAACGCATTACCTCAAACGTTGTCATATGTGTGGCATAAAACTACTTTTGCTTACGCTTAAGAAATATGCACAAAAGATAACAAAAAATAAATATTCGCTAATCAAATATATTCTTCTGTATTAACGAAAAATAGCTTACATTACTCTGAAAAAGTTACAATGCACAATAATTTTGCGAAAGATAATTATTTGGTGTACTCCAAAATAATAGCTGATACGATTGGACTTGCGCTGATCGATTTTTTGCCCAAAAATTTCTAATGTAACTCTTTCAAAACTATCTTTGTTGACAAATATAAATAAATATCCGTCCAATCCCACCCAATGAAGTTAGGATTGGAAATATATTATAAACCTCTGCCAAAATGAAGTGGGTTGTGTTAAGCACCTCGCCGAATGATTGTTTAGTAAGGTGTTCTGTGAACGGTAATCAGCTTACAGTATTGGACAATATGAATCCGTATTCATAAAGTTAGGCAATAATGATACAGCATTTTAAAATGTGATGATATGCAGTGAGATGTTATTCATTTTAATCCGGTATCTTAATAGACAAGGTCAGCACAATACACCCACCTGTAGGTCCCTTACATGCTACAGTAGCCGTACATTTGCGGATGGCCTGAGGTTTGGCAGCCTCATCACACGCGTGCCCTGCCATTTGGCGGCAGATCACCTCACGATATTGACTTCCACCTCCGCATGTGGCTGTACACTGCAACAAAAAATACTTCTGTTTGATCCCAGATCGAAATTCTTGCAGGTGACTTAAGTAATTAAATTGTGAATGGATTAGGTTTGGTAACTGAACGTACAAGCATTACAAACGTTGGTAGATTTCATATTTAAATAGATGGAAAGACTAGTGGTTTCTTCCGACAGAAAATTGGCAACGATAATATATCATCCTATAGGCTTTTATCTTTAACCAAGTTTCAAGCCTCTTGAAAAGTTGCTGTATCATGTTTGAGTAAACTGTGAAAACTCAACAAATGTTTTTGTGAGAACAGCATATCAAAATGGGAACTTCTGGTGACCATAACGTGTGTGTATATTGAGATTTTAACATACTCATTAAGCGTCGATTATTGAGTATCACGTTAATCAGGATAACTTCCCTTGATTCCACATCGGCTTAATAAAAAAGCAGAATACTACAGCTTACCGGAGACCATTCCCCGGCGTACCAGGTGGGACAACGTTCAGTATTACAGGGTCCCGTGGTTGGTGGCCTGGACTGTGCACAATGCGTATCCGGAATGCGTCGATGTCCGCCATTTTCCGTGATTTCAGCACAGTAAACATGACGCCTGCGCACTCCTTCGTTGCACGACTTAGAACATTCCTGCCATTCTCCCTCAAACCATTCCCTGGAAGCAAGAAAGAGATAGGTCAATATTAGCCCTGCATACAAGTAACAAAATCTGCACAATGACATATTTTGATAAATCTATTTTAAGTTACCATGCTTGGAATGTCGACTACTCTTAATTTCAGATACCAAGCAACACCATTAACCCTAAACTCAAATTCCATATTCCTCAAGACGTAGTAGTATTTAGCACAGCAAAATATCAAACTAAACATGTTCCTGAGTCATAATTTCTGTCATACTTACGGTACGATGCATCTCGGTTGAATACATTTCTGCTTGACAGCGGCAGGTTGAGTGAGATGGGCACAGTTCTCCGAGTCCACGATGAGCCTGGTAGAGCTGTCCTCGCACACGGCCGTCACGTGATGTATACCCACCTGCAATCAGAAAAACCCTTCAATGTCACCATGATATATGAGGATTACAACACTTATGTTATGAAGTTCATATCAAAAGAACTTTGGACATGTGATGCATATACATCCCCCAAACTATGTCTAATGTCGTGACGAATCAGCATTAAGAACAGATCCTCTTACCCTTTGTTATTCCTATTAGAATGCTTGAAAAATGTTAAGATTTTTTTCGATAAAAACCCACTTCATCTGAGTCTAGTCCGTTAAAGAAATCTTTTTTAAAGATTAAAGGATTTCATGGTAATAAATTCAGTATCAAAGTATAAAGATATACAATATTTCAATATGCCAAGCCTAGAATGTGTCACCTACCCCACACGTCACAGAACACGGGCTGTAACCAGTCAAACGCCATTCAAACCCACCCGAGCTACTCAGAGAAGGGAGACAACTCGTGCCGTCACCGCCACAAACGCCGCACTTATCCAGAGACTTCGTGGAGCCCAGTTCATCATCACAGCCTACGAGCTGAAAAATAGTTTTCATGAGTTGAATGGGATAATCCTAAATTCAGCAAAAAGAAAACGCATAGTCGTGTATAGATCCGGCCGCCTATTACAAAAATATTACATCTCATTTTTCAACTGATTTTTTCATTACAAACTCAAAAAGTGCCGCAATAAAAGAGCTGATGAAAGTTCTTGTCCCGGGCATTCTTTCATGAAATATTTATCATTCGCATAAATCTTCTCATCGATGGATACTTTGTTGTTATCTATACATTAACATGCACACTGAAAACCTGTTCGACACATGTTCGCGAGCTTGCACCCTGATGTGTATAGTATGTGTGACACGAACTATATATGAGGTTGTATGTGATAGTTGTGTTCATCTTACATTCTGATCTCTTTGCACACATTGTTGGCACAAGTCCCTATCATTAATGTTGGCACAATGACAATTATCATGACAACAAAATGACTAAGGCAATGCCTCATTTTAATCAAGGGTTCTTTTTCTATGGTTCCTGTAAATACTGGTCTGTAAGTGTTGCACTAGTATGTCCTTGCAGTTTTTAAATTTGAATTGAATGTCACAACTAAATTATTGACAGCCTTACCTGCATCATTGGAAAATGATGACTGCTTTCATCTTTCCTGTTGTCAGCTTTATTTGCTATTTATGTATTATTTCTTGCACTTTTGGAGCTAGTGTTTAAGTTGTTTAGGGATTGGGTTTTGCAATGATCTACTTGGAACGTTCATTCATGGTCTATGAGTCGTATAGGAATGTCTAACGAACTTAAGTAAGACCGGATCGTGCTGAGTACATGTTGCCAGAGACTGGCCCTTTTCTGTATGGATTTATTACTTTACAAGCACTGTACAGTTATTCTAGACCTTAACCAGGGCGCATGGTGACTAAGACAGAGCCGTTCACATATGATATAATGTTTCCGTGTCAAAAGGTGGACACTGTCGGCGTAAAAAGCCCACCGGTAACATCTTGCTTTATGACATTATGAAGTTGACAAACCTCTTTTTCACCAGTAGGCTCTATACATCAAGCTGATATCTTACCCACGACTTTATGAGCCCACTTGTTGACTCCCCCCACTTATTACACACCCCACGGGGTGTTCTCCTTTGATATACAACTTGAACCTGTCACTCTGCTGATATTGGGTACTGAAGAACCCTACATCGTACTACATGGGAACAGTCTGGTGTCTGCCTTACGAGGGCATACCCTTTGTTAGTGAAAAATGTGTTAAATAAAAAGTCATTTGCTTTAAAAATCTTTCGAAATGAACTTTGATGCGTCAGTTTTGGTTTGTCTTACAACATATTTATGTGGCACTTTATTACTTCCAAATCTTACACCGACAAACTCATACCCTTCCACACTGCCATTGTATGCATCTGTACTAAGAGCCCAGAGGACTGACTTTGCACCGTTTTTATGTTACTTTTAATCAAACGTGATGACACTTTGAGTAGTTCTAGGCCAGTGACGTCTAATAAATTGCAGTTAACATCACTTTGATCGCTCCTCTGGTTTTACTCTCCATACTGCATGTATAGTCTTCTATATCTAATATGAAAAAAGCGAAATTAAATGAAGCACCTCAATGTCTGGCTTCAGCGAAGTATAGCATTAACGCTTTTGATAAAGCATTTCTTTGATTTTGGTTGCAGGGAATTCAGTTTAAAATGTGAAGTTTAGGGATCCTAATTATTTCGGAAATAATCAGTTACAGTGTACAAAATATAGTTCTTTCGCTCATACAGTCCGAAATAACCGGTATCAGCTACTGACAGAAGGCAGCAAGAGGAAAATGTTGTTGGTTATACACGATTATACAACTTAACGGTATTTTTATAGCCAGGGCAGTGTTTCAAGAAACTCTACATACTTGTATATCAAGAAAATAACATTATATTGAAAAAGACAATAATTGGTGATTAAATTGACAATTTACACAATGTACTGGAAGATACCAGATATTCTACAATACAACCTACTTGCAAATCTTAACGTCTGTATATATACAGTTTCCCAACGATACCGAAGTGGGTCTTATCTTCCTCAATATTTAGTTGGCTAAGTGAACGTCTCTGTAAACATGGAGCTTTCTAACTGTGTGTTATCAAACTTAGCCTGACTATGTTCCACCACATGCTACGTTGAATGTAGTAACAGCCGTCAATACCGACGAACTTATCATGGGCATTTTTTTTTTACAATTGCCCAGATAGTTTATCCAGTAAAGTTGTCATCAACGGAATTAGGATATGGCCTTAAAAATACTTGGGGTCATTTTTACAGCTACAATTCAACCATACTGAATGCAACAGGAGCCAGTATAAAAGACTTGCAGAGCATAGAGAGTAAAACCAGAGCAGCGATGATAGTGTGATTCTTGGGAAATCGTCACACGTAGCCCTTGCTTCATGTCAGTTGACAGTTAGGGTTTTATGTATGTACTTAAATAATAACAAATGACACGACCCTAGCACCATGGCTTAAGCAGAATTAGGTAAAAACAGGAATGCAGTGATACCACTTGCAATCTATTAGACATCACTTGTCTAGAATTAAGGCACAAAGCTGTTAAATGATTAAAGCGATTTCTGATTCCCGTATAATCCAAGTTATACCCCATTATGTTTCAAACAATACATCTGATTTGTGTTTAAAGCTATAAGAAGGATATTTCTCATAAACACAACACGAATACTTCTTTTTAAACCGGGCTGTTAAGACCACTCAGCCAATAATGGCCCAACAATATTCCTGTTAGAAAGCCCTCCCCCGTCTTCAGCAGGAAGTGTTAACAGTTCTTGTGAACGTCCACCGATAGGTTGCCAGAGCCTAATAATCTCTGGCGCCTTCTGCCCCCTTCGGTTGCTCACTTACCTCACACTTGCCGTTGATACATATATCCCTGCCCGTCTCTTCACACTTGGTCCCGTCTAGGACTTTCGGGGACAGGGTCACAACGAAGTTATATCCTTTAGCCTTACACCTCAGAGCGCACCTGTTGTTGTTGTCGTAGTACGGTAACCAGATAAAGTCCTTATTCCTGAATGGTACTTCGTCATAAGCAGTACACTGCTCAGCTCTGAAGTCTACAGACCCTGGGGGGCAAGGCTGGGAAAAAGATAAAAAAGGAATCAGGCCAAATATAAGCGTCAAGTCCGACATTCATATACCATTCGTAGTCCGTTAATATGTAAAGATCTCATGCTACAAGAGGCGCCATCTATGATGTTACACATGACATACAAGATAGACGGTTACACTGGGCAACCAGCGCCATCTATGTTGTTAAATACCATGTACGTGATAGATATGTACATAGGGATAACAGCGTCGTCTATGTGGTTGATCACAATGCAGATCGCCAGAGATTCTGAACGCTCTGTCCATACCTGCCAACGAGAGTGTTATACTCGTTGTAAAATTTGAGAAACGTAGAATGACGGCGTTTGATGGAGTATCCTTGACAAACTAACTATCAACTTGTGACGCAGATTAAAGTCATCACAATTAACGCAAGATCTGACAAATGTTACAAGGCGAGATATGTATACGCCATATGCAGGACCCGTTGGTATATTGCTATCTAAATAAGGATAATTTACAATATCAAAATTGAAATTATCCCGTTTGTCGTAAAGGCGGCGTGAAAGGAGACCTTGTTCGTCTTTGTACAGATATAGCTCCAAATAAGATGTACCATCAGGACTATCTGTTGTCTCCTTTAAATCCAATGAAGGCGGATAGATTTCCTTCACCGCTTCAGCAATATGGGGATTATTTAACGCCAGTAGATCATCAATATACCGCTTGGTAAATGAAAAGGATCGAGCTTTAAAGATATTACTTTTAAGTAATTTTTGCAGATAGTCGTATTCAAATGAAAACAGGTATAGGTCTGCCAAAAGAGGCGCACAATTGGTACCCATTGGAATACCTATGCACTGTAACATAGATGTTATTAATGAGAAATTCAAGTAATTCAATAAATAATGTAACATCCCATGAGTGGTAACCTTTATAAAGAGTAGAACTAAAGAGTAGAACTAAAGAAAGCCTTATTGCTTCTGACGTTAATGTAACGGTGACTTGTTTTAGTAAATACCGAGACAATTAACGACGATATTCTTTCAATAAGATCTTTGTGAGGAATCGTAGTATAGAGAGTAGAGAAATCCCATGTGGATACGTCTTTGTACGGTATATGCATATGAGCATCCAGTTCTTCTGTAAGACGTTTGAAGTTGTTAAGAATCCACATGCAGTTGACACCTGAACTTTTGTTGTGGCACAACAATACTTATTCCAAAATGACTTTACTTCTTGTAACGCTCTCATAAGTAGGGCTGACAAGAGTTTGGTGGTACAGCTTCTTGAACCTGCAATAAATCGAGCCTTGTATGGGGATTTATGCATTTTAGGAATCCAGTAAAGTTGTGGTATTTCTGTGTGACGGGTAGGTATATTTATGCGCCTTTCTTTAAGAAAGGTTTTGTGTTTGTTAAATAGTTCCTCCAGAGTACATGTAGTAGCAGAATACGTGGATGTCGTTGTAGATGCACATAGCTCTTGAACAAGAATTTGATAATAATAATTCTTGCAAACAAAGATGACATTATTAGGAGCCTTGTCTGCTACAGTGATGACAAATTTACAATGAAGGTGAGCGAGTGTTTCTTGCACAGTGGGATCCTTCAGAACCTGTTTAACTTTAGGTAGAGCATCAATGTCTAGACGGTGTATAGTTAAACTAACTTTTGTTTTATTCCCAAAAAGGATGGCAGAAATACCGAAGAGTAGCAAAGTGGCCCTGGGAAACATTGCGATGTAATTTGTTTTCTCAAGTTGATCTTTGAAAGGCAATAAACATTTAGATGCTCCATCAGTCACCTTGTATACAGAGTGGCGCCTTTCGAGTGACATTTAGAGGTTGGTAGCCAAATGCAAAAACAATAACATCGTACTGATATCATTTAACTTTAACACGGTGTTGAAATTCACACCGAAAACGTCGTCACCGGTAAATGAGAAATCACGAGCAATTTTGATGCCTGGACTATTAACACGACAAAGTTGTTTCCTCAATGTTTACATGTTACATACACGCAAACATATACATTACTAAAAATCATATGCCGAAGTGAAGAAGAACAAATTCAACAATCTGATGAAATGTTAATCATCTTAAAACAGTTTAAATGCACAGAAGTAAATGACCTCGTGAAAGTACCTGGAGCAAAGCATGATAAAGTCATACTTTTAGCTTGGTTGACATTTTGTGGTAATATTTATCTACAAACATGAAGAAATTATTGCCATAGGGTGTGTTCATAGGAACTAATGAGAATTGCTTTTTTATACCTCCTACAAAAAGCAACAATGCTCAAACAAGCTTTATTTATAAACCTTATTTCATTATGATTATATTGTTAAACATATAATTGTTTTTGCTACTCTACAGCGATACGTCTCTTAGTGTAGCTGCGAGCTCGGATAGATAAGATAAAGCCGTCTTTTATGTTGTCTTAATCAATCAACGATAGTGTGAAATGTCAAGATGTCATCTTTACAATTGTTGACAGTCATGTTAACATTCTCGTTTTAACTGGACCGGCCGATAAAAACCCTGTCCACAGGAAATCACCCCATCCATCAATGACACACAAGACCCAAATGGACACCGGGAACTACTTTTTGTTACATTAAGTATACAGAGGGGCACGGTATTGTCCGGCCGTGATCCGTCATCTGTAGTGACCATCAAATAACAATCTGCCAGCGGTCAAACCACGGACTAATCGCTTCAGCCACTTTGGGACCTCCCCCAGGCTGCTACTGGACAAGGCGGTGCCGTCTTCATGTCTTTAATTATCAGTGATACAATCTTTGGCATGCATATGTGCATGTTAAAATATAACAACGTATAGAGCGAAACCAGAGTAGCGAAGACAGTGTGATAGTTGAAAAATGGTCACACATTTTACAGGGAAATCTGGCTTCTTGTCAGTTTACCTCAAGGTTTTATTTATTTATGTAAATGCTTAAAAAAGTAACAACTTACAAGCCGCCTAGCACTAGGGCCTACACAATAATAGGTAAATTATGCAACGATGTTAATTAGACAATTTATTAGACGTCACTGGTCTAGAATTACTCACTATGCTGAGTTGTCATAGAGGCGCTTTAACTTCGCTAAAGGTGTCCTCGGATGAAGTAAATTCCCCCACTGTTATTACTCTCAAGTAATTCAAATTCCTCCAATGTCGCCAATCTTCATCAATCTACACGTAATCCACCGGAAATGGGACCTACTGTGTAATGTTGGCCGTAATTCTCTGTCTGACACATTGGCTTAAAAATTTTTTTTTTATAACAATGACAAAACACAAGTCAACACACACATTTACATTTGGGACTAAAACGACAGGTACACTGGAGACTAAAACAAACGGTATGAACGCTCAGAGCAAGAAATGACACAAATTTCCTGCTGCAGTCTATTCCAGGCCAGAAAATATCAGTACACGGGATAAACTCAGTGACACAGGTAACCTGTGTTTTCTCTGCACAGTCTCTCGAGTGTACGGAGCTTTCATGTTCACATGTTTTGTATATCCTGCCTTGTATTCACAAATTCTGCACACTCTATTTTATGTTCACACCCCTGAACACCCTACCTTAATTGTGTTTACATGTTATGTACCCTTAACTTTGTTCACACGTTTTGTGAACAAAGTGATTTGTACACCCTACCTTGTGTTCGCTTGGTTTGTATTTCACGTTTAACTAGTTTCCATTTGACAGCTATCACACTGTGCTCTGGTACTGTCTATACTGTACGTCTTTAATTACATTGTACACTCTACAGGTGTATACCTCGTGTCAAATGCTCTGTACATTCCTTAGTTAACATGTTTTCCACACCCCAGCTTATATTCACATGTTTTGCACACTCAGCTTTTTTTCACATGTTTTGTACACTGTACTTTTTGGTAGCATGTTTATCACACCGAATCTTGTGTTCACTTTTTGCGTCCACGTGCTTTGTACACTCTATCTTATGTAAGCATGGTTTGCCTCACCCATATATTTCACATATTTCGTACACGACATAATGTGTTGATATGTTTTGTAACACCCAATCTGGTGTTCACTTGTTTTGCATGCCTTGGGTTATGTTTACACATTTTGTACACTCTACTTAGTGCTGACATATTTGGTCACATCTACTTTGTGTGAGTATGTTTTGTATACTCTATTTTGTGTTGTTTTGTACACTCTACTATGTGTTAACATTTTTGCACATTCTACTTTGAGTTAAAATGTGTTGTTACACACAGCCTTGTTTTCACATATTTTGCACACCTTACTTTGTGTTAAAATGTTTTGTCACACCTAGCCTTAGGTTCACATGTTTTGTACACCTTACCTTGTGTTCACATGTTTTGTACACCATACTGTCCCCGTTGCAGCTGCTCTCCGTCTTTCCCAGACATTTTCGGATCCGGTAGGCGGCGCCACCCCCGCAGCTGCGTGAGCACGGGCTCCATTCGCTCCAGTGTGACCAATCAGAGGCTGACGTCAACGGAAGGGCGATCTGAAAACAATCGACTGGAAAGTTATATTCAAATAATTAAACATAAATATGATGATTACATAATTTGTTATATGACGGCATGGTATATCTCTATACATTGTGCCTCACAACTGGTTCTCTTCGGTCATATACTTGTTATTAGGCAGCCTTTTCCGGGTTTAGTAAATACAATATTTACCCCCTCCGAAATCGTTTTGACTTGGTCAGTACACGTACACATAAGACTACAAACCATTTGCCAGCCATTACATTGTCGTTGCTGCTCTGCTTTTATTTTCTAAGTTGTAGTCTGTTATGTTCTCAAGAGTAACACTGAACTCTGCCTTCCACAAAGACCAATATAACTACAAAAATCTCTATCAATCTCTCGAAAAGATCATAAATGAATTTTACACACGTTACTAAGGGTTGCATGCGTGTTAACTGCATAAAAAGTTAGAGAGGAGCCCTGACTGAAGCAGAATGAGAAGACGCCGTATTTCACAGATATCGTGTGACCATTTGCCAGCTGTCACACTGTCGTCGCTGCTCTGGTTTTACTCCCTATGCTGAACGTCTTGACTGAAGCAGAATGAGAAGACGCCGTATTTCACGGATATCGTGTGACCATTTGCCAGCTGTCACACTGTCGTCGCTGCTCTGGTTTTACTCCCTATGCTGAACGTCTTGACTGAAGCAGAATGAGAAGACGCCGTATTTCACAGATATCGTGTGACCATTTGCCAGCTGTCACACTGTCGTCGCTGCTCTGGTTTTACTCCCTATGCTGAACGTCTTGACTGAAGCAGAATGAGAAGACGCCGTATTTCACAGATATCGTGTGACCATTTGCCAGCTGTCACACTGTCGTCGCTGCTCTGGTTTTACTCCCTATGCTGAACGTCCTGACTGAAGCAGAATGAGAAGACGCCGTATTTCACAGATATCGTGTGACCATTTGCCAGCTGTCACACTGTCGTCGCTGCTCTGGTTTTACTCCCTATGCTGAACGTCTTGACTGAAGCAGAATGAGAAGACGCCGTATTTCACGGATATCGTGTGACCATTTGCCAGCTGTCACACTGTCGTCGCTGCTCTGGTTTTACTCCCTATGCTGAACGTCTTGACTGAAGCAGAATGAGAAGACGCCGTATTTCACAGATATCGTGTGACCATTTGCCAGCTGTCACACTGTCGTCGCTGCTCTGGTTTTACTCCCTATGCTGAACGTCTTGACTGAAGCAGAATGAGAAGACGCCGTATTTCACAGATATCGTGTGACCATTTGCCAGCTGTCACACTGTCGTCGCTGCTCTGGTTTTACTCCCTATGCTGAACGTCTTGACTGAAGCAGAATGAGAAGACGCCGTATTTCACAGATATCGTGTGACCATTTGCCAGCTGTCACACTGTCGTCGCTGCTCTGGTTTTACTCCCTATGCTGAACGTATTGACTGAAGCAGAATGAGAAGACGCCGTATTTCTCAGATATCGTGTGACCATTTGCCAGCTGTCCCACTGTCGTCGCTGCTCTGGTTTTACTCCCTAGACTGAACGTCTTTACTTTTTATTAATGTGTCTATAGACTGTCCAACTATCACTCCGACTATACGGGCTGTATAAGTATCACTCCGAGCATAAGGGAGGTATTAGTATCACTCCGTCTGTAAGGCCTGTATAAGTATCACTCCCACTATAGGTGAAGTATTACTCCGAGTATAGGGTTTTATAAGTATCACACCGACTATATGGGCTGTATGAGTATCACTCCGACTATAGGGGCTGTATGAGTATCACTCCGACTATAGGGGCTGTATGAGTATCACTCCGACTATAGGGGCTGTATAAGTATCACACCGACTATATGGGCTGTATGAGTATCACTCCATAGGGGCTGTATAAGCATCACTTTGACTATAGGGTTTTATAAGTATCACTCCGACTACAAGGGCTACATAAGTATCACTCCGAGTATATATTTATTTATTTATTTGATTGGTGTTTTACGCCGTACTCAAGAATATTTCACTTATACGACGGCGGCCATCATTATGGTGGGTGAAAAGCCCGCGGGAAACCCATGACCATCAGGCCTTCCCACGTACGGCCGGAGAGGAAGCCAGCACGAGCTGGACCTTGAACTCACAGCGACCGCATTGGTGAGAGACTCCTTGGTCATTACGCTGCGCTAGCGCGCTAACCAACTGAGCCACGGAAACCCCCCGAGTATATAGGTGATGTATACGTATCATTCCGAACACAGGGAATTTGTAACTATCCGACTATCTAGGTAATATAGAAGTATCACTCCGACCGTAGATCACTCCGACTATCGGTGTTGTATAACTCCGAATATAGGAGCTGTATAAGTATCACTTCGACTATAGGGCTGTAAGAGTATCACTCCGACTACAGGGTCTGTATAAGTATCAATCCGACAGGTGAAGATAGGTGAAGTACAAGTTTCACTCCGACTATAGGGGCTTTATAAGTATCACTCCGACTATAGGGACTTTATAAGTATCAGTTCGACTACAGGGTCTGTATAAGTATCAATCCGACAGGTGAAGATAGGTGAAGTACATGTTTCACTTCGACTATAAGAGCTGTACAAGTATCTCTCCGACTACAGGGACTTTATAAGTATCAGTTCGACTATAGGTGATGTATAAGTATCATTCCGACTATAGGTGATGTATAAGTATCAATCCGACAGGTGAAGATAGGTGAAGTACATGTTTCACTCCGACTATAGGGGCTTTATAAGTATCACTCCGGCTATAGGGGCTTTATAAGTATCACTCCGACTATAGGGACTTTATAAGTATCACTCCGACTATAGGGACTTTATAAGTATCACTCCGGCTATAGGGACTTTATAAGTATCACTCCGACTATAGGGGCTTTATAAGTATCACTCCGGCTATAGGGACTTTATAAGTATCACTCCGACTATAGGGGCTTTATAAGTATCACTCCGACTATAGGGGCTTTATAAGTATCACTCCGGCTATAGGGGCTTTATAAGTATCACTCCGGCTATAGGGGCTTTATAAGTATCACTCCGGCTATAGGGGCTTTATAAGTATCACTCCGGCTATAGGGACTTTATAAGTATCACTCCGACTATAGGGACTTTATAAGTATCACTCCGACTATAGGGGCTTTATAAGTATCACTCCGGCTATAGGGACTTTATAAGTATCACTCCGACTATAGGGACTTTATAAGTATCACTCCGACTATAGGGACTTTATAAGTATCACTCCGAGTATAGGGGCTTTATAAGTATCACTCCGGCTATAGGTGATGTATAAGTATCAATCCGACAGGTGAAGATAGGTGAAGTACATGTTTCACTCCGACTATAGGGGCTTTATAAGTATCACTCCGGCTATAGGGACTTTATAAGTATCACTCCGACTATAGGGGCTTTATAAGTATCACTCCGGCTATAGGGACTTTATAAGTATCACTCCGACTATAGGGGCTTTATAAGTATCACTCCGGCTATAGGGACTTTATAAGTATCACTCCGGCTATAGGGGCTTTATAAGTATCACTCCGGCTATAGGGGCTGTATGAGTATCACTCCGACTATAGGGGCTTTATAAGTATCACTCCGCCTATAGGGACTTTATAAGTATCACTCCGACTATAGGGACTTTATAAGTATCACTCCGACTATATGGACTTTATAAGTATCACTCCGACTATAGGGGCTTTATAAGTATCACTCCGGCTATAGGTGATGTATAAGTATCAATCCGACAGGTGAAGATAGGTGAAGTACATGTTTCACTTCGACTATAAGAGGTGTACAAGTATCTCTCCGACTACAGGGACTTTATAAGTATCACTCCGACTATAGGGGCTTTATAAGTATCACTCCGGCTATAGGGACTTTATAAGTATCACTCCGGCTATAGGGGCTTTATAAGTATCACTCCGACTATAGGGACTTTATAAGTATCACTCCGGCTATAGGGGCTTTATAAGTATCACTCCGGCTATAGGTGATGTATAAGTATCAATCCGACAGGTGAAGATAGGTGAAGTACATGTTTCACTTCGACTATAAGAGCTGTACAAGTATCTCTCCGACTACAGGGACTTTATAAGTATCAGTTCGACTATAGGTGATGTATAAGTATCATTCCGACTATAGGTGATGTATAAGTATCAATCCAACAGGTGAAGATAGGTGAAGTACATGTTTCACTTCGACTATAAGAGCTGTACAAGTATCACTCTGACTAAAGGGGCTTTATAAGTATCATTCCGACTATAGGGGCGTATAAGTATCACTCCGAGTATATAGGTGATGTAGTATCACTCTGAGCATAGGGGATGTATAACTATCCGACAATCTAGGTGATACAGGGTTATCATTACGACTGACTGTATAAGCATTCACCTAGCTACAGGGGCTGTTTAAGTATCACTCACACTACAGGTGACGTATATTTCATTTTTATTTATTTGATTGGTGTTTTACGTCGTACTCAAGAATATTTCACTTACACGACGGCGGCCAGCATTATGATGGGTGGAAACCGCAGAGCCCAGGGGAAACCCACGACCATCCGCAGGTTGCTGCAAGGCCTTCCCACTTACAGCCTGAGAGGGAGCCAGCATGAGCTGAACTCACAGCGACCACATTGGTGACAGACTCCTGGGTCATTACACTGCACTAGCGCGCTAATCAACTGAGCCACCGAGACCCCTAGGTGACGTATAAGTATCACTCCGACTATTGGGGGATTTATCTCATAAATGTTCATTTTTCCAGGTAATAAAGGCATGACATATCGTTTTGATATGCCCCCGTGTAATATAAATTCCGCCATTTTGATTGATCCATGTATCTTTCATTCATCAAATCGACCAATCAAAAGTTACACTCCTGCTGTACAGGCACTACCTTTTTTTTTTACAATTTTTTCTTGTCGTCTGCAAATGTCAACATGGCTGACTTTCGACCAGGGGTACGTAAAAATTGACACAAAATGACACGCTAGAGTTATAAATGTGACAAGAGATAATCGAATCAATATGGAAATCCTCGGCATTGACTACGACATACAGCTATCGCTACGAAGGCTAAGTAAAATCCCCAGAACGGAAACATCGGGTAGGCCATTATTTTTCCTAAAACTTTGTACTTCGCTAATTCTGACATAATTCAGATGAAACCCATAATATCTCCAATCCCATACTTTTAAATTCTGTTAGTAATCAATACTCTGTAGACTGTTTCGCTTATTCAAACTTCGTTATCTTAAACTTTCAGTTGTTTCTTTGAACGTTGCACTGCGTGTACTCAGCGCACGTTAAATTTCTCTATTTTTAGACAGTAATTATTTCTGTAATAGACTGTAATGTTCTTGTTATGAATATTAACGTATTGAACGATATATTGTATAAAGCGAACTTTTGACATGTCTATGGTATAAAAACGTCGTTATGTAAATATATTTTGTCTGTACTATATTATACTCCGCCACGTACTTGTCACTTACTGATGACGTTTCACTTGACCTATATATCTGATATCACTACGCGGTTAGATGTCGGCGCATTTTCCGAAAAAATTAAATCGTAATGTTTTTTCCCGCTATAAATTCACCATAAGGCATTTATGGGATAAATAGGATATGAAATTCGTGACCCTCGATATCAAATTTAATAAACTCGAGTAGTAGTTTTCATTTGTTCCTCGCAAATTTTCCACAAATGATAATAAATTTGATATTTCCGGGTCATATCCCCTATGTATCAGTATCAATTGGACATTAGGAGCTGTAGGCCTATAAAATATCACCCTGAGAGTAGGTATCAGTATCTCTCCGACAATAGGACTGTATAAATATCATTCCGATTATAGGAGCTGTATCACACGAGTCTATGTTGTGGGAATAGGCACAAAGTATAAAGTATACTGACGGGTTGATTCCAAGGAATGCCCGCCACAAAGACCCTGGTGATTGTCTTCATGCCTAGAGACCAATGATGTATAGTCTGGTTATATTGACAACAATACGGGTTTTTAACAAGCGTATACATTAAACATTATGCAACAAACCAGCATTGAGAAGTAGCTTAATTACTTGACCCATCTCTTAAAAAACACAACAATACAACACATTGTTTTTCTCCATAAGACAGGTAAAATATATATTCCAAGTTTATCTGCACAGAATTCCACCTGAAATAACCTGTTCCCTATAGAAAATTCTTAAACACTGTTTATCGAATACAGGACGGGAAAAGATTAATTTGACTTTTGGTGAGTTGGAAGTTTTGCCAAATGTAATGCAAGGTTCCGGCAATGTTTGTCCGTTTAGGTTTCTTAAGCGATTTCTCTCATCAGTTTGGAATATACAAATGTTTGTTAACCCGAACAATGGTGATTCGCCTGGTTATTCTGGCTTAATAAAAGCACGGTTTAATCACTGTGTAGACAGAAAAAAAACACCTGTATCACCTATGTAATGTGGATAATGTAAACGTAAGATGTACGATAAGGCTGAAGAATTACAGTAGTTAAATGTGAGTGACAGGTGATGAAATCAAACTGAAAGTTTACACCTGATGGGCTGAAATAAACACCACACGGTGCAGAGATAAATTACCTGTAATTAGAAAAAAGTACAGCAAGCAAACCAGGTCTTATCAGACGTCAAACAACATTTTAATTTCCTGGGTGTATATTAAAATGAGTAAGGCATAAAAGACTGTGTGGGTAAAGCCGAGTGTATCAGACAGACTGAGATTGACGGCCGTTTGCCAAGGGCAAGCTGGTGGGAATGACGTCACCTCTTTACACACAAGTACTGGTTATATAAAAAAAAAACGTTTTAACCTAAATTGAACAGAACATAGTTTACAATGCGTCTGTGTTTTTCATTGTTACTCATAACTTATTTCTACAGCATAAAAGCCTAAGATATTCTGTTATTTAATGAAGGAATTAATGAAACCACTTCTCGGATGTAAAGATATTCTCTCAAATATTTCAGTATAAATTACATATTCAAGTGTTTGTAGATATGCGCCAACTCGGCTGTCATTCCATCAACATTTTGTATACAGTCACAATCCAACACATGGCAAAAATGTTACTCGTAATGAATGTTAACTCCTGGTCAATAATCACAAGACCATTTCAAGAAACAACTTAACACAAATCACAGAAAAAAAGTATATAAAGTAAGAAATTAGGACGAATTCAAGTAAAGAACCACTGTCAACGGCTTTCGATAATGTTGTAAGGCGCAATGAATGTTAATTCGGGGCGCACACATTTAATCAGAGTCTAAATCGTGTACTATACTAGTATGTAAGTTGCGGTTTGCGACTGCAACTGTTCTGACAAATATCTAACGCGAGGATTTTATTTAACAGTTTTATTTTTTAACGCCTTTTATTTTCTGAAATAAACTTGTATCAAAAATTCAGTTTCGTGATCAGTTGGCAGGGTGGTCACTCTATATATTCACACTGATTATGCCTTTGTTTTCAGATCATTCAGATTATCTCTCATACTTGCTTCTTTACGCTAACTTGGATATAATCTGAATTCTTTAGTTAAACAAACTTAATTTAATTAATTAACCTGTAAGTATTGATATGAGCTTCAAATGGTGAAAAGGCAATGCTCATGTCTCAATTAATAAGCCTTGTGAAAAGGGTTAATGTATTTCCACGTCATTACCCTATACAGTATATGCAATGTACGAAGGAGAGTCCAAGGAGAAAGCTCAAAGAAAAAGTGCAAATAGAAAACAAAACAGCACCCGTTTGGAATAACAGGTGTATGTTTACTATACGTTTTTGCACCATATCAAAATAAACAAAGCCAGACACTAGGTCTACAAATAAAGAACGATAGAGGTGCAAGGTATGTCGCCAATACTGTATTCTAGGTGTTCGACAATCGGCTGCATTTTATGGTTTGTTGTTATTTATCGGTTAGGTTGCTAACACTCACAACACCCCTCCATGTAGCGTACAAATCTGTAAACAAATATCGAAATTTGCTGTTACAAACATGTCGCTTCACTACCCATCCCAGAGAATACCTGTAAGATACAGGTAAAATATTCACTGCCTATACCATTAAGTGGGTGGACTCAACGATCAACACCTGGCTGCAAAAAAAAAAAAACAAAAAAAAAAACACACACAGAAACACAGCTTTGTGTTGATCCTCTAAGTCTTCGTACCTAGCATACGTGTTTGGTTCATTCCAGTCTGTACCTACTTTCTGACAAAAATGAGAGGTGTAATATTCTGTTATAAATGTCATATATGATCTTTTTTGAGGTAAAATACTACGCCAGGTAAACACCAGCGGGCCCGACCGGACCCCGTCGGTCGGGTTTCCCTGCAAGTGCGAGCACTGGCATTCCACTCCACTTGTCACAGCCATGACCGTACTTTCTAGCTAATCCTCGTGCCTTCTAGACACGGCACGTCGCTCACGCATTTATCATCGTTTTTCGCATATCAACTTTTTTCCGAGCAAGTGCGCCTCATTATATGCATTCACCGCGTATGAGCTGCTCAAATACTAATTATGTTCCAAATAGAAATCTCAGGGCCAATACCTAGATCACTGAAAGGTATGGTAGAGGTTTCAACTGGGGTTAATTTAACACCCGTTAAAGTAGGATTTATTGAGGATAATCATTCATGTCAACAGTGCCGTATAAGATTATGTTTTGAAAGTATCTTTAATAAAGTGTATGTAGCAGCAATAGGCATGTGAGATATTTTGATCCAATGCTATCAGTACAGCAGTCAACAGATCTGATCACCCATTTGCAACAACAACGAAACTGAATATTCAGTTATATATTTATGCGCTAATTCACGTTCATGAAGTTAAATCGCTTACAGCCTTCATGACTTTCGTTTTTCTTTTATTTCTGTAAATTCTGGAAGTTTACGTGTACATGAAGCATAGATATTTAAAGCTTGTCAGCTATGACACAGTCATCGTTGCTATCATTTTACTCTGTATACTTTAGTCCATTATATTGTAATATATATGTCGTATTTCGATACATGCATTTATACAAGGGTGCCAAATAAATGAAGACGGTTATGCTACAATTAAACACTGCATCAACGAAATCTAGTCAAGCTCGGTGGAAACCACCACCCCCTGTCCAAAACAAGGGGGGCGGGAGGGCAGGATTTTGAACACGATTAGTCATCATCTGCTCTGAGTTTTGTTCGTGATCATGGTTGTATTTTATTGTTATTTATGGCTTGAACGATGGGTGGACAGACTCCAGTGAAAACGACCGTAATGCGACAAGTTTCTGACAGACATTCTCACGCAGTGGTTTCCAACACACGACTTGAATTTATCAAAAGATATAACACTTTTCCAAAACAGCCCATCTGACGACTTGAAGCTTATGTCTAAGCTGACTGTAACTACCCTGGCAACATATACTTTAACATGAGCTGCCATGGTACGATCGCTTTGTGCAAGCGGTATTATATCTCTTAAATGTACATAGCAATTTGTAAGACTCAGGTTTTGATTTATAGACAGTGCATCAAAACTGAAGTCAAGCAAACCCTGTATCAGTCTGATGTATACAGTCGCCTTGTCTACATGGACAGCAAACCGGGATTATAATGCTCTACTGGTTTTGTTACTTCTTTGTGGGTTCTTTCATATTTATATATCAATTTAATGTGAATTGGGAAGAATACAGGACTTTATCGTCTTGTCAGATCTCATCAGCTCGTCGCCTCCTCCTATCTCAGTGAGCATCAGTAACTCCGCCACAGTTTTCTATAGTCACAAGTACTCTGTACCACGAGAATGTGTCTGACTGATGACAGCCCCTACAGACGTGAGAAAAAAATTCAGCCCGGGGTGACTTGGTTCAGTGCATTTATTCTACACAATATTAAATTCCATGAACAGCATCTCTAGCATTACGTTTCCATACCCTTTTCTGCACCTTAAGAAATATCGCTCTTTTGAAAGATAATTATAGATTTGGACGTAAAAATTTCCAGTTGTACAGGCTTGACAAATAGCAAAAGGACGTGTTTCAATGTTGGTGACCATCCTAGCATTACGTCTTAACACGTTTTTCTTGCAGGTAATGTTAACCTTCCTCTATTGCTAAATGTTTGTTATACTTGGGCAAAGCAAGATGTCAAATTTTTCGAACTGGAAATTGCAAATTTACACCTGATATATTGTCTAAGACATAACACTTTAATATTCTTAAACTTATCTGATTTTACAGGACTGACAATATAGTGCAAACTTCGATAATAGAGTGCAAAATGGTTTGATTGTTTATTACATTGTCTTGTACAGCCCAACTTGGCATAATGGTTAATGTTCAAGAATAATGGTCAGTTTGTTTAGCCTCATGAAACCAACTCGATTCGGCACACATTCATACAGAAATGCAATTTGTCCAGGAGAACTACAGAGTGGACGGCCTGAAGGCTCCCTGGTGAAGACTGGCATGAAATTTTCAATTTGATTTGTTATACGCTGAATTTTGACACATCAAGAGACACCGCTTTACCTACAATAGAAGGCAATCGTCTGTAAAACTGGTTGTTACTTTTCTCTGACCCTCTCTTTGTAACCCTAAAACCGTCGGAATAGCTGACAAATAACACTGCCACAATCAGGTACAATTAAAGGAAAACAGATTGAATCCTGCGCCTAAAAGAACGCTGTACAGGGAGATGGCCGACACCGAGTGCCGATCTAATTCGCACGATTTCACGCCTGGTTGAAACAGCCGCTTGGGCCAGAACAAGTCTTGAAGCAGTGAACTTTTCACCTTGGGAGGGTCGGGCGAATTCCCCGAGCCCTAACAGGGCCCCTCTGCTCTTGTCAAATACACCTAACGTGCGTCTGTCTCCTTGCCACCAGCAGTCATCGCCGGCTGAACTAAATGATCCGTTGTCTTTGTACATTTGATTTTCGCGTTCATCATTTGGATATGTCGTATAACTTAGTCAGCCCTGTACATCGTTTACGTGAGGTTCCATATATTTGAGAGCAATCTGTTGAATTATCGCTGTTAGTTAGCATACCAGACGTTCCCTTCATGAGGGCGGATGGAGCGGGACGGATTGGCGTTGGGAGTTATTAGTGGGCCAGACAAGGTTAAGGAAGGGGTTACCAGCTAGGGTTTGAGCAAAGGGTTCGAGCTTTGGGAAGGCTGTGTGAAGCATCAGGCAGGTGACACTGGCATTCTCATCCTAGTGCTACCCAAGCTGTTCTATGCCATGAGTGAAACCCTATTTTTCGGTTGACAAAGATATGCAAACCAAATCTGATAAAAACTAGACGCCTTGCTAGAACTAGAGACCGTTCTTCAAGAGCTAGACTTCATACCGTGTCGATGCTGTAGCCTTTCTTAATAATATAACCAGATTGGAACAATGCAGTTTACTGTCGCCAAAACAAAATAAGGGAAGATAAAATTACTGTATTTTCTCAGTAGAAAGAACTAGACATTTTTGAATGCGGCATGTACATGTAGGTAAAATGAACTGGCTGTCAAATCTATCACGTACTGCTCAGGTAAGGGCATAATGAAGGGCCATGTTTCTGATGTGTGGTCGACATGAAATGTAAAGTGGACGGAAGGGTAGGTAATAACACATGGTCAAACGAACACCTGATCTTGACACAGTTTCTCTCATGGACACGCTTTTATCTACAGTTGCCGGGTCTTAGATGGAATGTGGTACAGTATATGACGATTTATTAATAACTATTGCCATTAAATATATACGAACCTCGTCAAAGCTTTCTTTGGTCAAGTTTTGTGAATAGTCCAAATAAAGGGCAACTAAAACGACGTTCAGTTTGCTTAAGGATGCAAATTGAGGTCAGTTCGCGTATATAGATCAGCATTTCTATTTATTTCAATGTATAATCCATATTGATCGCTTTAGTGGGCAGGCTTTTAAAGAGTCAAGCATGTTTGCTGTTATTAAGGAAACTCGTGTATATGCGGCATACCAGGATCATTAGATAGGCCTGGAAGACATAGTTATTAGTCTCTAAACATTACATGATGCTCGTGATGTATCAGAGGCTATTACAGGTGAACACTGATCAAAGGCTCCGCCGGGTAACCCGGTAAGGTTTGCTAGTCATCTATCGTCGCCACCGACTCATCGGGCACCTGATCATTTCAGCAAACTCGTAACATCAAAGATAATCAGCACAGGCAAAGATTTATGGACAGGTCGGGAAACTAAATTAGTCTGGGCTGCAAGGATATGTTAGTAAGATTCTACCTGGGCAATGCCTTGATATTGATTAATGCTGTGTCTGACAAACGACTTACCTGTCCAATTAAGGCGTTGATAAGTAAGTACATCGATCCTTTCATATTTCTGTCATTCTGTCATATTTCACACTCCTGTCGTGGCCACTCCGCTGATTCAAGCCTTCTCGGTGACATAGGGCCGAGTTTCCCTGTAGTGACGAAGCGTTCCGCTAACATGCCCTGGCTACATTTCCACGTCCCTCTGTCGTGGTTACCCAGACACTAAATTCTAACCCTTCGTTCACGGGTTAGACGACACCACAAATGTACAAGGCTTGATTTTCTGTTCTTCAAACGACTTGCAGTTTCCCTAACAATCACTTGAATAATGCTAGGTCGTTACTTTTCTTCCCAATTACTAATAAATCATGTGATACCACTCTCTTCAAACAATTGGTCAAAATATTCCTGGAAAGATTCTTCTTCAACTGACAATGACAGGCGGCCCTTTTTAGATTTTTATTTTCTTTCTCGGCCAATCACGAATAACATCAACTAAATTCCAAGATGGCCACGATATCCAACGTGTTATGTGCCCAAGGTTTGCGGTATTCCTCGAAATTTTCCCGCCGCTGCTAACACTTATACTGATGTATCTCAGTAATCGCTGCTTTCGTTACCCTTTGTAAAGTCCAGTAAGTTTTGTATAAGGCTTGTTCAGGTCCTGAACGCTGTCCGTCTAGCAATCAGCGCATCCTTGCGTCTCCCGCATCCGTCGTCTTACCTGGTGGCGCTGCCCGACACCGCCGAGTTTCATCCGCTAGTCAACAGAACACCTGTAAAAATAGACGGAACGAGTATTAAAATTGGCAGGTAAGGACTGTGTGTATGAGAGGGTGAGTAATCCGTGTGGACAGAGTAGAGATCCCTCGCTACAGAAACCTAGGATCTTTGGGCTTTACTTGTAGACCGTCTCCCCAGCACGTCTTGTGTAACAACGCACAGGTAATGCATGTGAAGTCACTATAATCACAGACCCTTGTCTATGCTACCTCCACACAACGTAAACCTTAGGTTACATCCCCTAAACATTCTAACAGCATGTCTATACCGTGGGCGGAGGCTGAGGCCGTGTTTTCACACATCAAACGCTATAGGGCTATGTGTTTTCTATGACAACACTAGCGATAAAGCAGTAGGTAAGTGAAGTTTAAGCAACAGGCACAGGTATGTCATCAGCCGTGTCTCACCATTTTAATTACCTAATATCAGCTAATCTTTTTCTCGTATGGCGACATGTACAGCGCAGACAAAAATTGTTTACCTGCTAATTTAAAAAGACACCTTTCCCAGTACGTTAAAATCTTTACCTGTCCAACTTACACGTGTAGGGCTTTGACAACCCTGGATTTAGCTATTTCGCGTGTTTACCCGGCTCTCGACGGGTGAATACCTCTCTTCACCTCTCACACTCCAAGCTTACTGAATTAAGTGACCGCTATTGGACTCTACCCAATGACACAGCCTTTGGTAGTTTTTGCCACTTACCATATAAAAGGTAACAACAAAATGGATTTGCCAGCTTAGTACACTATCCGAGCCGACTAACCTTCTAAGGCCCTCTGTATGTTTGCTATTACCTGAGCGCAGGTGTGTGTCCTTACCGTCGGTCTGCGGGGATCTAAACAAATACCTGGCCAAATAAGTGTTTTATGTAACACACATAGGCGTATCCTGCTTCCACTTGTACCGTCAGTCTATGACCCACCGCGCTAATGCTCTCCGCTACATATGTTGACCGTGTGGGCAAATCTTCTGTATACGAGACGCTGTATTTAAACTCAAACTTCTCGCTTCATATTTCACGTTTTTTCTAGGGGGACGTGTCAAACTGCTAGATATTCCCTCTACTGCTCTGTCTAGTTTAAATAATTCATTCCCCTATTTTAAATTTAACTCTCCAAAGTTTAACCAGCAAACAAAACGCAAATCTTTTATTTCAAATAAATGCTGACATCCATTTCTGTAAAAATAATCAGTATTAACTCATTACTAATCTGAGTTTGCTCACTGCAGAAGCATGCTTGTATATATAACTACCTACTATACGCTAATTTCTTAAAGACCGTTAAACGACATTCAGTTGCAATCTTATTTTCTACATGTAAGTGGACCCTTGATTATTTTTTTATTTATTTGATTGGGACGCATGCAACACGGAAGAATAAAACAATCTGTCACTTACACGTCTGCTGTCAATTTTATTGGGTGGAGGGATTTGGAGTGCTCGTATTAAACCACTACCCTTCGGCATCTACCTTAACATCGTGGACAAACAAAAACGGTCTCAATTCTAACCTCATTTATTTTCAGCTGATTTCTTACTTTCACTTAATGGGCATATTTTGGCACTCTAATCATAAATTTAATAGTTTAAAAACTTGAAGTCATTGATATTTACGCGAAATTTTGCAAGATCATCCAACCGCATTAACATATAACACTGCACTCTCTTCAAAAAAAAATTTTATGAATACTTAATGTAGGAAACAATCTCCTCAAGTATATGGGATTTGTTGTTGACTATAGCAGCTAAGTAGTTATCAACCTTACAAATAAATGATAAAGTAAATGTTATGCATTACTTCCTGCAGTACATTTTTCTGAATTCCAAACTTTACATATAGAAGAGGATTTCAGGAAATGTACAAAACGTGCATCTTGCCTACTCTGCCAATGCATCCACACCTTAATTAAGCTAGGAATTCGCGATCTACATGCAAAGTAATAAGACAATATGTCAGGGGTCCATCAGCAGTGTGATTGATAGGTGCTGTGGGAGGTCCAGACTTGACGAGGGACTTTCCCTGTCCAACAAGAACCAGCCCTCAAGCCAAATAATACACACATCATTCTCCATGTGCAATCAGCGACATTTCTGTTTTTATCCCCTCACAATCTATCATAAATCACAGACTCTCTTAACATGACAATTTCAGGACAATCCATTAGCCATATATAGCATGTCACCGTGTGGGTTTTTGGGGGAGGGTGAAGTTGAGAGGTTATACGGGGTCACGTGACATTCCAGCTTCCAGACAGCTTATACCTCCAGCTCGGCGTCTTCCGCATATCGGTCGTGTATAAATATATATACACATGTATGTGCAGACTAAAGGAACGAATGACATACAACATATCTGCTGGAGGAGTCATTGCAACGTTTGTCACTGCACATGTTTACATATAAAATACTTGTAAATATATATTTACCTTAACTGATCATACTGACATACAACACCTTTACAGAGTAGCAATATCCTGTATACATTACACGCGGAATGTAGAGTTTTTTTTCTTCAATATCTGCCCTTGCCGCACACATCCTTCTAATAAAAGCAAACATAATCGAATTATGCATAATAAATATCATCCGACATAAGGGCAATGTCTGCCTGAGCAATGTTTTTGATAGAACTAAAGTCAGCGGTTCATCTATTTCGTTATGGAGACATGTCCACATGGGCTTGTCTACAGCAAATTTTACACATAGTGTACCTTTAGAGTTCACAAATGTAGATCATCCCTTTCTGGAGACTGTACCACATCGGCTTGTCTACAGCAAACTTTACACACAGTGGATATGAGATCTCACACATATGGACCATTCATTTTGTCATGGAGACTGTACCGCATCGGCTTGTCTACAGCAAACTTTACACACTGTGGACCTCAGAGTTCACAAATGTAGACCATCCCTTTCTTTAGACTGTACCACATCGGCTTGTCTACAGCAAACTTTACACACAGTGGATATGAGATCTCACACATATGGACCATTCATTTTGTCATGGAGACTGTACCGCATCGGCTTGTCTACAGCAAACTTTACACACAGTGGACCTCAGAGTTCACAAATGTAGACCATCCCTTTCTTTAGACTGTACCACATCGGCTTGTCTACAGCAAACTTTACATACAGTGGATATGAGATCTCACACATGTGGACCATCCATTTTGTCATGGAGACTGTACCACATCGGCGTGTCTACAGCAAACTTTACGTACAGTGGATATGAGATCTCACAAATGTGGACCATCCATTTTGTCATGGAGACTGTACCACATCGGCGTGTGTACAGCAAACTTTACATACAGTGAATATGAGATTTCACAAATGTGGACCATCCATTTTGTCATGGAGACTGTACCGCATCGGCTTGTCTACAGCAAACTTTACACACAGTGGACCTTAGAGTTCACAAATGTAGATCATCCCTTTCTGGAGACTGTACCGCATCGGCTTGTCTACAGCAAACTTTACACACAGTGGATATGAGATCTCACACACGTGGACCATCCATTTTGTCATTGAGACTGTACCACATCGGCTTGTCTACAGCAAACTTTACGCCCAGTGGATATGAGATCTCACAAATGTGGACCATCCATTTTGTCATGGAGATTTACCACATCGGCTTGTCTACAGCAAACTTTACACACAGTAGACCTTAGAGTTCACAAATGTAGATCATCCCTTTCTGGAGACTGTACCACATCGGCGTGATTACAGCAAACTTTACAAACAGTGGATATGAGATCTCACACACGTGGACCATCCATTTTGTCATTGAGACTGTACCACATCGGCGTGTCTACAGCAAACTTTACACACAGTGGATATGAGATCTCACACATGTGGACCATCCACTTTGTCATGGAGAGTTACCACATCGGCTTGTCTACAGCAAACTTTACACACAGTGGATATGAGATCTCACAAATGTGGACCATCCATTTTGTCATGGAGATTTACCACATCGGCTTGTCTACAGCAAACTTTACACACAGTAGACCTTAGAGTTCACAAATGTAGATCATCCCTTTCTGGAGACTGTACCACATCGGCGTGATTACAGCAAACTTTACAAACAGTGGATATGAGATCTCACAAAAGTGGATTATCCATTTTGTCATGGAGACTGTACCACATCGGCGTGTCTACAGCAAACTTTACACACAGTGGATCTTAGATCTCACACATATGGACCATCCTTTTTGTCATGGAGAGTTACCACATCGGCTTGTCTACAGCAAACTTTACACCCAGTGGATATGAGATCTCACAAATGTGGACCATCCATTTTGTCATGGAGATTTACCACATCGGCTTGTCTACAGCAAACTTTACACACAGTGGATGTTCACACATGTGGATCGTTATTGAGACATCGGTTTGTCTATCATAATTTACGTGTCAGCACTGTACTCATTAGACTCAATTTTTTTACATATTCCAGAGCCTTGTGGAAATGAAAATCTTGTAATACGTGTGTTTCGGAGCATTAAGATCTGTATACCATAAGGCTTACAAAAAGTTTCAAAGGCGGGAGTCATGGTTATCACAACATTAAAATAGGAGTTCAGATACCTTTTCTATACTTTCTCTGACAGGAACTCACCTTAACATTTCAAACAATATAAAAACTGTTTGTTTGATGTACAGTTTTTAAAGTAATATCTTCATCGAAGTAGCTCTAAAACCGGGTGCACGCAATGCAATTACAAACGCAAAGCCGTCGGTTGGACAACCGAGCAATTTCAGGGTGATAACTCGGACTAAATAAACCAGGGTAAACATTTGTCAAGTTGACTATAAGACGGACGCACTTCTAATCAGGATTGTGTCTCTTTGGAGCTGGTTCTCGCCCGTAGAAGGCCTGTGTGGTGTGAATGAGAGAGTCGTGAAGGACAGATCTTCACCTATAGCATGTACACTCCGCCAATCATTCCCCGGATACCGCGCTATGCTTTTAGCTTGGCTCTAGGCACAGGACATCGCTGTAATGTTGTATGAACATTAACTCGAGCCTTGTTTGGTCTTAACCCCCATGTGTTGTTAAACTTGTTCTGTTATTGTTTCTTTCTTGTACCTTGTAAAAAAATGGCAATGCCTCTTGAAGCATTTATTGACATATTTATCAACTGACGTGTGCGCCAGAGGCTCGGATGACCTTGACCACGTTTGGGTTCGTCCCCTGACGCAGCCCCCTTATTACCGGTGAGAGAAAAAAAGACTTGAACGCAACAGACGTGACCTTAGAGAAGGGTGAAGGGATTTCGGGGGCTGAACCTGGCTAGCCAAAGTTCGCGGTTCAATTAAGAGGGAGACACCGATGAAGTGGTCCTTCGCGTGCGCTCCCAGTCAAACTGCAATCTCATTATGATCAGACTTAACTGGCACGGATTACCTCTTATCAAATACCTAGCCACTCAAAGACCGACTAAGCTATTTACGTCCCCAAGCCTATTTTATTGAGCATGACCGGTAAATATGTCTTCCAGAAGTCAGCACATCGGCTTACCTCTCAAGCTGGCCATATGCTTGTATTCCTACACAATTCCGTGTATGAACAATACTACAACTGCATGGCCATAATGTACGTAACAACATTTTATGGGTTTACAGTCATTGTACAGCCCGAGGTGAAGTTGTTAACTATTCGCAATGCCACCCAAGCGTGCACAATAAAGTCCCATAAATGGTTTTGACAACGCGATGTAACATCAGCTGTCATTCGTTGCATATACCCCCACCAGATTTCCCCATTGCATATACCCCCACCAGATTTCCCCATTGCATATATCCCCACCAGAGTTTTCCACTGCACATACCCCCACCAGATTTCCCGACTGCATACACCCCCACCAGATTTCCCCATTGCATATACCCCCACCAGAGTTTTCCACTGCATATACCTCCACCAGATTTCCCCACTGCATGTACCTCTAAACTGGTTCATCATAACATACCTTTCTCAAGTTTTCATCATTACATATATATATCGAACTGCCCAGTTCATTATTATGCATACATCTACCAAGGTTCGTCATTACATGTAAGTCAACAAAAGTTCATCATTACAATACATGCACCCTATATGGATCATCATTATATGTAATCTCATGGTTCATCATTCCATGTACGTCTACCTATATTCATCATTATATGTACCTCCACCTGGGTTTATCATAACGTCTACCTATATTCACCATTATATGTACCTCTACCTGGGTTTATCATAACGTCTACCTATATTCACCATTATATGTACCTCTACCTGGGTTTATCATTATACGTACCTGTGTCAGGGTTCATCATGACATGTACCTCTAGCAAGGTTATTTATTACATGTACCTCTAGCAGGCTTATTTATTACATGTACCTCTATGCCAAGGTCCAAACTGTCTTTGACTGCTGTAGATGTACATATTTAGTATATTCCAGTTTACTTAAGAGGCCGTATTTCACCGGTTACGTCTGACCATTTGCCAGCTATCACAATGTCCTCGCTGCTCGGGCTTTTCTCTCTATGCTGTACATCTTAATTATATAGACGGAATCACATAATGACGTGGTACTTTTGGTATATGAGACAAAATGGATGGGTTTAATAAAAGAAATGTCATAACAAAAGATACACAACGCTGTATTCTCCTGCTTCCATCTTACCTATACACACTTTCATATTCGGTACAATAGAAACAGATTGTTTGAATATTGGGGATAACACTGTAACACTTAGCGAACTGTTTTGAATAATTAGATATGTTAATTAGACGTATTCGTCAAATTTCTCTCAACGCGTTTGTGAGCTCTCCTTTAGCCTTTGATTCGTTAACAAGCCCTTGACGGTTGTTTTCTTTTTTCATTAATATATACGCTCCAAATCGGTTTTTGTTTTTCATAATTACAAAATTAACAGATATTAAGAACCTGGAGTATCCAAGACAATACAGAGCGGTACACGTGTGTACTGATATCTACACAACTAACTAATAGACAGAAACCATTGTGATAAATCGGAACGTTACAATATTAAGATATCTTACCTGCATACTACACGTATACACGTAAACCCGATTCGGATTTCAGCTAAATTTTCAGAAATTAATGCCACAGATCGGGACATTTCAAAATGAATGTAAGAATGATTATCACTTAACGCCACATCGGCAATATTTCAGCCATATCATGGCGAGAACAAGGTGAAAACACAAGGCGATTAAGGTTTTCGATATGGCAGTGAGAACATCAAATACGAAACAAAAATGTTCGGACATGTTTAAAATCAGATAAGAAAAAAACAAAACAGTTAAAACTCGAAAACCAGCATATTTTAAAAATACTATATAAAGAAATCTATATGTATATAACTTTTTATCTATAAAGATTTAGATATCTTACCTTCAGGGTACACGGTTTATATCCCGACATATTTCAGTAAATCTGACGACGCCAAAACACCCTTACCTCTGCATTAGCGGAGTTCATGTGAATATAAACAGACACCATCTCCAGCTTGGAACACTTCACCGCACATAATGACTTAATGGCAATATGTTAGTGAGACTAAAGGGGGACACGGTAAAGGTTAGCCAGGGAGGGACTTGATAAGTTGCTTGAACCAATTACTGACATGAAATGAATCCCAGTGTGATAGCAGACCTAGAGTAAGTAAATCCATCAAAGACAAGCGTGTTCGCCATTTCACAGCGATCAGAGGTAAAGTGGCACTTGATATCAAAACAGGCGTGCGCGCTCAGAAAGAGCGTTGGGTGTCTGGCATTCGGGCTTGTGAAGACGTACAAGCGACTTCACCGGTAACTCGGCTTGACATAGAGGACTTGGGACCTCGGTCACGCCTCGGATCCTACACAGACGTCCCTCTCACAAACCGGTCTGCTACAGCCACAAAGGTAACGTCACATTCGCCGAAGACTGACGGCGGCCTCTTACTCTCCCCGTGTTACGAGGTGTTGGAGGAGACAGCGGTTAGTACATCTCAACCAAACAACAAGCCGGTTATGACAGGAATAAAGTGTGATGAATTTTCTCTTTGAATGGACAAGCAATTAGTGCAGAAAAACACCTGTCATGAAAGCAAACGCAACGGCAATTGTATGTCTTTATTAAGACTTTCTTCAAGAACGAAGATATGGGTATTTAGTTCACTTGAAGATTTGTTACATTGACATAAATGCAGCTTAGCTACAATTACCTTGAGGTACAACTAACTATTCGTGTGAGTGTTTAGACGGTACATAGATGACTTGTGGGCTTAAAACAGCCCATATGTAGAAAACGCTTTAATGAAATATACCCATCTTACCAGATTTGAAGCAAACTACATGGTGTCTGGACTCTATACATCATACTTGGGCATACATCTGTACAAAGACGATACTGGTTACTTGTCAACAGCAATAGGTTTACTTATGATATTGTTAATTATTCTTATACTTGGATAGCAATACTGTACTGGAGGGCGCTGTTCTACAGCGGCATAATTTAGTTAAAGATGTACAGCATAATACGTAAGGCGATGTACGCATCATTGGATAAAACAGTTGCAATCACAGCACTATAACAGAGATGCATATTTTTTTCAAAACTGCGACAACTTATAAACTAGCATGATCCATCGTCTAGAACATTTTTTAAGCCTTCCCAGCATCATTGAAAACTGTTGACTGTTTCTCTTTACGTATAACTCCGTTAGAATTTCTTAGTTTATATACCTCTTTAGTTTGTGTCAAATGTTGATTTGGAACCTAGTCTTGCGATTACAGCTCTGGAGCGTCCATTATTCTTGTCTGATAGAATATAAGAGTCAAGTCCGACATTCGTGTACCAGTCGTAGACCATGGAGGAATGTTCTAAGTCGATAACAGAATGACTCATTTCCAAAAATATTTTAAAACGAATGTGTTAGAAATAATACATGTATACAAATAGGAAATTAAAATGGGAACACGAATAAGAGAGAAGCAGTAATCAGTTCTCAGTGATGAAGAGAATATAATTGAAAGAATTACAGGATAGTCAGTCGATATTCTGGTTTTTCGATACATATTTCAGTTTCGTAGTCCGTGAATAATGTCCATGACGACTACAAATATAGGTAGCTGAGTTACTCTTATGTTCAAGTGTTTATAAAGCACCACGAGGATGTACTAAAAATGGGTGCTTTGAGTTGCTTCTAGAATTAATGGTAGATATTTCAACTTGAAGCCCCATTAATTCCCAGATTAATACAAAAACGTATTGCACAAAACTCACGTTTGCATTAGCACGTTTCATTGCCTCTGTTCAAATAGCAAAAAGTCTGCAAGATACAAATGGACGTGCCAGAAATCGACCTTCCTTCAGTCATCGACGATCTCAAAAGTGACTGTCTGGCGGGTAACTTATATACGACCTTCTTGTCAATGATCATGCAACACAAGAAGGCTCAAGGAAACAAAAGAGTGATTACTCACGGTAATAGTGACACTCACCCAGGAGTGATAAGAACTGAGACAAACTAAGTATCACTTTGAAACCCCCCCAAATAACAGGTTTCAAACTCATGATCGGCCTCAGATGTAAGGTTAACCCTCAGTCCAAGGCTGGTCCGCATAAAGCATAGGGACATTGGAGTTACTGAAAACTAGACAGACAGTAGTCCACTGATTTTAATCACGATTCCTGTCAGTAATAAACACAATGGCGGATTGCTATTCTGAAACCTTTACTTAACAAGCCTTTAAGCGTGTTATAATAACACAAAAGTTCAAATGATGTTCCAGTCGAGTGCAGCTTTTAACAATTTCGAATTATTGGCGAATAATTAGATAACATGGATAATTTTCGCCAAGACTGACAATTGAATGTTTATCGTCTATGAGGACTGCATGGATCATCTGAAGTAAGGTGAGGATCAAAGACCACATAAACAACGCTGTCTGTTTGTTGTCTTGTCTGATCCATCTAACCGAGAATCGGCCATTGTGACACAAGATTGACACGGCGAGACATACACAAATATTTATGGTCAGAGATCAGTGTAGGAATTCCTCTACAGCAATCCTACGGCAGACGGATAAACGAAGCTCGTATTTGGGGCAAAGACAGAAACATTGGCAGACATCGATGAACTCGGCGTGTGACGGACCCTTTGCTGAAATGAGCAGTTACTCTTGCGCATGCGCGGTCCCTCACGCTTTGTTTTTCAGATTGTTAAAAACACCTATAGCTGTTAACAGTTAGGAGAGCGTTGCTCGTTTATCCTCAATGCAACACAAAAGAACGCATAAATAATTATGCGATTCCCACGCCTTTAGATGGTCCAGATTCGAGGCTAGTTTCGCATTAGTTTAACTTATATAGAAATTATCCCGTGTTTATAGCTGTTTAATAGACATGAAATTCGAGTCACAGGTTAACAAGGAGAAAAGGCTTCTTGTGGTGGATTTTAGTTTTCGTAAAACGAGATCCCTGAGCCTATAGCCCAAACAAATTAGGCAATTCGATATATGTTATAATGAAAGAGGATGCATGTCTAACGAAATATAAATCATATGGGATGTATAATGTAAATAAAAGCCTGGTTATTGGCAGTCATCAGTGTTCACATGGTGTTAATTACAGAGGCTACCTTGTCTTCTCAGAGAGGCGTGTCTCGGGAAGGCGTTTTCCCTGTACTGACACCTTCACGTCAGTACTACAAGGTATTTTTATTCTTGGGTAAACGTACCATACAGGTGCAAACCCGACGTAAGCTGTTCTGAAAGTCTCGCAAAAGCAGTGAAACATTACAGCAGGAAAAATGCGAACTTCATATATCTATAGTTATAGGTGGTTAAAGAATAAAATTCTGTCTTGCCAGCCACGTGTTTCTTCATAATGCCAGTGCACATGGATATTATGAGGGTAAAAGAAAACCGCCTGCAATACTGTCAATGAGAGATGTATTCGAACGTTGGACTCATCACTTCATACCTTGTTATCACGACAGCTATATATCGCAATAACTTTCAAATCTTTCTCTGAATGTATCTTTTGTAGACCTTTTGATATGTGCATTTGAATTTGAATTCGGACATACTGTGAAAATGTATTAATTATCTATAGGGTCCTTGTACAGATACATTTCCAGTTTGTTTGCATTCAGGAGCAATATTGCCAATTTGTTGACTATGGTGAAATTCGCCAGGGCTAATTAGTTATATACCCAAGGTATATACCCATGTTTTTTGTCTTGGCTCCGAGGATGAACATCTTCAGGGGTTGCCTTAGTTTAATGAAAGGTGTGATACGGAAACCTATGTGCGGATTTCAGTTCAGTTATAAAACGGATGTACATCGCCACTGATATTGCCACATGGAGATCTAGAAATATCCGCATTAAATTCTCACTCCGTGACCTCCGCAGAGTAAGGTCAACCTTTTCAGTAGACAATCGAACAGGGTGACATTTTGTATCACCAAGTAAAATAGTCGCTCACTGACCAGAAATCAGTGAACGGACCAGTGATATCGATGATCTCAGACCTACACTCGACTAGACCCAAGCGGATCAATGCAGTCTATAGATATTTCTTTACACATTCCTTTGAAACTAGACCTGTTGTTGCCAATTTATTAATTAATTTATTTATTTTACTGTTTTTTTTTACGTCCTACTCAAGAATATTTCACTCATACGACGGCGGTCAGCATTATGGCGGGAGGAATACGAGCAGAGCCCGGGGAAAACCCCCGACCATCCGCAGGTTGTGGCCAGACCTCCCCACGTACGTCCGGAGTGGAAGCCAGGGTGAACATAGACAATAAGGGCCATATTACTGACAGCCTATGTGCAAAGCAGAAACGATTTTTCGTCAAAATAATAGGTTCTAGGCCTATATAGTCTTCATAAAACTCTACACACTGATTATAAAGTCGTATGAGTGAGCTGTTACTGTGATGTAAAACTGGCGAATATTCCTTGTCACTGTAAGAGTTGCTCAAACTTTCTCGCTGGCTCAGAATAATTCAAAATTCTCAGATTTAATCTCTCTTCAGTAATAGCTGATGTAGTCTTTGTGTGGGATATTCTCCTGATCTATGATTTGACACGGGTCAGTTGCACCTGATTACACGGTATGTCGCTGAAAGATGTCTCAAGTATCGGGGTGGGGACAGACCTGTGATCTAACTGCTTGTAATGAGCAAAAAAGAGCTATAGCATTTCTACACGTCTTCACACCTTCGTGTCCTCCAATTCGCTGGATAATGACAGGTTATACCTGAAGCAGAAGCCACACACAGCCATGATTGGATTACAACATTATTTGATAGGCCACAAAGTCCGCGGCTGTCTTCAGTTTTTGATGGGACGACAGAGTTGAGAGCTTAACTGCCCCTCTGGATGTTCAAGTCACCATCAAATAACTTGAGTTTAGTTCTAGTGGACATAGTGGGTGAAACAGGATAGGCGATAAAATGGAGAGGCGATGAGACCGGTGACAAGATGGTGGACATCCGGTCCACGATAGGCGGTTCCACACAAGTCCCTTTCGTGTTATGAGTCGTTATGTGACCAGATGAGTGACAGCTCCAGGTGATACATTTCACGGTTGCCTTGTCACCCAGAACACGTTGATTCTCGTAGGTGTCACCAAGAACAAAGGTGGAAAATTCAATTTGACCTACTGATCTCCGAAGAAGTGCTTACCCCCGAGAATGTTGAGTAGGGGCTAACAGTCCTTCACGGAGTCCAACTGTCACTCAAATCGCCTCTCCGGAATGTTGTCTATAATTAAGCTCAATCCGAGGTGTCCAATAATAGTATTGTTTACATGAGGGAATTGAGTCGGCTGCCATCTATTTCGTGTGCAGTGTAGGGTAGGTCGTGTGGGTGAAATGATGTTAACAGAGATCAGTCCCGCCCAGCCAGTATATCACTACAAAGCAAACACTCACATTGTCCCCTTACCATCAACTCACTAGATTACCTGAATGTCACATTGGGGGGTAGATCGGAACATTTACCAGATTAAATTAAACAAACAGATGATACCTTAATACGGAGTGGGGACAAGCTCATTTCAAACGCCGATGTGAAATGACGGACATGTCCTCGAGAATAAACCGCTGATTATAGGTCTCCATGATATATCGGCGACAGAACCGATAATTATTATGGGGGATGACTGGTGAATTGGTTGATTGGCAGAGTTATTAACTGGTTTAAATGTGTAGGTAATATGTGTCAGCTGGCACAAAATTCTCATGTACACAAAGAAACTGATTTGAAAACGGCGAAGAGGTCCGGTACCTCCCAGAATGTTTTCATTATTTAAATAGTCTTCACCATCTCGAAAACTATTTTGAACGATTACACTTTTGAATTTTTAATAAAAAACTTCAAATAACGGAGGAAAAAATAACGATTAAAATAACTCGTACTTTTGTCTTTCTTCCTCCCTAAAATTGAACGGGATATTTCCAGCATTATCATTTCACCCAGGCCGCGGAGAATAAATTCTGATTAACAACATACAAGTTATGGGGTATACACCACTGATGACCTGAAAAGGCATCGATTGCAATCTCGGATACCGGCAAATGATCACATCCCAAACCCAACCATACACAGATAGCTGTGTAGAAACACACTAGAGCCGACTGAAAGGTGACTCCGGATTCTTAATTATAGATGGTAGGCCTTGTTTCATTAAGTGGTTGGTCACGTGTCAGCCACCTATCAATGTATATTAAGTGAAAGCAGCGTGTCCACCTTTTGAACTGTTGAACTGAAGATGTTACTAAGTCAGCCCGTACACTCAGTGTTGAATAGGGAGCCTGGCATGGCGCGTCGGCAAATCTTGAAATGCAACTTTTATTGTTCGCTTCTTTGACCTATGATAAGAACTTTAATTCGTTTCTTTGACATGTTAATAAGCCCTAGAAGAAAAAAAGCTGACAAGTCTATGTCTGTCAGCCGCTGTTGTTGGTCCTTAGTCTGTCCTGTCTCAGAAGGTCTATTTGTTTTTCTTGGTTTAATTTATTGTTTTCATCTACATAGTTACTTTGAATGAATGTCTGAGCAAACGTTAGGCATAGGGATGCTTCTGCGCACCGTCTGGACATCTGCTTGAATGCATCCATTCTTCTGCCTATATAAAAGAAAGTAAAACCATAGGAACGACAACAGTGTGATAGTTGGCAAATGGTCACAAGTAACCGATGAAGCACGGCTTCTTGTCAGTTGACCTCAGTCAAGGTTTTTTTACATTTACTAATGGTTCATGTAGATCCTTCAATAGCAGCCGTTCACACGCTCCCTAGTACCATGGCTGTAACTGTTGTAATCCTCATCTGGAGAACTTCCCTATACGTGCTTTATAACATTTTGGAAAGAACATGTTAAATGGATTTATCAGCATATCAAAACAAAAGAGTATATTCAAGAATTCAACTTCTATGAATTTTAGGCAAATAAACAGGGAAAGTTTTTCACACAGAGAGATCGGTGAGATTAAATTTAATCCGATACCTTCTTACGTGATACCTTTAAACTTATAACAGATGGAAAACCTAAATGCGAAATTGCACGACCGTATATCTGATGTAGGGTACGGTTACTAATTTTCTTCCCATTAGCAGATTTAGGTAACAGTGAAAGTGAAATTCCCTTTTGTCGAGCATGCGCAGAACATAATCCTTCTGACGAAGGATGCAACTATAAAGCTGTCCAATAATATGTGTTTGCACTAGGATACGGGGACTGATATGCCTAACGTGTTTTTTCACTGACTCTAATGGAGGATAAAATGGCGCAATGTTTATGAGGAACAGATTTAGGGAAAACATGAAAGCGTACTCGATGGCTTCAGGACAGCCGTAATCTGTGGTTATATCAACATCTGCAAAGAATCCAACTTTATGCCAGCCCACGAGGAAGTTACGTTGTTTTCGCCGAAGTACTTGTAAATAGGGGAAATGTACTACCGGACTATACACGTTGGATTATACCAGAACATAAACATGAAATGATTTGGTCTACTTCCTCACTACATTACTACCTTAAAAGGACAGAATAAGTTTAAAATAAAACAACTACAGAAACAGCACTGCACAAACTGTACATACTGTGCAGAACTTTAAAGGTTCTTTTAATGGGTTTTTTTTTTTTGGTGTAAAGAGTTTTATACCAGATCCTCTACGGGAAATAGTTACATCAGCACTAGTTATGCATAAATGCATACATTTATGTACACGCACTGCAGATACAATTGCAGATTCGAAAAATTGGAAGAAATAATTTCGCTAATTTCTTATACTGGGGGAAAATCAGGCAGAGAGACATGCACACACATACATTAGTTTCAAGTATAAATGTAAGGTTAACGGTATTGTCTTTATTTGGAATTACATTTTTGAGGTCTAAGACAATGTGGGATTACGTTTTGTGGGGGGGGGGGTTCAGACAATGTGGGATTACGTTTTGGGGTCTCAGACAATGTGAGATTACCTTTTGGGGGTCTCAGACAATATGGGATTACCTTTTGGGGGTCTCAGACAATATCTGGTATTTCAATTCATTTATAAAACTAGTAAACATAACATCACCAGCACACCACATACTCATCCGCGAAAATAGGATTTACACTCTCACGGCATGACTTTCTGGTACACGATAATGACGATTACAGTCTCAAAGAATCATTTTCTGGCATCGATAATAAAAATAGAAATGTCACCATGCCGATTTCTGGTCTACGATAATAAATATACCATTGCGACGACACCAATTTCTGTTCTACAGTAATAAAGATAGCACTCTCGCGACACCAATTTCTGCTAAAACGATAATAACGATAGTATATGTTTTGAACGCCCCCCCCCCTCGCCTTCCTTTTCGTACCAACCATAAAAAATACGCCACTGTGAATGTTCAGTGATTTCTTCACTGTTTTGAACCAGTTGTCAAAACATTTCTTTTAATTTGTTCAAAAAGTTCAACGAAATGAAATCTTATTGGTGAGCTATTTTATCTCGTTAAATGTGATCATGTCATTATTGAAGATTGGTGCCTGAAATTTTGTAAGTTGCAAAATGGAGCAATATAACTCAAACGGGCCGAAAACATGTAAGTCTATTAATACCTCCGCTTAGAAACTGTCTCCGAACGTCTGGAGATTTTTGAATTCTCGTCTACAATTGACTGGGATACTCCATCCGTTTGCCTTTGTACGAACCTACCACCTCTGCATCCCGTTGCTTACGTGCCTGATCACTCTGGTCAATGTATAATTAACATTATTCAGTTTAGCCGCATGCGCTATTTGAGTATATTTTACAAATCACATAGCGAGTATTTCAACGGAAAGTAAGTACATACGTGAAAAGTATGGAAGCGATCCGATAACAAAATTTGTGCCAAAATGGGCACTATGCCTCATCACTACCTTGAGGATGGATATTTTTCTCTTAAAATACGCTCAAACGGGTGTACGGCTATATAGTATCCGCAGCTTCCGGGGCCTTGGCGCCCCCTGGACGCTGGGCGGCCTGTGGACCCTCGCCTCATGGGTTGGGATAATGTCCCCCATCCCCCGCCCCCACACACTTTTCATTTGTCACTGATTTGTCAGCTTTTTTCGTTTACCCAGTAAACGCAGATATCATTACAAGAATGTATCACATTGACTGCCTTCATCATTTGGACGACATAAGAAGTAGATACGGCTAAGGTCAGATCGTAAACCTGGAAAGATTGTGTACCCTCAGGTCGTGATTTTTAAGGCAGTTTCACCCATCTTGCTTCTTCAGACTTGTGCACGTCTTACTTTGATGAAGACTGTCGAGGTGTTGATAGATGTTGACAAGTTGCTCGCAGATAATGTCATAATTCAACTCCATTACTGCATAATTAATCAAGTGCTTCACACAAAAGAACCTGTAGTGAAGTGCTATGTATTCTTCGCTGATATCAAGAGCTCTCGAGGCCAGTGTCAGATTTATTTCTGCCTTTTACCGTCGTTGACTACATTAACAAGCTACCTAGCCTTCTCCGATCCTTTTATTAGATATAATGTTAGATAATACGGACTGGAGTCCCTTTCAAACACTTTTATATATATTAGAAGTATTTGCGCACCCAGCTGAATGGTGGACACACTGGTTAGGGTGCCAGACAGATACTATCATGTAGTCTGACGAGTTAACCCCTAGATCACTAAACCACACTCAAAATGGCCGCCGACAACTCTTTAGAAATATGTTAACCAGTTTATGGAGTGCTTTTGTGTGGCATACAGGACGCGAACACGAATATAGTCCAGAAATCTTACATAGCACAAAGAGTGGGTAATTTAAGAGCGCTATAGAAGGCCGGGTTGCGTTGGGGGAAGACAGAGTTGAGTACTTGAAATGGTTCGGTTCCTTGGTTGATAATGAATAGAAGGAAGAATTAGCCTTGATGGTGAACATGTAACCGGGATTAGCCCGGGTTCCGTGCGGGCTTTGATCTTAGTTAGATGTACAACATATAGCGCTCCGGGGAAAAACATTTAACTAGGCGCCTGTCATAAAATACCCCGCATTAAAGCCTACAGAGAAAAATATCAAAAGTTACACATGATAAATAGGATGTATAAACAAAATATCCAGTCAAAGGAAAACTGGTGGAAATTTGGCTGTAAAGTAAATAAAAAATTCTCTTGGAATTTATTCGAGAGTTCGCATGTGTCCACGAGACGTAAGTAGGATAAAACGAGGATAACCATTCTTATGAGAAAAGCTGGACGCATTTTATGAGAGCACACGCATAAAAAGCTCGCCTTTTTCTCCCCTCTTAACATGGTCAGTGGAGTTGAACGAAATTTTTGGCATTCAGCGAAGCATGGAAAGGGTTTGGAGCTGATGGATCTGGGAATGGGGTTGGGCCAATCCGACACAATGCAATTTTATCTCTGGTGATTTGTACGAGCTAACCGCTGTGGGTTTATCAATTGAACAACTCTGCTGGACGCTCAAATAGGACCACGAACCGCCAGATACTTCTTTTGCCATAATGAGTAAACTGCGACTGAACAGCCGGCCTTTTCACACCACACAAACAATACCAATAGTTTTCGTTACTTTGCACTTTACAAGTGGATAAAATGAGAAGATGGCTATCTGAAATAACCAATGATTGCAAGAGATTAAATCACGTGACGAGAAAGGATTTCTGTGATATGAACTTGAGGTAATCAAATCATGTGGTCAGAAACTGGCACGTGAAACAACGGAAGACGATGACACCAAGGTTATTGGTGTGAACCCTGACAATCCGATCGTTCCCATCGATTTGGGAATCATAACAATAATCCATTTAAGGATATCGAAGACTTGCTGAATTGCGCAGATCACTCATAATATGTCAAAGTTCAGGCTCGCCACGTTATGGCTGAAATAGTGCCGATGTGGCGTTAAGCCATAATCATTCATTAAAAGTTCGGAAACCAGAAAAGAATTATAAACTAACATCGTGTAAAATTGATGAAGTTCATTACTGTATCAGTGAGTGATTATTCCCGAAAATATTCCCTGCGTGCAAAGCGCTAATTTGTCAACAGTTTGTCAACAGTACTTCTTCACTTTTTCAGCATTATATCATTGTCAGCGATATGTGTACACTTACACATATAGACGTAAGTGTACTCGTTCAAATGGAATGTTTTTTGTTCTCATTCAGAGCTTTACGTGTAATGTACACAGATAGCAATGTTTTAATGGTCTTTAAGATAAAATAAAGTAACAACTGACTCGCACCCCTCTCTCCTACTCCTGCCCCCCCCCCCCCCCCAAACAAGGTCTTGTTGTTCTAGATGCCGATATTCACCACAATATGCAGTTTTTATACTAACTGACAGTTGATCTGATGACAGGTATAAAATTGATACCTACCTGTTTGAGCGCGTACATCTGGGGTATTTAGATCCTCGCCTCCCTCTATACGAAAGCCTTACACATGTATGTCCTTATTTTATACCTGTGTTATTTGAAAAACACTTAATGAGGGATACTTAAGTTTGGTGCATCCCCGCTTCCCTCATTGCATCTGTCGACGTTATGCAAGCATTTATACCTTTTTCTGCCTATGTTACACGAAAATCACTTATGCTTAATTCAATGAGATTTGTTTAAATTTCTTTGTATTGTAAGTCCACAATCGTCCATAAATCGGGTAAACACGGTTTGCGTATTTCAGCCTTAAATAGAGGACTGACAACACAAATCAAATTTCCTTTTCTTAGACATTAGTGCAAATATTAGTATACCGATAGGTTAGGATTACGAGACTATTATGTCATGATCTGAAAGAAATACTATCTCACCACATAACCTCTAGCAGATACGCTTTATACAGACACTGCACCCATCGGGAGACTTTGAGCACAAATGCACAAATGCAACTATCTGATAAAAAAAAAAAATGAAACAGGTGTTTGCGTGTGACGAGCTATGTCTCAGTGTGTAGACAGTTAGAATTACCCTGTCCTGTATAAACCCAGTCAACAGATCCTGAAATGTGTTAAAACTTACCTGGTCTATGTAAGACTGAACATGTGGACCACACCCTCAGCCCTGGAACAGCGATATTAGAACCAGCTGAAGTGTCTTGTGAAGGCATTAATACCCGAAAGCTATTCGGAAATGTGAAAATATGTATGCTTCCCATTAAGAACATCTGTTGTGGTGAATTTTTACATTCCATTGTGTTGGTAACACCTTATATATGTTTAATTCATTCTGGATAGATTGTGATATTAAGTATGAAATACACTAACCTGTGTGCAGCCGAGATAGGAAGGCTGTGTTCTTATCGCACAGAGAAACTTAATAAAACTCATTTGTAACATAGGTAGAAAAAGGTATAAATGCTAGTATACCGCTATTAGATACAACTAGGAAGCAGGGATACGGATACAGTAGGCGTAGACCTGTACGCTGGTCACGTATATAGACACTGTCTGTCATTTACAGATATGGATCTAAATGATCCAACACATCCTTCCCCACCTTTCATGCTAATGTTATATAAGAAACCGAAAATATAAAGTTATCGGACCGTGACGTGGGACACATAACGTAAAATACAGGTAGCTCTTGAGTGATATTAAGTGTACACGTACCGTGAATATATATGAAGTCTGATTCACCTACGGCTTTGGTTAGAAGGTGTGAGCTATGGTTGGCCACAGATATATACAGAATGCCCCTTACAGAAACCAAACATTCCACTCAATGCTAGCCTACAGGTGGGACAGAATTTTAGTGACTGTGTATAAACTTACCTCTAAACGTGTTTAGAGCTTCCCGCTCTGCAGATTCCCGGAGGCCTCTGACAGCAGGTAGTTGTGAACTCACTGGACCCCGGTTTTCACCAAGACGACCTCTCATTCACGAATATTAAACCAAAACAGCGAAAACTTGCGGTAGAGCTGGTCTCACAATCGTCCTAGTATAACAGCGGTAAGACCGGTGTGAGTGTTATTTACAGTACATATACGTGGTATGTGATCTGACGTGCGCTGGCAGACTGGCAGTGACTGGGCACTAGTTCAGAGTCACTGGCGTCTCCACGTAACGTCTAAGTAAACCCCCACAAATCAAACTCATTCAGCAGTCCTTTAATATGTCATCTAGACTCAGCGGAGAACGCCAGTCATATATACCTGTATTATTATCATCTCAGGGAGTTTCATCTCAGAGGTGAATATACAAGTAACATGGACGGGCTGGACTGCAAATAAAGCTAGTTTTCAGTAAGAAAAGAATTTAACTTTTCTGTACGCACGCACACTGCGTCATATCTAGGAGGGTTTGTTTGCGACACGAACGCGTTTTTGCCACATAACCTGGACTTACCGTTCAGGTGACATGCTGTATAGGCTATCCCCTGATCTGACAAGACACTAACATAAAAGCATTATTAACGACAGCGCCTCGAGCACTGCGGACAAATCTCTGCCCTACAGACCAGTTCTATGTTCGGCCAACTCACGTGTGCATGCTAATACAGTAAGGTGCACACATTCGGAGTTAGGTGTAATTTCGGACCTGAACGAAGACATGGCAGATATCTAAATACAAACGAACAGGTCAATTTCATCGTTTTCCCAGCTACTCTTAACGCTTGTCTGTAAATCCAGTCTAAACAATAACAAAACACGGTTCCCCATCTGTTTCGTCAGATTTCTCAACCTACAAACAGAGCGACATAATGTTCCATTTCTGGACTAGGGTTTGCATGAAATCGACAAGCGAACGCAGTTCATGTACAAAGTGTACATGACAGCATATCAAAGGGAAATCGAGGGATTACTCAAACAAACTGTGCAGTTAAAAAAGCGACAAAACAAACAAAGAGGTCTTTCTTATTGTGCCTCGGATTTCAACCACTTTTTTTTTCGTAGTAGTTGTGTGGCCTGAGCATGGATCGGAGAGAAGGCGGGATTTAAATCGGTGTTTGAAGCCGAAGTTCTTTACCGTTGGGTAACGTACAGGACTGGACAGCTCCTGGCACCCGCAAACCCACACAGACAAAACCCGTATCAGCTGAGAGTGATGTCACCGATAATATAAATACAATGAAAAGCTTGAGTTCAAACGTTCTGCGCGTATACACATTATAATAAAACACAAACTATGATACATGTAATTGATAAAAAAAATACACCCTTATAAAAAGCCCTTCAGGTTAATTCTTCCAGACAGATTTAGCTGCGGACATGTTAAGTTTCAGTTTGAAAACAACGCTTACGATGAAGTAAACTTTGCTGATGTATTATACTCCTATGCAGAGGATTACCGATAACTGATGTTTTCATTTTTGTAATGAACTAGTATATTCTTTAGGCCTATTTAGTATGATTATGAGAGAGAAGGCTTCTTTTGAAACCCATTTAAAACTTAAATAACCTATTTGCTGATCAATCAAAGATGCATATTTTTGGATATTTGTAATTACCCAGAAATGCGGACAGCGTATTAAAGATTTTATTGATTACCGTATTTCATTTTGTTAATATATATATTTTTGCTTAAATTGAAAGCGTCAGTTTTTAATTTTTTGTTAAGTAACTTATTAAAACGGTTCGTGTTGTTCGCTATTTTGCCATCTGTTTATGACATGTCTGTGTTTTAATGTCGTGTTGAGTAAGGGTGTCTGGTATGACCGATACCGGAAGTAGGCCCCCTGGTCTAGTCGCTGGTCACACATGCGCGGAGTCTGGTATAGGTACAATACAGTCTACCCCGAGGTGTATTTTTTTTCTCGTCACGTCTCCAACCTGTTCTGATAAGTGAGACACTTTTGGTGTTGTTTTCGTGGACAAAAGCTGGTTTGTAGCGGTGACAGGTTACGGTCATGGTGTATAACGCCTCTACCTGTTAAAACTACTTAGGGTAGCAGAACATTAAACACGTTCTAACCTTCGCTACAAATACGACCACATTAAGTACAATTATTCCAGGTGGCTGTACGTATTTATCAACCCTTGACACGCGAAGGGGGAAAGAGCTCCATTATATGTGATACACCAGCTCTACAAAGTAGCCCTGTATAAGAACCATACATTTCCAGCTATCCCCACTGGTACTGTCATCTGAGTCTTTACGTCCTAGGGTTTTAATCTGATTTACTGAACCTATACTGTAAGCACAGAATACTAATGACATAAATGTGGATTGCACCATTTTATGGTTGCACCTAGCGAATGCAGGTGGTTTACCAAGTGGAAAATTCTTGGACACGAGATTAAGCCCCAATAAAATAATATTTACAGTGTTGTAAGGTCCATCTCAACCTTGAGCGATATGGGCTTGTCTACACATTCGTAGAAGTACATATTATATCGAACAGACTAATTCATATATGATCTTATCACAGTTTTAGGGTTCCCATACACATTATATATCAACAAAAATCACTCTTACGTTTCACACCTGAATATGATTTACTTTTGTAAGTTATTTTGTTTAAAAAATGTTTTTTGTGTAATCGTGCAGGCTTTACCGTCTCTATGGTCCCCACCCCTACCGCCATGCTCTGTATCAGAATGATTGATTTCTAGCACCGTTCATCTATCATCATTTACAACGATTCTTCTCCCAAACAAAATTAATCATTTATTTACCTACTGGTAGAAGCAAGTAATTGCCAGCAAACTTTATGTAATTCCATATACACGGCCCTTCGGGAGCTCTCCACTGCTTTCACCATGGAAGTATTCCACCGCTGCCACCAAGGACGTATTCCACCGCTGTCACATTGGACGTACCCCACCGCTCTCAGCATGGACATATTCTTGTGTTGATCCCACAATGCCAAAATTTAACACGATATCACCATTGGCGAAGGTGATTTTCACTCCCTATTTCTTAAATCAACGTAAGCGTATAACCCGCGTGTAGTGTTCTCGTGTCAGCTGATGCGAAGGTGTTAGTACAGCAACAGCACAGAGAGCGCTTCATTTCATTATCTTTCTTGCTGCACCCCTTTCCAACCCGTGAAATGAGGAGTGAAAACCTCGTTCGCGAACAGTGACCTCGTGTTGGCGTTTTCGTATGGGGACACGATTATAGCGATTCGAATACGTACTGTACTGTACTGTAGCTATCTTCACGCAAAGATCGAGGTATCACTAGAGTTGTGCTGTTTTGATTTTCATCTTGGTAAGAGTTTCCACAAGAGTTTAAAAACTTAAAGGTCCATATTTGTGCTATACACAAGATCCTGCTATAAGGCAAAAATAAGTATAAATGTATTTCAGTTATATTGTTATTGGAACTGTTAATATAAACAAAGCGGTGACATTAAAACTGCGCTTGGTTATACAGACCCTAAGCTCGGGGTAAAGTGGAATTGGATGCATATTTACAAAGCATAGCGCTATAGATCTTCCACGTTATGGTTATAAGTAGTAATTATCAGCTGGTATATTTCAAAAATAGAAACTTTGAATGGAGGCGTGATATTGCCATACAATCGACGAGCGAGGAAGTCCTGGTCGTTTTTATAAATATGCAAACCCAGATAAAGTATGCCATCTGGAGAACCAATAGTCTCCCATAATTCCAGTGAACCAGCATATGTTTCTTCAGAGATTCGATTATATAAGGATTATGTATCACGAGAAGTTCGTCTGTATCACGTTTAGAGTATGTATGAGTATGTGTTTTATATATATATATATATATATATATATATATATATATATATATATATATATATATATATATTTATGCATCTTTTTTTATCCCGGAATATATTCGTATTTCAGATGTGAATAAATAAAGATCAGCTATAATAGTGGAGCTCCGTTAATTCACATCCCAGTTAATTCTCACTGGAATACATATATATGCTGTTGCTGTATTTCAGGTAGATGTCACTGATAAGAAATTCGACTAGTTCTATACTCCGTGCAACATCGCAAGAAGGATGACCTGAGTAGTATTTCGAGCTAAAAATACCTGGTGATCACTGACACTTTTTAAATGAAAGACCAGTTGAAAAAAGCAACTTACCAAAGTGCTGTGCCCGGGAAGGCCTTATCTGAGAGAAATAGGATAGTTATGTCAGCTGGCATTGGATCACCGACCCAAAAAAGGCAGTTTATAATACAGTCGATATTAATTCAGGAGGATACTGGGATTGAACGAACATCTCGTGAGTTCAAACTATTCAGGAACTCTTATATCAATCGCATTTAAACTTCAACAATTAAAGTTATAGGCTGGAACGGAAAGAACTTTTTATACGAAAATATTTGTTGTTTAAACTTGTTTGCTACATATACTCTCCTGTCGAATAGATATTGTGCCATAGTGATATTTTTCCGTCCCCACCACGCTGACGGTGTTCTAAAAGGTTTTGGCTTTCCTGAAGGAGCAGCAGCTGTTATATGACTGCAGACCGGAATTGATGGTCGGGTTTTTCTGATGACACATATTACCGCACATTGGTCATATTACCCACATTTCTGTCTCCGTCGTGGAGTCCTGACTAATTGGGTGCAGGTAATGTCCGTATTTTATTACCTCCGTCTGATGGCGCCAGCTGAACCCCTGTCCACATCTCCGAGTGGAGAGGCGACAGGAGCTGTGTTAAATAACCTCTCAGCTATCATTTATCTATAATCATTAGTAACACTGGCGACATTTCCTGCTTGATGGTTAACGGCGACACCAAACCAACAATAACAGCAACACAGTGTCTGTCTTGACAGATACATGTGTAAGGACATATAGCCTTTACAACGAGATTTATACCAACACATGTCAGTATACAACTATCATGCAATGGTAAATGTGAAATGGCAAAAGTTTTTGTGTATGGCGTCTGTGAACAATCAATCAGTGAGCCATCAGTCGTTGTTTTACTTTGCCTTTAAACTGATCTAAAACATCTTCACGTGCATTATAATAATGTACCTAGATGTCCCAGATTGTTGCATTGTTAAATCCTATAGCTACCTTTCCTATATTATTACATATATAAAAAAAAGGGTAAAGCAGCAAAATATTAAACAAAAAAGCAAAACCCAAAACAGAAACAAGTCTGATAAATACTGTATTAATGGTGTACTGTTACTTGGTTCGGCTGTCCTGCAAGACTGAACACTAGCATGATATGACACGATACATCTTCGTTTCTTGATCTCCCTTAGAATCTTAGCGCACGAGGAGAAAGTCTGCGGCTGTCGTGATGTTCCCTACTTTAAGAACCAGGCATACCACAGAGCCGTATCGGGTACAGTATCGTTAAGTATGTATTACCGGGCAGGAATGTCAGCATACAATAGCCAGCAGTAACTGAGCCACCATAAATCCAACGATAGGGAGCTGCCAGATCCTGACAGAGCCCAGCTGAAGAAAACTTCTTTTTAATATAAACACCCACGGCGAACATATCCCCGATATTGTAGTATGGTCGTACTAAACATCCCGGCGTATTGTCATGGGATACCTGGACAAATAAGTTAAGCTTTCAAAGGTTCCAGGTCGGCTTTTTGTGGCCAGTGACCTGTACTGTCCGAGACCTGCGGATCAAAAGCAGGCAGCCCTCAGAAACTACATAATAAAGTTTATACGTGTTTGTTCCAGTGAAAAGGTTTTAAAGAAACATTTGCCTTGTGCATCGACAGTTACATTTGATCTGCTATGTTCAAACATTCAATCCCTGGGGAATGGGAAATCGCAAATATGATAAAAACCACTACTTCGCTTTCTAAACTTTTTAGATTAGTGTAGCCATCTAGAAAACACTTCTAAAGTGACAGGTGAGCGAGGTGTCAGAAGACTGGGCACAGTCTCACAGGTGATGCCATTAATATGTCATGTGTAACCCCAGGTGGAGTTACTTACCCACGAGAACACACCCACAAAGCGCTAACTACGCCTCTAAGAGATAACAGGTGTACTTCTGTTCAGGGCGATATGGAACAACTCTTGCATGCCATAGGCCTACTTTCTATACCTGTCTATCCATGTGTTTTCTTAGAGTGCAGTTTAAAAATCCATTGATACTTGACATTTTAGCGGTTCAAAGAAAATTAATTTAAATGGGCAAGGACAACATATTGGTATCCACGACTTAAATGCTTAAATTCGACTTTATTCTGATTTTAAATCAAATATCATTTCGAATTTCATAATCGCAATATGCCTTTTAAATATGGCATGAAAACTTACCTTTGCACTTGAAATATTTCACAAAATATTAATTATTCCGTCGGAAATATGATAAAAAAAAGGAACGTAACTTTAACAACACGACTGTTTAGGGACAGGTTAATCATTGCTACACAAACGCGACCTTATTACGATATAAGAAAAGAGACTACGGTATGGAGAGTAAAACCAGAGCAGCGATGACATGACTTAAAGGGACTTCGGTCAAGTAAATACAGTGATGTTGGTGGCAATTCATTAGACGTCACTGATCTAGAAATACTTAAAATGGTGCACTGTCATCACATTTAATAAACAGTTACGTGAAAACAATGGAGACGGAACAGGGTCTGGGTATGCGTAGTCCATAAACAGAATCTGACATACCATAAGAAGGGTAGGAGCCGAAATATGGTATACCATAACCGTTATATGACTGAAGTGTGACAGATAACAACAGCGATAAAACGACCCATGTTGAATGAAGGGTAACATTTATGAAGCAAACAAACATACAATACTCTCATATGCGAGACAAATATGACTAAAAGGTTATGCTCACAACAGAAAAACTGGCTGTTGAGGTTAACCCTAACAAAGTATAATGAACTGAAAGGTTTATATTCAGGAAATGGATGTGGTTTTAAACATAAAAAGATAAGTCAAAATTATAGTAGGTTTTTATATATGCGGTCTTTCTGTACTGTATATTTTATCATATCGGGGCAGGTGTTTTAATGTTTGTCAGCAAAATATAAAAGAACCAGTATTACCAGAAACCACAGAGTAGACAATTACACAGGATGTGGTTACACCAAGCGTTGTGTCTATGGTCGGTGTAATGTTCCACAGAATTCTGTTCACCATTTGACTTGTCACAAGCCTTATTTTCGCCGGGGTACGAGGTTGTCCTATACAAACAGTGTATAATGTGTGTTTAGGGACTAAAGTTACCGCTGATCAATAGGAAAGACCAGAGGCGCGGGGCCTGTATTGAGAAGAGCTGTTACCGATCTGTCCCTGAGCAGAGCCCCGGGGGATGGGATAGCCCACGTGCTTCACCCCACCACCAGCCGACACATTCTTCTCTATTGTCACCTGAGGGCAAGACAAATAGCGACGTCTGACAGCCATACATACGCCACAGATCGTCTTCAATTGACCACAATACTATTTGCTCAACTAATTTAAGGGGAGTACAATATTTTTCTCCTGCGTCGTCCCACGTTCTTAAACACTGTTGTTTAACAGATGAAATACAGCCTGAAATCTAAACGCTATACCTTCATTAAAACCGGTGAGTGATTAGTTTTTAAGCACTCCGTATTTCCCATGATCTGCCGTCGCAATTTGAGCCACACATCCATCAGTTAGGGCAGTCGGCTTTTAGCCCAACGTTCATAGCCAGGCTTGAATTCCAGACATGACAAGACGTCATTTTATATCTGACAAAGCTGGCAAATCCTCACTGTATAAAAACAACGAGGTCATCAAAACCCCATGCAGGGTTCCAGATTTTCTTAATGGGGTGAATGTGAGATAAGAACAGCTTCAGTAGCTTGAGCCTGTCCTGATATTGAGTCAAATGCCATACGGTATATATCTATACATCTCCATGTTTTACAGTTTTAAGAGTTAAATACACGGTGGTTTGTTTATTCTCTTGCCCACAAGTATGATTTGCACCTTAATACCCTGCTACGTACAAAAAAAAAACATAAGAAATTAGTACGTGTTCTATGTGGCACGAAATTTCATGAAAATACAATTTCCTGTGTACGGCCTACACAGTGCTGCCCAAGAGGGCCCATCACACGTCATACCAAAGCACACCGATCTTTGCGTCAAAACAGGCATGACTATACCAGCCGTCAACCAAAATGGGCGCTCCAAGCCAATAACCGCGTGGCTAATTTCCAAAACAACGTTTAACACAAACCACCGGTCACATGGTGATGAACCACTGCCTTCACAATACCAAACCATGGTCACTGGGTGGTGCACCACTGTCTGCGCAATACCAAACCAAGGTCACACGGTGATGGACCACTGTCTACACAATACCAAACCATGATCCCAGGGTGATGAACCGCTGTCTACACAATACCAAACCATGATCCCAGGGTGATGAACCATTGTCTACACAATACCAAACCATGGTCCCAGAGCGATGGACCGCTGTCTACACAGTACCAAACCACGGTCACGTGGTGATGGACCACTGTCTACACAATACCAAACCACGGTCCCAGGGTGATGAACCACTGTCTACACAATACCAAACCATGGTCACACGGTGATGGACCATTGTCTACGCAATACCAAACCATGACCACACAGTGATGAACCACTGTCTACGCAATACCAAACCATGGTCCCAGGGTGATGAACCACTGTCTACACAATACCAAACCATGATCCCAGGGTGATGGACCGCTGTCTACACAATACCAAACCATGACCACACTGTGATTGATCACTGTCTACACAATACCGAACCATGGTCACACGGTGATGGACCATTGTCTACACAATACCAAACCATGACAACACAGTGATGCACCACTGTCTACACAATACCAAACAATGACCACACAGCGATGGACCGCTGTCTACACAATACCAAACCATGGTCACACGGTGATGGACCATTGTCTACACAATACCAAACCATGATCACGTGGTTACATGCATGATGAATAATGAAGCATTCCAATATTTTATACATCTAAAAGCAAATTTTTGGCTCCTGGCAAATTCTAAGTGTTACTGTGTTGTACGTGAGCTAATTTGTTGACAGTGTGATTTCTTGCTTTGATAAATATCCATTTACATCAAACACGGATATGGCTTTGTCTGAGTGGACACAGTTCCGGTGGACTACTGTTTTGTACAGCCGTCTTTGAAGTCTTCCTCCGGAGATGACAGGGTTCAGGCGGCTCCTAAGGTAAACGCCCGACATATATGATAGACAATTTCCTACAGCAGATATTTCATCATTTTATAGAAAAGAATAGAATCTGTCATCATGATGAAATGCTTGGAGAAAAAAATAGCCGCGAAATTATACAGATATATTTATATCCTGCTTGCTCCCAGACATAATCTGTTCTCCAACTCAAATCCAGCCATATTAAAGCTATCCTTTAGGTTGAATCTCAATAGTTATTATTCATTTATTTATTTAATTTGCCGTTTTCTCACATACATATACACACGTGACACATAAGTGAAAACCTTTTTAATGTGTTTCTAGGGTGCTTTGATGGCAAGATCCAAGGCTTTACAGCATATTTACAGCATGCTAGGATTACCCTAGCCCCAATGGACTCGAACTCCTTTTCTTATTCTGGCTTAGCGTCGAGACTCTAACAACACCTAGCCAGTATTTAAAAAATGAATTGGAGTCCTTTGGGGTAAGGATTGTCCGAGCCTATCAGCCAATGACCGTATTCAGCACCCTTCGGAAGTAGTAAGACAAAAGAATCAGCCACAAGCGAAAAGTTCTACAGAGAATTGTGAGGATGCTACAAAGTTCATGTCCTATTTAAGGCTATTTGTTTCCCTCAAACTCATGCTTCGGGCATGGCTGAGATCTTCCCAAGCAGAGCAAAGCGTTGACCACTTTGTATGAGACGATGTGTATGGCTAACCGTACTCAAAGAAGGAGCTTTCAGAGAATAATGATACAACTTTTCTTTTGTGGATGAAGAATGTTGGAGGTAAATAGTTGATATTACTCAGGAAGAGATTTATTTACCTGAGTGTCATTAAAGAAGTGTTACGTCTTCAATAAAAAGCCATTTTTGTTATATTCATTTGATGTATCGTCGTATAAAGATGGATTGTTTTCCGGTCGCATTATTCATTATTAACAAGTCTTCTTTTCAGTGGGAGACTGTCAAAAGTTAACCGCTCTTTAAAACCGATGGACAGAGATTCACTTCACTGCTCGCGGAAACGTGGACAATGAAGTAACAAATTTGTTTGCTCCCATTCTTTGTACGTTTACAAATTCCTTACAGAACTACTTAAGATGTAACAAGCTTTCAGTGTTGTAGAATAGTAGCCTGAGGCCAGCCTGATCTGGTGACAATGACTGTATGTGTATGCCCCAGTCCATTGTATCCACAAACATTGTATCCAGCTCAGCTTGTAGACATGGTGGATTCGTCATCCGTAAACTCGGACAACTCCATATGAATTGCATAGGCTAATATTGCTCTAAATGGAGTCATGCAAGTATCAAACCTTTCAATCACAACAGGCAACGATGATATGGTACCGACGAAATGAGAATAATAATCCCCCATGCACTATACACTAATTAATATCATTCGGAAAGAAAACATTGATATTTGACAACTTTGATCTTCACGACTGAACTTATCATTCCTGCAACGTATAAAGGGCTTGCAATGATGTATTTCCTCAGCAGATCATATTTATGTCTATAACCATCTAACACATGTAACTAATGGTTGTCTGTCTGATTGCAGGGAACTATCTACGCATATTTTACTGTGATAATGACCAGTACATCCATATAACATATAACGTTGGTCTCTGCGTCTGAAGTTGAAAAGTGGCTGAACACAAACCAGTTGGAACCCGTCAATAAATTTTGGCTATGTATAGCAAAACAGAAAAAAAAACTTACTGTACAGGACTGATTGATTATGTAAATAACGCCCAAAGTTATTTATTATACTCAACTTTCTGTATCAGTAAACTGTCAAATCTGACTGTGTATATTTTGTCATTTTCGTCTACGAGTGAGTTGTTTATGAGGCAGAAGTGATGCTGTCACAGGGCAGATCTGACAGATACAAGCCTTTATGGCGTCATGGACCTTCTTCTTGACGACATTGTTCAAATCCTAAAGTTTCTTTTCAATCATTTTTAACCTTTATTTTTTAGCAAGAGTGACAACCTCTTAGATTTTCTTAAATTCTTAAAGTTAGGTATGTTTTTGGCTGGGCGGATGTCTAGATAGAGAGGCTGAAACAAAGCACAGACAAAATCACCACATCTTACGAAGTACCAAAGAAACTTTTATACATAATTTCGAATCATCTCCAAGTGAGGATCTGGGTTTAAAAAAGCGTCAGCATCGGTCGAGGATTAGAGGTCTTTTACGAAACGTTATTTTCCTTGACTGATTGATTGACTGATTTACTGACTGGTGTGAAACGGCAACCTCAAGAATATTTCACTTACATCAAGGTGGCAAATATACATAGGGGCAGTTGCAAAGACTGGGTTTATACTTTTGTTAGTCCCTGTCCCCTTTCTTTGTGAAAAGCAGGTTCTTTAATGAATTGACGTCACTCTACCTCATGGAAGCAACCTCAGTTGATTTCTTTATTTGTTTGATTGGTGCTTGACGCCGTACTCAAGAACATTTCACTTCTACGACGGCGGCCAACATAATGGTGGAAGGAAACCGAGCAAAGCCCGGGGGAAACCCACGGCTATCCGCAGGTTGCTGGAAGACCTTCGCACGTAAGGGCGGAGAGGAAGCCAGCATGATCTCGACTTGAGCTCACAGCGACCGCATTGGTGAGAGGCGCCTGGGTCATTACGCTGCGCTACCGCTTTAAACAACTAAGCCACGAGGCCCCTCGTATGAGTGGAGACTGAGGTAAACCACAGGGCCCATTTGTTCGAGAGTGTATTAGCCATGTTTTATATGTTATAGCCATAACTCATACTTTATATTTAAAATTTTAGCCAATCTCAGCAGCCAATGCAGTTCTCCAAAGTCAAACTATAAAGCCTGCAGTTTTAGTTCATATTTAATACTCAGTACAAAATTGATAGTTCCAGAAAGTTAAATCTGGTAGTAAGTCTTAAACCAGTTTTGAACAACCGGACTAGTTCTATGCCACATAGGGGTGAAAGATGAAAGGTCAAGTAATCTCCTAGGAACTTCATGTAAGGCAACTCAGACGTTCCCAGAAGAAATGTGCACAGCTTTTCGAGAGCGGCGAATGCAGAAAAAGACCCAAAAATCCATGGCAGTTACTGAAAGAACATCTTGTGCGTCCAAGGGATTGAAAAAAACAAAACATTTTAACCACGTGGTCACAAACACCACAACTCTTTATATTGAAGTAACATGCATGATTTATTTGCATAATGCTAACTAAGCATTTGACTTTGGGTAATGGTTTTCCTACAGTTATTTTCATTGATCATAGTAAAATACCAGTGTCAAAGGCTTCAGTATGTCAATTTATTATTTATTTGATTGGTGTTCTGCGTCGTACTCAAGAATATCATGCTGTATTTGTTTTAGTCTACAAAATGCCTATTCTAATGATGAAGTTGTTTTGGCCCAAACTGTGTAGTCATCGTTCATTCCCGTCTTTGCGAAGCCGGGATTTTCGCCGATTTTTTGTGGGCAACTTGCCAATGAAGTAAATGTACCTCTCTATTACAAGAAAATAACATTTTAGCATATTTACTTTGATTCGATGACGCTCTTTATAATATTATAATATTGGTGTCTTATTGTAACTAATCACTTAATCATGATCCTGCTTGGTAGTACATCTATTCGCTTGATAACAACCTTGTTTTGTAGCGCAACTATTCGCAAGATGATGACCTTGTTTGGCGGTGCAACTGTTCGCTAGATGATGTTTCGTAGCGCAGCTATTCGCAAGATGATGACCGTGTTTGGCGGAGCAACTGTTCGCCTGATGATGAGCTTGTTTTGCAGTGCAACTGTTCGTTTGCTGATAACCTTGGTTTGAAAGTGCACGTATTCGCTTGATGATGCAGTCATTTGCTTGATCATAACTTATGATTATGATCTAGTTTGCTGGTGGAACCATTAGTTTGATGAAATTCTTGTATGGTGGTACATGTTTTGACAACGCTAACTGGTGTCCAAAACACCGGACACACCGTCATTATAGTAGGATATGACATGCATTAACTCATACACACGGACATCTCCTTACACAGTCTTGGATTGTCCAGAAATCGACGCTCATTTAGATTTGCCTTAGTCTTTCACAAACACACTTCAAAGAGACAGTAATTAATAGCAATGGAATCACCCTACACGACTGAAAAATGCCAGGCAAATATTACAACGATATTTGATAAATCTGCATATGCGGTATTACATTGTCAACGTATATTGTTCTTGTGAAAAGATATATAAAACACAAATCCGCCATGAATCATCCTGACCAGAACGCGTCACCAGCAAACTATGAATACAAGCTGCAAGCTTAAACAGAGAAAGTTTAAAGCTCGTTTATTCCGGCAAAAACAGATGACAGGCAGTGTCAAATTACTAACTGTGAAAAAGAAAGGATCAAAAGGTCTGATCTCTACTCCTACTAAATCATAACAGAGAGTGTCACAGATATGTACGACCCTTAACGAAACCTAATTCACAGACTATACCTTTACATTAACATGTGAATGCCCTGATGTTCAAAAAATGTGGCATTTGAAGAGTAATTTTGCAAAGTAATTTTCCCCATAAAGAGACTGTATAAGAGTTGCGTCTTCATTGGAATCACGAATCCTGTTGGTTAACCAATGGAGAACAAGTCGTTTCTTTGTGATGCTGAACTCTGGAGAGGTGACAAGGACAAGTTGGCATTGTATTGTGTGTGGGTCTGGTGATAAATCTAACACGTTCACGTCACACACCAGTCACGAACACGTTATCTCCGCATACTTCTTCGTACTGCCATTACTGATGAAAAGTATCAACTAAGTGGATGTACCTTATCTCCATTAAAGCTTCCCATAATGAACTCACACTAATTCATAATATCTCTTGATGGAAATGGCACTTTGAACAACAGTAAACACACGGACGTAACTTAATACAAATTCTTGCTGTCGTTTTAAGTGTGTTACACCGTATACAAGCGTTAGCTGTCTCTGAAACCTTTCCGTTACTTGTAATTACTTGACTACAAACAAATACATATTTTCATCTGTCAGAATGAAGGCTGTTTTACACAGATTTCATTGAAAACCACGGAACATATGTTTTGGACAATAACAACTGTCTTTTTTAAATGACTGAATGAATGGATGAATAGAACTCCGCGTCCCATGGACAGTATTTCAGGAAACATTTATGGAGCAAATAGAAAACTGAAGGTTTACAGTCAAGTTAAAGAACAAAAATCAGTAAATGTTCAGAAATCACTTGAAATATATACAGTATCCTATCCTAGCGGCGTCAGAACAGACATTCGTATACCATACAGTCGTCAACCAACATTCGTTCCGTGTCAACCAAAATTGATTTTTCGGATGCACAGGCGTAATCGCGAGGCCAATTCCAAACACAACGGTCAGTACAAAACACCAAAGAATGTATATATAGTACAAAATTAGGAGGGAATCATGAAAACAGAAGTATGAATCGAAGTATCAATCTCTGACATATGAGTTGTAATTGCAACTGTTCATATATCCAACATGGCGATCTATTTCAACACAACGAATAAACGGCTCCTAAATATGTTTTTTCTTCAAAATATCCCATAAGGAAAAGGTTGGCTACAGCGTTACCTACAGCTTTGTCAAAACAATGAAATATAGAGTCAGCTGCAAAGAACCACACAGTTGATCAGGACATGCTTGGTGTTATTTTGGGCATCACATGGAACATGCGCACTTTGAGGTCCTGTGTATTCTTTTCACCATAGAGACCTGACGGGAGGTACATGTAAGGTATCTGCTTTTCTGAGTCGATCTGGTGGTGTTTAGCTTCTTAAATTTGTGAAATAATTTTACAAGTAGATTTGTGTAATGACGACTGGCATGAGAGTGTGTCCCCACAGGCTACCGGTAGCTGAAGCCTTTATCTAAATTTTCCAGGCTGTCAAATTGTACTTGAAAGACAAAGATGATGTTCATATTAGTGATATCGGGGGCCTCCGTGGCTCAGTTGGTTAGCGCGCTAGCACAGCGTAATGACCCAGGAGTCTCTCACCAATGCGGTCGCTGTGAGTTCAAGTCCAGCTCATGCTGGCTTCCTCTCCGGTCGTACGTGGGAAGGTCTGTCAGCGTCGTGGGTTTCCCCCGGACTGTGCCCGGTTTCCACCCACCATAATGCTGGCCGCCGTCGTATAAGTGAAATATTCTTGAGTACGGCGTAAAACACCAATCAAATAAATAAATAAATTAGTGATATCGAGAGATCTTTCTACTAGTATACTTTTAACAGTCAATCAACTCAGGGTGATAACGGCTTTTTCCCCCACAATTAATGTTGGTCCTTATTTCATAAAGTATATATGATTTGAATATCTCCAGATCTATATACAAGTTTGGGGGAGTATAGGCCTATGTCGATTGACAGGATAAATGAAGTCTGACGCGTACCTTGCTGTCCGGATCATCAGATCAGCTAGACGGCCTGACGGCACAAGAGCCATTAGCTCATACCTGGAGTGTTATGGCGGATTGGACACGCTCCGTTCTTTTTTTTTTTTTTTGAACGGCTATTTATAGTTGGCTCTTGAGTGTTGGTCAGAGTTCCGGAGGAGTGAACTTCAATAGGTTTCCACTGGCCAGTAAAGCGGTAAACAGTACCTGGACAATGTGCTGGCCATACCTCGGCGTCTTTGTGGGCGGACCCCTGCTGCAGAACGTGCTTGAAAGAGCCTGAGTTAATCAGTAGGTTCAGGTAATAGCGTACTAAATCAGTTTTTTGTGAAAATTGCCACACCACGAAGATCTAGATCCTGATATAGAAGCAAAATAAGAAGTTACTGGAAACGCACGTTTTCTGGTTCTGTTCCACACCAGCCATTCAGTCTTGCCAAAAATAACCTATAGATTTAATTGTGTATATGTTTTTAACATATTAAGAGCCACTATAGATTTCTAAGCTATATTTGCCGGTATCATTAAGCCTCGGTAAATTGTCAAGGTTATGATAGGCTATTGTTTGTAAGTAATAAGTACTGCTCTCTATACGTAAAACAAGCAGAATGACAATTGAAAACACTTCTCTTTTTTTAAAGAAAAACGTGTGTTTTATATTATAGTGCAGACCTACATCGTTTCTGGCATTACATCAGCACGTTTAGGGGCTTACGATCAATGTGACAATAAATAGCTTTAGCTCTTGATCAAATGACACGGCATTAAACACAGATGAAATATTGTATACATTAAGTAGCATATTATAAGCCTTAAAACACTCTCATCCGCTGAAAAATATATCATGCTTGAAGGATGTGTTTTAAGCTGTTTGTGCAAGAAACACTATACACATGTATACTCGCGGAAGCCAACTTTATTGGGCGAACTTCTGTCCCTTTAATATATCTGATATCGTTTTTTAAACGTTATACGAAGATATTTTTACTGACACGTACGACGATGGACAGGTTTATTGGTGGGGGAACCTGAGTGCCTGATGTAAGCCACCTTATCAAACAAAACAAAAAAAGAGAGAAAATTTGACTTATAGCCGAACCAAGAATTGGATTCGAACTTGCTACCTCACTGGCCAGGGACCTCTCCATTGTGGCGATAAACATATGTCTAAGATGTTGCTGGGAGGCCAAGCAGCCTGCCATAATACTAGGCCTATATCTACATGATATAGGCCTACATCTACATGCATTATATAGTAACTAGTTATAAAACGAAATTATTTTTAATTAACTGTCGACGATTAATTTGAGCTCTATTCACCCATTCGTAAATAAAGTCAGTGTACCTTAAAGATCGAGTAATTCAATTACACGCATAGTTTTTCTATTGCAATCTCCTTCAAAGTATTATCATTTACCTTGTTATTACGATGTTAATTTCACGGCGGCATGATTACTAATCCACCCTGTGTGAGGAAGCCTTATCTATGACTGGGAATGCCCACAATGTTTCGTTTAATTTTCAGGTATACTTTGAATTAATATTTATAGACCTGAAGGCCTACTATATGTAATTGGGAGACCTCCATGGCCGAGGTGATTAGCGTGCCAGTGCGGTGCAATGAGCCACGAGTATCTCACCAGAGCGGTCACTATGAGTCCGGCCAATGCTGGTTCCCTCTCAGGCCGTACGTCTATATAGGGAGATCTCCTAGCAACCTGCGGATAGTCATGTGTTACTCCCGAACTTTGCCCGCTTTCCTCCCATGCACCATAATGCTGGCCGCCGTCGTATAAATGAAATATTCTTGAGTACGGCGTAAAACATGAATCAAATAAATAAATAAATAAATAAATAAATAAATATATGTAAATCGGAAAGTTACTCAGAAATGGCCACTTATTCGTAAATAAGTATACTAAGGAAGTATAATGGGCAAGATGTTTCCTGTAGATTAAAGAGTCCTTGATTTATTAACACTTGAAAACTAGGTATATCGCTTACCTACATCGAAACGATATATATCGCTTATACCTACATTCAAACGTCGTGATGTATACCACGATGTCGTTTATCCAATAAAAATAACTTGTTCAGTGCACTGCTTAGCACTTCCTCTCAAACTATATAGGTGAGGAAAGATTCTTATACATTATACATAGAACGTCTATATGACATCGAGGTGACAAAGACAAGGTGGAGTGGATACCTTCACCCGTAAACCTGACCGCTGTGATTACTCTAGTTCTGCTTAGTTTTAGAATCATATTAGATAATATAATTAGACAGATATTAGTAGTGTTGACAGCAAAGAGTTAAATTTTAAGTTAAAAAAGTAAATATGAATATGTTGTTCATTAGATAAACTATATAACCATGATAAAAAATAGAAACTAAATAAATATCCCTGCTACAGTTACATGTATATTAGCTAAAAAAGCCGAAGCTCTAGGTGTCTAAAAAATATAGAAGAATTAGGGTAAGTCAAATATAATATCATGACGAAATAATAAAGAGAAGCTATGCAATCTGTACATATTTCTAAACTGACATCATTTGTTATACCATAGCGAGCAGAAGCTATCAATCAATCAATCAGTTAAACAACGAATCAACATATAAACAGATATTATGTTACCAGTAACCATGGCGATAATACATCATCTCAAACAACAGACTGGAGAGCACTGTGGTGGTCGCGAGGTAAGAGAATTCCCTTCATCATAATCAGCCTCATCAGGCCCGGAATCAATCCCCATTATTACCTGGCTTCAAAATCGACAATTTATTTGTTAAAATGGTGTAGGGTGACATTTATTTTGTTAGGTATTTATTTATAAACTCAATCATTTTTCACTTATATGATGGCGGTCAGTTTTATGGAGAGGAAACAAGAGTGCTCGCATGTGACGTACAGAAATGTACACCATGTTGATGGAAAACAAACGTTAGACAAACAGCCACAGAAGCGTCGTCGATCCCACATGCAGTGAGAACGGAGTGATCTACACATTCACTCTCCAAAGGCGGTTTTGAACTCGCGGCTCAGGCGTTCTGGCGTTGGAAAGGCGTACAGAGGTACAGTCCAAACAAGTCCACGAGTATCCATGGTGTCAGCCATGTGACATGGATTTCATGCCTTGTGAAACCATAAATTTGCAGGTACTATACCCGGACTGCTAAAAGTGGACAAAATGGTGATTTATGTGGGTAGAAATGTTTGAAGTTAAGGATGTTAAACCGCAAATAATGGGAAGGGAAGCAATCCAGTTAAACGACAGCCCGTCGATGTAGCCGGTGTTACGTCCCTTGAATCACGCATAATGTAACTTTCAGCTTCAATTGCCGTGGTCACACAATTCCCTGTTTGAATCAGCCTTAATCCGTTCAGGTGCATTACGTCCATACAACTGATTTCAGTGCTTATTGTGTATATTGTACATTAAACACGTCTTATGAAAATTCATTGGAAGAAAAGTGTAGCCTACAATTGAGCACTTCCAGTCATCATACGAAACCCTATTTAATGGTATTCCTTCAAAAGGCTTTCCTTGTTACTATTCCGGTCAGTTTCATATATGTGAGGTAAACCACTGACAAGGGGAAGTTCCTGACCATCTGTCCTATGAAGAAACTTTAGTACAACAGAACATAACTTAAAATTTGTGATTAATATACGTAATACAAAAATCCAGCTGTATAGACAATTTCATTTTTTTTTCATATAGGCAGAGAATTTGCGAAGCAATCTGCGAATCAGTCGTGGCCTATATTCCTATACTGTTATAGGCTACACTTTTCTTCCATCCAGCTTTCATGAGACGCATGTAAAGTACACATACCGGTAATACACATAATTTAAAAGTTGTGTCATGAGGACTAGGCCTAAATAGTTCCACAAACAATTTCAGTTTTCTTAGATACGCATAAAACTGCAAATCAGTGAAAAACCATTGATATAGGCTTGCATTGCAAAAACAATTGCTGAGAAACTACCAACTCATATATCGGTAGCTATCTATTATTTTACAACAAGTAACGACGATTGCCAGAACAATGTATATACTGTAGGGCCTATACATATCATAGCTAATTGGTATGTTAATTTACGGAAATTTGATAAGAGATAAATGAGACACAAGTAGGCCCATACTGGGTATCGCGTCTTAGATTATTTGTCAACTGCATTCATCACAAATATTTATTTATATATTTATTTGATTGTTTTTTTAATGCCGTACCGGTACTTAGGAATATTTCACTTACATTTATACGACGTCAACCCGCACACATATAGGCCTAACACTATACACTTATGGCTACATGTGACTGGATATACTGTTATGTATACAATCTCGACACTGCGTATACAGCTTTTTCGTTAAGTTCTACATCGCTCATGCCCATACACATTGATGTATCCATAGATGTGGACGCGTATGTAGAAGTCTAGCTATAAATATATTCCTAAGCCGTTGCCCGACATAGTAGGCCAACTTGACTACATTTAGTTAAATTAAATCCAGTTACTCTAAAATTTATATAATAATATTTAGCGGATGTTTTGTATTCTTACAAACCAGTTAGCGGTAATATAGAAAATAAATATACAACAGCCCATTTCACTTGCTTTTTCTTTTCATTTTTTTAACGTTTGTTATTAATTATTTATTCATTCATTCATTCATTCCTGAAACCATCCTGCAATTTATTTATTTATTCGTTTGTCATTTCCTTCAAACACGATTTATTTTTTTATTAATTTACTTGAGTGTATAGCATGTGTTGTTAGTGATGAGTTATTTGAAAACATTTACCTTTTCAGTTGACTGGTGTTGACATTGCATTCACGTTTCTCGGCTGGCCTGGTGTAGTCACATGACTTAAGCAACACTCCACTGACAACAAATATGGCCGCCGTATCGTCTGAAATGCTTTCGAACGATGGGTCGTTTAAGTGTCTGGACTGTCTCACCGTCAAAGTGTCATCTTGACGACACGATATAATGCCTCAATTAATGCTGATGTACGACAAAAGATGATCAAGACTTCACCAAGATTTGCCGATGGCAAACCGGACGTCGATAAGGCCAAACGAATCTACAGGTTCGTTATCACAACAACAACACAATGTTAATTTCGTGCGGGAGGTTTGCTATTGACCATAGCGTTATATCCTGCGGTAAACTTTGAGAATCATATATATGTGAACTTCAAATAACCTCTTGCACTTGTTTTTCTCAACCTGCTGTTAACTTAGCTGATTATAGTGATATCTTGCCTGACTGTTCATTTTGTATCTGTATTAGCCCCGAAAGACTCCAAGTCCTTTTCATATACTGGCCTAGCGTCGTTGGAGTCTTGACACTTACAGTGTTAATTTCATACTCAATGATGGTCCAGGCCAATTGTCTTCGTTATCGAACAAGTCTCGTGCAAATAAAAGACACCAACCTGAAGATCTGCTTTTTGTGGTGGGTGCGGAAATTACTTGATTTAGAATAGATTTATTATAGTCGTGAGGGATACGCTCCTTGGTGAATGTCACCATCTTCCCACTGCTCCACTATGAAGCAAGACATCTGCGTAGGCGCTTAATATGACAGTAGTCGCCAACGAGTGTATACCGTGGAAGCCTTCAATAGAAACTAAATCTATTCTAAATCGGGAAAGGACATGTGGTGGCGATGCGGTGGGTGCAGAAAGCAGGTCTTTAGGTTGGTATCTTTTATTTGCGCAAAACTTGTTTGATAATGAAGGCAAGTGGCCTGGACCTTTCTTGAGTATGAAATTAACATTGTAAGCGTTGAGCCTTCAACGATGCTAAGCCAGGATAAGAAAAGGAGTTTTGGGTGTTTGACATTTTACTAAAGTAGTGCTTTAAACCATTCTTGCTCTGGTGAATTAACAGACTGGCAGTGGAAACGGTCCGACGGCTTGATGATATATCTCGGCAAAAGAAAGCGTACAGGGATGTTTTCAGACAAGATGCTGTGGGCCTGAGAACAAGGTTTGTGATTCATTAAATCTTTTATAGATATCTCTTGTTTTAATAATACATGTAGGTAAAGTTGAAAACCACAAGGGGCCTTCATAAAGACCCTAGTGACAGACCAGACAGGTGTGAGGACCAGATTTGAGTTTGATCAGTGAAGTGACCTTTGCACAGAAACTACTGATTTGACAGAGTTCAACAGATTCAAAAAGAGTACATTTCAAGCTATCCAGAAATATATAATATGTGGCAGCACCGTTTAATTTCAGGCATATTTTTCGGACCAAACAGAATATGACCATGAGCACAGGCTAAGGAAGCCATTTTTATTGGGCTATCTCTCCTTTGTGCCCTTCCTGATTTGGTGATCTGTAGAAACAACATGGCTCCTAAGAAGATCAGTTGCGCTCAGGATCTTTTTCATTCCAGTCCACAAAATAGACCTGAAAACAATAAAGATATAACATAGATTTCTGGATGGCTTGAATTATGCTCTTTTTTGACTCTTTTGCATAGGTGAATGTCCCAGCAGTAGTTGCTGTGTTGTGGTCACACACTTGTGTAGCCGACCCCTTGTAAATCTGGTCTGTCATTCCGGTCTCTAGGCAGGCTCAACCGTAGTTTCAAAAGAAAACTGTTACATATGTGTTACTTATTTATTTGATTGAAGTTTTATGCTGTACTCAAGAATATTGCACTTATACAACAGCATCTAGCATTAATTTATAGCCAGGGGGAACATATGTGTTAAATATGAAGAGTAAACTACATGTCTCAGCTTTACTGAATATTTGTCACCACTTGTGTATTTTTCAGGCTTAAGGAGTACTGCGAGCGGCTGATGTTCTACGACCCAGCCCTCTATGGCCGTAAAGCAGAAGAAGTGCTCTGGAGAAAAGTCTTTTATGACATCATCCAGCTGGTTAAACACAATAGGCGGGTGAGGTTAACTCCCATTTTTAGACATTAACTTTATTGTAAACTCATCTAAGGCATTCCACATGTGAACCTATGTGCTATCTTCAGATTATTAATCATGAGAAAGCATGAAACATAAGACTGAATGTTATTTTTTGTACCTGGTATTCATATGATCTGTGAACTATGGTATGTGTTCAACATTTAAAACTTTCATATACTTCTGACTTGATATAAGGTTTATTATCCACACAACATGTGACTATGTCTGTATCTAAGGCTGTTGTTTAATTGTTTTTCTGAATTCCTTTGTCAGCATATTCGTGCTAATAGTTCTGTGGAGAACGCCTTTCGTACACACTTAGCTGCAGCCAGTGGCTACTACTATCATCTCCTCTTCAGACTGCAGCAAGAATTCGCACTTCACTTTGATGGAATTTTGGACTTCTACCTCCTGCCGCCATCAAAACCAGGTTAATGACTGCTTGTTGTTCACTGTATTTCACTTTCAGAAGAACATAATGACATTAAAATGATATTTCTGACACCAACACCTAAGTTTTTCTTAAAAGAATAGTAAAAACAAAAAAATTCAATGAAACCCTATGAGCTGCCCGAGAAAGTGGATGAATCAGTTGGCATCGATCAAACTGTGTCGCGTAAAAAATGCTAAACTGAACGTACAATACAGTAATTATTTCAGATTTCATTATAGCCAGTTCTCATCCATCTTGTGTCCTGATACAGAGCATGCCATGAACAAACATTTATGCAGCAGTTGATGTGTTCATGAAGTCTTCACTTTGCACTTGAATTTGTGATATGAACACAAAATGAGATGCTAACAAAGCATAATTTTAGATGAAAAGCAAATAGAGCCACATACGAAACCTATTCTTCCACTCTTCAGAGTAACTATTGGGCTTTTGTTTAAACCTGATAACGTTCTGTTCGTAAATCCATTGTTCAGAGTTTGATAATGTCCTTTATAAAGTGATAAGTCGCAAGTCATTTGGATGAATACATTTGATAGTGATACATATGTCTGTGTTTGGTTTCTGAATAACTCTGTTGATATTACAATTGTCTTTTAAGGTTTGTTTTAAAGGTATAATGATATCATACTGGAAAAGTGTAAGTTTTTGAACGTTAAGCAATATTTTGTTGCCTTTATTTGTCTTAAAGATGTACTTTTGGGAGCAAATACTGTATGTTGTTCTTCCTCTGTTTGTGTACCTAAAACCATGAGGTTGTCATAAAGCAATTATTCTATATGCAAATGTATTGTAAAACTCTTGTTATCAGAATGGGTTTTGTGTACAAGTCCATCATGAAGAACATTTAGTTAACATTTAGTCAGATGCGTGTAACAAAATGTGGTGGTCCTTATTAAGAAAATCTGTTGCTTGTTCCATAAAGGGTAAGTGTGCTAATTTATGGCTGACATATCTGGTACCCATTGTATAATTGTATATTCTTTTACTGACAATCATTCTCATGGCATTATATCAGCTTCCCTGACACCTTGACTTTAAAGAATGAAACAAATCTCTAAACAGATCTACTTGGCTATATTACCTGCCAGCTGAAATTGATTGTAACTAAACACTGCAATTGGGGAACAAATAAATCTTGTGAACTTAAACTGCTGTACTTGGCAGTCACAACTGAGTGTTTTCATTTGTTAACAGGTAGCAGATTTCAGACTCACAGAAGGAAGGAAGGTGATAAGGCCATTAAGGAATGGGCCACAAAGGCCTGCCATAGGTGTCTAGTCTACCTGGGAGACATTGGTGAGTCTCCATTGATTTCTACTGTCCTCTCCATTATCCACCATTTCAAAAATTACCACTTTCCTATTGTTTATAATATGTTACCATATTTGTCTTGTTAGTAAAGACCTATTTGCCCAAATGAGTACTGTCACAAATGGGTATAAATTTGGTTTTACTTTAAGCACCTGAACAAAATGTTAGAGGCAAACTGACATATCTGTCAGGGGACTAGTAAGACAAGAAGAATTACTTCTCCTTAGTTTCCATTCCTTTATCTTTGAGAACTGTATTTTGCTCTCACTCACCTTTTTCCTGACAAGGTTTTGATGAAATGGGAAAGGGGTCATGATACCATCATTTATGAAAACACTTAATGCAGAAGAAAATGGTGTTATTTGATTTGGAGATCAAAAACAGATATACAATATGGGAATTCTGCTCAAAACGGTCAACTGGTACAAGACTTTGAAGCATTGCAAGTGATTTTGTAAACCACCAGCAGTAAGACATTTTTCCTTAACCGTTTTACCTTGTTACCTGTACCTGTCATGGTTACTTTCAGCCAGGTACCAGCAGACCTATGATGAAGGACTAAGCTGTGTGACAGCAGAGCGTTACTACTACCAGGCTCTCGCACTGTTCCCAGATCTAGGTAATTTAAGAATCCTTTTATTTGTCACCACGAATACATATTTTCAGCCTTGAGTGAATGCATTTAGAGTTTATTCTGGTGGTTTTGTGCCACAAAGAATTGCATCTGCAATCCTAATCAGAGTTATCTCCCTTGAGATAGCCTCGCCAAGTGTTACAGTTGGTTAGCGCGCTAGTGCAGCGTAATGACCCAGAAGTCTCCCACCAATGCAGTCGCTGTGAGTTCAAGTCCAGTTTATGCTGGCCTCCTCTCTGGCCGTACGTGGGAAGGTCTTTAAGCAACCTGCGGTTGGTAGTGTGTTTCCCCTGTCTTCTGCCTGGTTTCCACCATAATGCTGGCCGCTGTCGTATAAGTGAAATATTGTTAAGTACTGCGTAAAACACCAATGAAATAAGTAAATAAATCCAAGTGTTACAGGTATGTGTTGTATGTTACAGGAATGCCTCACAATCAACTGGGCACTATGGCAGGGTCCCGACACTACAGCTGTGATGCTGCTTACCACTACATTCGCTGGTAGGTAATCAGTTCATTTATCTGTTCTTACTACAGGAATATCCGCATGGTTAGTCCTACATTTGGCCTGTTTGAGAATCTGTATACATATACATTCCCATATACATGTAAGTAACTAGACACACACAATGTGTATCAGTTTGTTGCGTGATGAAACAGTATGTACCACATAGTAGCATTGACCAGTACCACATGAATGGAAAATTCTTGAGTATGGCATCAAGCAGCATTCAACTTAATAAGCTTACTCACACGATGTACGGTCACTCATTCCACATAACACAGGGTTCATACAAGGTCTTGGGAAACCTTGAAAAGTCTGGAACTCATAAGAAACTTTTTCATAACTTGAAAAGCTGGGAAAATCAGGGGTTTTCTGACTTGGGCCTTGAGAAGCTGGGAAAATCAGGGGTTTTCTGACTTGGGCCTTGAAAAGCTGGGAAAATCAGGGGTTTTCTGACTTGGGCCTTTAAAAGCTGGGAAAATCAGGGGTTTTCTGACTTGGGCCTTGAAAAGCTGGGAAAATCAGGGGTTTTCTGACTTGGGCCTTGAAAAGCTGGGAAAATCAGGGGTTTTCTGACTTGGGCCTTGAAAAACCTTGGAATTGAGACCACAGGACCAAACTTAGCAACTATGCATAATGTGCTGACATTCTCTTAGAGAAATTTGTTTTCCAGCTTTTAAGTTGATAAGACTAAAAGTTCCACTGATTAGGGTCATTTTACAGTGCTTCAAAACTTTCATAAGTGTGGAATATTTATTCCAAGTATCCTGGGAAATGTTAAGTGTGGGGTCTGGAAAGCCCTGTAAAAGTCTAGAAATATTAACTTTTGGCCCTAATAACTATAAACTTACTTGGTATACCACTGACTCAGACCATGTATGAGTTTACTCATTCCATGTACTGATTGCTTGACCACATACAAGTTGCTCAACTTGAACCAGGCTACTGACATTACCTATAGTTTTGCCTGTTCATCCTCAGCTTGGTGTCAGAACTGTCATTTGAAGGAGCAGGAGGGAATCTGGACAGATTGTTTGAGAAGATCTCCAAGCGTCTCCATGAATTCACAGTGACCACACCAAGAGATCTACCTCCACAACAACAAAGGTGGAATCTAACTTGATATCGGACAGATTGTACTGTAGCCTTGCTGTGCTATCTGGCTGTTCTCACTATTCAATAGTCTTAAGAGATTAGAGATGAGAATTTTCAACTGATTTTTGAAATGTAAAATCTGTCACCTAAGTGGCCAAAACAAAACTAATGGATGTCAGCTATTTTAATAAAATTCATTTGATTTTGATGGGATAGATTCTCTTCCCTATGAAATTACATCAGCGGATTTTATGATCAGTTTTAAAAATTTTGGATAGGCTTTACTGCGTTTAAAGGACTTGACAGTTAGTTTGTACTTAGTGTTTACAGTTATCTCCCCCGGTGTGTTTCAGGCAGCGAGATGTGAGACGGTTCTTAGTCAGGTTCATGTATCTGCTCAGCATTTTCTACAAGGACTCAGACAGGTAATGGCATAATGCTGACGTAATTAGGACTTAAATAGATAAGACCATAATGTTCACACAGACTCTGACAGCTAATGTCAATATGCTGATGGATTCCTTCAATCAATGTATGAATATTTGCTTGGTCCATGTTCTATAACTTTGTCATATATTGGTAACTTTGTCAGATGCTTTCAGAGGTTTGAAGCCTTTACTGGTCTTAAATTCCACATGAAGTAAAACAGACCCGGTATTCTTGTGAATGTGCCTGTGTATATTTGCTTGTGTAAACCATGTTGTTGTAGTTGTGAGGGCTATGAGGTACAGGAGCAGTGTCAGCGCACCCTCCAGGATTTTGACCTCTGCATGTTTTATGAGATATCCGGGGACCTTGAAGATGGCACGGATCATAAACCCACATACCTCGATGACGATCTGGTTTTTAGAATTTTTGTGATGTGCATGGCCACAATTTATTACCAACAGAAAAATGGTATGTCAACATAAATAGGAAATAGAATTATAAAGTAATCTAATGACCAGTGAGATAAATAAAATGAGGGGAGACAACCACCTCTGCATTGGTGATCGGCTACTGCTGCAGAATTGTCTCCCCTGCATTTGCCTTTATTACCTCTGTTGAGGAGCTTATCTTTTTCCAGATGTTTATTTGTCAGTCTGTGTGTCAGCAACTTTACGGGAAAAGTTATTTACATCTGGATTCGTAAATTCCAGATAGGACAAAAATCCTTGTTTTTCTTTTATCATAGAATGTTGCATAGGCGAGTGTTTTCCCTTTGTTGCAATTCATCATGTGGTCGAAGGTGTTCATGCCACAGCCAGGGAATTTGTACATTTAGCTGGTGTGGGAGGTTTGCGTTTCGGGAGCGCCTTCTTCTTATTGATAAATTGTGTTATTGCTTTTTAAAACAGTTATTTTTCCTCTACAAACAAGCAAATACAGTTAATTTATTTATTTATTTGATTGATGTTTTATGCTATACTCAAGAATGTTTCACTTATATGACGGCAGCTAGCATTATGAACATTTCTACCTTGTTTATGGTTTTCCTTTTGAGAGTAATGCATTCATTATAATACTTCAGTGAAAGTTGTGTGTACTGTCTGTAATGTAACACTTGTGAAGGGAAACTTCAAACATGGGAAGAAATCAGGATACAGATGCAAAGTCAGCTATCTAGCACATGTATTTTTCTCGTAGTGTTGACAATCTGGATGTGTGTTTTAGGTTCTCGCCAGGTGGCCGCCTCCATTGCCTTCCTCCTTGCCCTGGTGTCTCACATTTTGAACCATGTGATAAGTCGCCTCCAGAGGGCACTGCAGGAGGTGGAAAATCCTGTACACCTGCCATCGGTTGATGCAGGTAAGAGGTGCTTTTAATCATGGTGGAGCCCCACTGAGGAACAGTATTCATAATTTCACAATTAATTAAATGCAAGGAAACTTTTCCTTGAAAAATTATTTATGATGGAGCACAGTTATGTTTACTACAAACCTAATGAATTAGCTCAAGAATGGTTAGTGTATTCATCTATTTATGTTGATGTCTCGTTTCCCATGTGTGTGCCATGATGTGTTGGGTTTCCTGCTTAGTGATTTTCTCATGATGTGTTTCTTGTAACTTAGTGTGTTTCCCATGATGTGATGTGTTTCCTGTGTGTTATATTTCATAATGCATTGCATTACATACTGTTTGCCATGATGTATCATGTTTTTCGGGGGGTATCATATTTCTCATTATGTGTTGTGTTGCAGAGGAGTTTCAACTAGGGTCCAGCAGCTCTAGGTCATGGAAAGAGGCAGGGGAGGAGGAGAGCTCACAGATCGGAGGTCAGGACCACGGGCCAGGCTCCAAACACAACCAGGTAACTCTTCACACACGCACACAATCACAATCATCATGTATTTGTAGCTCTTGATTGCTCGTAATATCACATGATTTGATGTAATAAATAATATATATATAATTTAAAACAAAAAACATAATAAAACAAATAATACACCTGGAAATATGTGAAGTGGCAATCCAGCCAAATTCTGGGCAGCTTACAGCTGATTAGTTCTACAGCAGGACATGGTTTAAAAATTTAAGACTAACTGCTGAACTTCGCCAAAAATACAAACATTTTCCTAACTGGGATAGGGCAGTACTGAACAGGCTGGGTGAACTTACTGCTGAGCAACTTTAATGGTATTTGTAGTTCAGTACTAAAATGATTGTGCTTGTATAAGGTATAAGTTCCAAAGTATGGCCCTGAATATCTTAAGGAAATGCTCCAAACTACACCAAATATGCCTCAGGGAAATGCTCTGAGTATGCTAAATATGTCTAATGGAAAATGCTCTCAGACTATGCCAATTGTTTCAGGGAAATGCTATGACTATGCCAAACATGTTTCATGGCTCTGAGACTATTCCAAATACGCCTCAGACAAACTGCTCTCGGATACTTGAGGTGAAAATTTCTCTCAAACTAAGCTAAATGTGTTTTATAGGAAAATAAGGTTAAGCTATGCCGAGGCTAAGCTTAGGCAAAAAAATTTCTCAAATTATGACAGATGCATCTCAGGAATTCAATCACATTTTTCATGAAGGTTTTTATTCACCAACCTCATTATAATTACAGAAAAAGCGGAAAGCGGGCAGACTCCGAAGCTTGCGTAGACGTCGTCATAGAAACAGTGAAAGTAGTGATGATTCCTGTAGCAGTTCTTTGGATGATTCAGATCTTAGTGAAGGTAATTCACCAGCTACATTACATTCTTATATCGTGCATTTACAATCTCAGTTTGTTTAAAGGATTCTACACTATATTCTGCTATCTTACTTTTACAACAGATGCCAAAGAAAGCTTTTGAAACAGATGGAGCAACAGTTTATTTTCATACTTCCTGACCTTTGCACTACAGTGGCATCTAATGAAAACGATTTTTTGAAAGAGAACTGAAAAGATGAAACAGATTAAACAAATTGTATAAGAACATATCTGATTTTTTCATAGGATGATCTAGGCTTTACTGATCATGACTAATTTACAGGAGGAGAAGGAAGTGATGATGGCCAGTCTCTGTCTGAAGACTCGGATGACTTCATTGACTGTTTCGCTCCTGATTCTGACTCGGACTTTGAGGAAAATCTCAACAAGCTTGACAACATACCAAAAAGTGTCAATGGAATTTCTCATCCAAGAGGGTCCGGTAACCCGCTGGCCAACAGGGCAGACGGCACACAGTCATCATCCACAGACAACTTGTACAACAACAATACAGACTCTTGCTCCTCATTGGAGGCAGCCAGTGATGGATCCCTGGGAACTGATGACCAGATGAAAAGGTCAAATGTCTGGAACAAGGAATCTGACCAGAACCTAATTGTCCTCTCTTCGGAACTCTTCACTGCGTCTTCCTCCTCGGCTATTCTAGGTCAGGGGCATAGAAACATGAGCACACCACTTGACAGTGGCAGCAATCCTCCTGTTGGTGATGGAATAACCCGTGTCTGTAACACCCACAGAAGGACAGGTAGGGGCTTGTTTTGGTATTAGGTACCCTTTCTAGGGAAATGGCAACTATGATCTGAGTGGAACTGACATCTGCTCTTTTTCTAACACATGAGTACTACATTACTGGGCTACCTACAAATGGTAATTGTAATGACAGGAATGTACAGTAGGCTGTGAGGATCTATGTTCATGTATATAGGATACCCTAATCTGATGTTAGCTGAAAGCCTAGTCTAGAATTACAGCAAAAACATTGCATTGTTGTTTTTAGCCCTAAATATCTTTCTGTTCTTTTTATTGTACTGTAAAAGATTTGTTGCATTGTTGTATATCTTCTAACATTTTTTATCCTTATACCACTGATTCTCAGTTGTGTCTATTTCTGGTCCCCAAGAAATCTAATCTGTAAGACTTATCTCCACAGACTCTGTTGAACTTGAGCAGAAGTTGGCCAGCTTTGTAATAGAAACAGACACAGAGACTGTGATGCCCACTGATGCTGGTAATTATGAAATTACATTCTTTTGAGAAGTTTATAGATACGGATACGAAAGGGCAATGAGGATCTTTACATTCTTTTGTGTCATCCAACTAACTGTGGCTACATGTCTATGTTATGTATCCTTTCAATTGTGGGAAACTATGAAGTCAGATACAAATTTACTTAGTAATGCTCCTGTCAGTGTTTTCCTAATACAGTGATAATACCAAAACAAAATTAGAAACCTGCAGTGCATGTGCATAAGTTATTGACCTAAAGCATTGTGGAAAACCATTTGAGGTGCTGTGTCATTGAAATGATTGTGGGGTAAATACAAGTATATTTGTGTCCTGCTGTTTGTTCATCAGTTCCAGAAAAAGTATCACCAATTCAGGTATTAGACATGTATGTTGGTGGGAAGCCTGTTCAAACTCTGACTGTTAATTTATTTGAGTTTTGACACATTTCAGATGATAAATCAATAAATCCACATCCATTACAGTTTTATTTATAAAGAGTGCAAGATTTACTCTGTATATCATGTCCAATGCCTCTAATCAGTCAGTCATTGGTTTTGTAGTCTTGCTGAGTGAGGTCATATTTTTAAACCCAGCTATCAGTAGTCCAGCTACAAACTGGCATAAAAGGTTTGGTTAGGTAGCCGATGAGATCATGCTATTTTTATGGGTCTATTGGTGAGAATTACCTGAGGCCCATTATAGAGATATGAAAATTTGTGAAGAAATTGCCGGAAGTAGGTTCACCCAAGTTTGACGAGTGTGTGCACTTAATGAAATAGACCGTGTGTCAAGAAATGTTATCCAATATGTTTGCGCTGTTTTGAGGATTGTGACAGTAAATGTCACATACCAGTCGGTACCTTGATTGCCTGTGATAGCGTATGTCGTGAAAAGATTTACACCATGTAAGGTAGCCTACGTTCATGTATTCAACGGCCCCTGATAATATTTAGGTCTACCTTACAGCAATCAAGCGCTTTGTTAGTCACCAAAATGGTGAAAGCAAAGAAGGAGGAAGTTATTAGATGGCAAATATGCCCTTTGACCTTGACCCCAGTACTACAGATAATGGGCTTGCACATGTAAATGCATTTAAAAATTAGATGAGAAGCTTCTAAAATTAAAACAAAGCGTACTGAATATGCAGGATGATTTGTGGGTGCATCTTAGTTTTCAGAAACTGAAAGTTACAGCAAAGGTTCATGCACCACTACCTGCAGTCTTGGAGAACGAATATTTGTGTTTTGTGACATTCTCTAGTGTTTGCCGTGAAGAAGATGTAGCAAGGGCTAAAAAAAAAAGGTTATTTGGGTTACTGTACAGCAAGTTCTGCTACTGGACTGTATTAAATCAGTTATTTGTGCGATGTTAAAGTGTCATCGATGATCCAATTTCCAGCGTATACCTATATGAGTGATTTCTGAGGAGAGAAGGTAATGCAGTGAAATACAACGATCATGAGAACAGCTGGTCTTCAGAAACACTTTAGATTTATACTTTATCCTGCCAGTAAGTGAGCATAAATAATAAATTTTTCTCTTCTAATGTAGGCCTACATTTGGGTTTTGCATAACAAGTGTATCATGTTTTGATCCCAAAACGACAGTTGTTCGTGTGTACAGAAATGTTTCGACAGGCAAAAAAAAAAATTACCAGTCGCATCAGGCAAGTTACCATAGAATGAAATAATACTGCAACCCCTGCTATCAAAAGAAAATGAAAACGTAAAGTTGTCATTCAGTGAGTTATTGAAATAATCCCTGTAGGCCTACAGGTTGAGGTGTAATAAATAAATGTAGGCCTATGAGCGTAATGCAGATTCATTCCTCGCAAGGAAGAGCTGAAAAAATTAATTTATTCTGGAATGACAAGTCGAAATTTTGGGCAATCAACATGTACATACATATAATTGTTGTCCTATATAATTAACTACAAGAATCTCTGTACCGGTAGGTCTATCTAGGCCTAAACATTTATGCACATATATGTCTTCCGATTTCCTCAACCCCCTTCACTCAATCAACTCCACACTTTCCGGGTGTATTGATGTGGACCCAAAATAGTGAAATGTTCAGTATTTTCAAAAAATGTCTATTGCAGTAGGCTTACCCAGCACTCCCTCTCTTGGAAAAGTAGGGAGTACCGTGCTACCTCTGAAAATAATCTGTAGCATTGCTGACCCCATGGATTATTGCCCAACAGTTGATCTTCGTGAATGACAACAAACTTATTTTACAAACTTTTTCATGGTGTGTTGACGTAGTTATCTTTTAAATTGTGGAATGAGCTGTTCTTTACGTTTGCTATATATGATGAACATTTGGGTATAATGTTGAAAAGATCGAAAAAAGGTTGACAGATTGTACATGTATTTTATGTGTCCTTGCCATATTTGTACTGTTGAGATACAACTGTACAATGTAAGGACCAAAACATGTATTATGATATGTTGCTTTTTTTTTTTTCCCACATACGGCAGTGGTACATATAATGAAGATTTTCATGCTCACACTAACCGAACAAAAAGAAATGGTAACAACTTAGTTGCAAAAACACATTTTAGGAAAATGTCTACAATCTTGCAGTATATCTTAATATGATGTCCTTGTCCTTAATATGATGAATTTTCTTTACGGCCATGTCTAGATGAAGTGGGGCTGGGTCCTCCCTTACAGACAGAATAACTGATAGGCCCTTTATGGGTTGAGATGACCAATGAATTGTACTAGAAGACAATTGGTCATTAGTTACGAGAAAAATAAAAATAGAAGAAGAGCAACAGACCCATTTCCCAGCCCTTGAGCTCAAGTTCTACAATGAAATGTTTAGAGATTAAATAGCTGTCACAAATATGAAAGTACCTACAGCATAGTACAGCAGTCAGATAGATAAATGAGTAATGTTTTTCTCGGCAGAGTTATCCCCTTGTCAGAGTGACAGTGATGCCGACACAGAGATAGACGAGGACAGTACAGACAAGTAAGTTTAGTGTTTGTCAGGAGAGAAATCTAGAACAGGCAAAGTTTTCTGTCCAAAACAGGTTTTACTTCCTCAAAACCTGGCATAAACAGTGTACCACTCCTGCAAAACTGTTCTGTTATATGCAGAGAAATGATTACGCACAATTCACTGGAAATCAACAGTAGTGTGCAGATACATGTGTTGACAGTCACATTTTCTAGTAGGGATGCACTGTAAATTAACACATTCAAAACCATGAACACAGAAGTGATAAATAGACTGTGTTTTGCAGTGATACACAGCAAGTAGCGAAAAGTATTAAGCCAGTTTGCACTTTATATACTGTAATTCTTCAACCATTTTGCATGTTTGCAAGGTGTTTATTCAAGCATATTCTGAAGGTATTATTCTGTGTAGATTAATACAATTTTGTGAAGCCTGAAAATTGGCCAATTCATCCAATGTCTCTGAAATCAAATGAAAAATATTCATATATTGCACTTAAAGTTGCTCTTGCATATATGAAAAGGTTGAGGAATTAGGATGTATATGTTCTAAGTGACTTGTCCTCATTGTCTTGAAAATTTTCTTTTCAAAACCATCTTTGTTTTTGCAAAAAAAACTTTTAGATAAAGAGCTATAAGCTGCTACAGAACACATAGAGTCTCTTTAATGACTATCAAAAAAAAAAAAAAAATACTTGAGAACAGTGAATTTGCTTTGAGATCAACATTCAGCTTCTGACTTCAGCTCAGAAGGTTTTCTCTGGGATATAGTTGGTTTCTGTCGCCCTTAAACCTAACTAATATATAACAATTTAAATATTCTGACAAAATTAAAACAACAAACAAACAGATACTTTATTTCTGCTCTTAGGGCCACAGCTCAGCAGCAACATCTTGCCAACCTGCTTGAGGTTATACAAAATGAAAAACTACTTCCAGTTGTTAAAGTAGCCTGTGATTGGATGAAATGCCATGGTCATGTGATCACAACATGTGCTCAGGTAAGCATCCCCCTCATGTTCAGTTGGGTCTTATGTGGGAAGGTCTGCCAGTTGGTTTTGGGTTTTCTTAAGCTCTGTCCAGTTTCCTTGTACCTTGGCTAAAGTCATATACATGTAAGTGAAATATTCTTGAGTGTGACATAAAACACGCACAAAAGATAGAAATTAAAAAAAAGATAGAAAAGTATATATATATGGAGCATGTATTTCAATGATTTATGCCTTCATTGACACGGGTTTTTGGATTGTCAAGGGCTTGTACTCTAAGCTACTAGTCATTGATAACTGAGGTTTTCAGTTCAAGTCCAAGGCTAACCAAGTTGATTGTGTTTTTGCACATCGATAAGATTGAAGCTACATAACACAAAATCGTAGGGATGGATAACATGCAGTATTATTCTACATGTGTGTTGAAGAAAGCAGAGATGTTCAGTACTAACGGTCATGCCCCAAACTTGACATCATTACAACAGGTCAAATATTGGCAAACATGTAGCTGACTGTACAGGATAATACTTTGTCAATCAAAGTTCATGCCCATTCAGCAGTGAACACATGAGCCTGTACAAGTGTTTTAATAATACCTTGTGATGATACCGACATTACATATGTACCGCTAATATCTGAACAAATCTGACAATTGTTTTGACAAAAAGTATAAGTTTAGATGTGATGTGAACACAATTTATAAAATTTTGAAGACTAAAATGTATTGGTCAGGTAGTGAAGGGCAGAAATAAAGTTCATAGACAATAGAACATAACCTGTCTTGATTACATAACATGCCCTTCCTTTGCCAAAGCACATACTTTGCCAAGGCCTGATCTAGGCTGAAAGTTTTGGACTTTTCAACGTAATACTTCTCTGTTTCACCATTTTTATATACAAGTACTACAAAAACATAAATGTTTTATCATTTGAGATCCCATGGCCCAAGGTGGTTAGCACACCAGCTAGGCGCAATGACCCAGAAGCTTCTCACCAATGTGGTGTCTCTGTGTTCAAGTCCAGCTCAAGCTGGCTTCCTCATTGGATGTAAGTTCTGTCAGCAGCCCGCGGATTGTTGTGAGTTTTCTTCGTGCTCTGATCGGTTTCCTCCCACCATAATGCTGGCTCATACAAGTGAAATATTCTTGAGTACAGCATAAAAACACCAATTGAAAAAGTAAATAAATCATTGGGGATCCCAAACTCCTGAGACCCAAACACTTTTGATGAGTTGGAAAATGCCCTGGATCAGATCGTGTGTATATGTGGATAGAATTATTGAAGAATTAGTGTAGTCAGGACCTTACTGTTTTAGGGACTTCTGTTATAAGTGTTTATGATGGAGATTGACTGTAGACAATTACGATAAATGTCTGGATAGATTTGTACTTTTGTCCTCAGAGTTCTCAGTCCTTGTGGAGCAGACTTGCTGTACTTCTCAACTTCCTTCCTACCAAAGATCAGCTGTTACAAGGTAACGATTTCATGCATCACTGTAACAGTTTATACGCTACAGTGTACACCACCCGTTTGGTAGATTATCATACTTCATAAAAATGAATTGAAAGTTTAATTGCAATTATCTTGAAGCCGCATAGTAATTTGGTGTTGATCAGACACATACTGCTGTGTACTGTTTCTACATTTATAACTTTTCCTTTTTTTTTATAAATTTTGTTCCCCAAGTTCTAAAGTTTTCACAAATCTCCTGTATGTTGCATTGACCAGCTGGAGTGTGTAAATAAATATCTAGTTTATGCATTTCTTAAGCACTTATACACAGGGTCTGGTTGTTCAAAACTGTTACAAGACTTAATATAAGATTTAACTTTAAGCCAACTCTTCAGTCTTGTACTTATCCCCAAAATAATTGTGCAACAGTACATTAAATATGAACTAAAACTGCTGCTTTTATACTCTTACTTTGAACAACTTCATTGGCTGCTGGATTTGGCTTAAATCTAAAATACGACTTAATACACTAATATACTTCTGAACAGCCAATTCCAAGTGGTTTGTTTTTACGTGTGTTTAATCTTTTTTAATTTTATTGAGTGTGTAATATGGATTTTCTGTCTGTTGCATAGACCCATATCAAAATAAGTAACAGTATATATATATATAATTCCTGTACTGATGAGAGTGACATTTTGAGGTTTGCTAGCATGCCCTGTGCACATGTCTGCCAACCTGAAGGCAGTCTTAGAGACAAGTGGAGAGAGTCGCTGGCAGCAATGCTTCCCCTGGTGGAGGACATCAACCTTCAGTGCTTCGTGCCTCTACAAGAGCTCCATGCTACCATAGACTTCTCCCTCTGGAGTCAGGCTGTGGTTAAGGATGACATGGAGGTTTGTGTGGCATGGTTTTACTGATATAAATGTAATCTTAATGACAACCAGAATCATCTATTTAGAAATTGAATGAGTTAAATCAGCAGATATGAATGTGAATTGGTAACCAGGTTATTGTACACCAAACCTTAAGCAACTGGGGAGCACTTTAATCATCTAAAATCAAAAATGAACACAACCTGGGGTTATTTTTTTTAAGAATGGAGGCAAAAATCATGGGTGTCAAATACTGTCACAGTAACGTCATATTGCTAATGGCGACATGAGAGGCACAATCGGGGTGAAGGTGTATATTTCACATTCTGCCAAATTTTAGTACAGACATTAGAAGTGCTGAAAGCAAATAATTACATTTCTCTCCCAGTGTTCTGGAAAAGAAAAGGTATGAATATGTTATTCATTAGGTGGACTAACTACAGTATATGGAACAAAAAAAAAGCTAAATATTTATGCCACCGTTATAGACAAGATGTCCGTTTTATAGAAGAATAAGGGTAATGTGGGCTTTATGATTTAATCTCTTCAGTTCGTGGCTGTCTTATTACCTGTTGTTTATTATCGTTTAACTGTTTGATGGCTTGTCTTTCAGGCACTTCTGCGCATCGCCTGCCTCAGACAGTTTGGGCATTACCTCTCCAGTCTCACAGGTGTCGAATTCTTCTTCCAACCAGAGGAGAAGGAATTTCTAGGCCCCGCCCAGTCTCATCACTCAGCAGAAGAGAAAACAAAGCAGGATAACTTGGTAAGTGAATTATTTATTGCCAACACTGTCAACAGAC